>NC_135821.1:49188474-49535334 GCF_964213995.1 Mustelus asterias | reverse complement strand
CAGTGCAGAAGGAGGCCACTCGTCCCATCGAGCCTGCACCGACAATCCCACCCTATCCCCATAACTCCATGCATTTACCCTGATAGTTTACCCTGACACTAAGGGACAATTTAGCATGGCCCCCAATCAACCTACCCACACATCTTTGGAGCGTGGGAGGAAACTGGAGCACCTGGGGGAAACCTACACAGGCACAGGGAGAACATGCAAACTTCACACAGACAGGAGGCCGGAATTGAACCTGGTCCCTGGCGCTTTGAGCTAGCAGTGCTAACCACTGTGCCGCTCTTACGAACTCAAAACGTTGGCTGGAACTTCTCGGTCGTTCACGCCAGCGGTGTCTTCCACTTCCATGGACGGCGCACCCCAAAACGGATTTCACATTGGTAAAAGGGGTGTATTCAACGGGAAACCCCGTTAACAATGGCTGGACCAGGTGATCCTGCTGCTGGCCAATGCTGAGCGGCTCCTGCCGCTGCAAAAACACGTGATTGGTTGTGCCGTAAATTCCATCCGTAAACTTTATTTCTCTCTCTCTCCACAGATGCTGCCAGACCTGCTGAGTTCATCCAGAATTTTCTGTTTCTCTTTTCAGAGTTCGAGTATCCGCAGTATTTTACTTTGTATAATAGTCTCTCTACCTGAGTTGTTCTCCCAATGTGTTGATTAAGATTCATTACTCAACCAGCACCACAAAACCAAGGAATTGCTCAATTATCCGATTATGGCTTGTGGCACCTCGTACACAAATTAGCCACCTGGTTTGCCACATTTACCATACTGGGGAACAATTCATTGGCTGTGAAGCATTTGGGGTTATTCTAAGGACAGGAGAGGCAAATTCTTTCTTTAGCTGAATGATTTACCCGCGCTTAAGAGTTAACATTGAACCCTTTGAATCATTGATGTAATTGAGCCGCTTTCCTAAAAAGCTGCCTCTCCACTTGTTGCTAAATATCACGCTCCTTCTCCTTTTGTTTCTCGGTTTAGGAGCTGTTCTACGAAGACCGCCACTACCATGAGCATTGCTTCAGGTGTTATCGGTGTGACAGATCTTTGGCAGATGAGCCATTTACATGTCAGGAAGAAGAGCTGTTATGCAATGATTGCTACTGCAGTGAATTCTCCTCAAAATGTATTGCTTGTGACAAGGTCGTCATGCCTGGTATGTGCCCTTTAGTCTCATTTGTCAAACGCTTGATTGCCCTTCCCTGCCTCTGCTGGAGTAGTCTGTCAGACCATTTTTCATCCATCAACTAAAGTGATGGTGTAACTTTAGCAAATTATTCATCAAATGCTCATAATTAAGCTTTTAAGGGAGGAGGAAGAATTAGAAAGATGACCTGTTAACTGAACAGGGACGGAAAATCCTGGAATTGTTTTAAGTGTGGACCTGTTTGCTCTTCCCTGTTGAGTTATTTTAGCCCTTTAATACCAAGTTCTAAATTTGCACATTTACATGTATCCACAGGCCGAATTGCACACATTCACCAGCTGTGTGATTTAGGCCGTTCCAACAATCTCCCTAAGTTACAGCCAGTTAAGCATGACCAACCATCAGAAACATTTCATTTTCCTTTGCAACGTGAAGCCAGCGAGGTATTAGACAAGAACACATTCTCATTCGCAAGGAATCCGGATGGCTGACTCACTCTGATCAGTTAATAGCAAGTTGTGGAACACAAATCTTTTACTGCATAACAACTTGTATTATACTCTGCCTATACTTCCCACGGGTTCGGGAAAGCAGCCAACGTGATCCACTCACCCCGGACATACTCTCTTCCACCTTCTTCCGTCGGGAAAAAAATACAAAAGTCTGAGGTCACGTACCAGTCAATTCAATGACAGCTTCTTCCCTGCTGCCATCAGACTTTTGAATGGACCTACCTTATATTAAGTTGATCTTTCTCTACACCCTAGCTATGACTGTAACACTACATTCTGCATTCTCTCCTTTCCTTCTCCCCAATATACTCTATGAATGGTATGCTTTGTCAGCAGCGCGAAAAACAATACTTTTCACAGTATGCCAATACATGTGACAATAATAAATCAAATCAAAAATATTGCCTTTAACATAATTAAATGTCGTAAGACGCTTCACAGAAGCACCAGGAAAAAAATTGAACAAATCGAATACTAAGATTTCAGGTCAGATGACCAGAAGTGTTGTAATATGCCTTTAAGGGATATCAGCATGCCATCACTAGAAGGGAATATGTCATGTGATCCACTCTGTTTCACTTCTGCCTGTGAGCAGAACACAGCACACACAGCTCTGCTGCTGATGTCTTTAATCTTTCTCCCCATATATGTATGTTCTCATGTGCCTAGTTTAAATAAATAAACCCATAACATGTTCACATCCCTTATTAGTGATTGATGCCTCTATATCATTATAAAACATGACAAAAAGCTTGGTCAAAGAAGTGTCTTAATGGGGAAGGGGGGACAAGTTTGAGAGGCTGGCTGACAGAAGAGGTTAAAGAGGGACTTGATCTTGGGGCAGGGATGTTGCTTCCGATTGGCACAGGGGACCTTCCCAAAGGTGACTCCCAACCCCCTTCCCCACTTCCTGCTGAACAGCAACCCGCACAGTGAAAGCTGCTGAGATTCCCGTCTTGGCCTTCCACTGCTGAGGGTAGCAAAGTGGTGGAGGTGCAACAGATGATTAATTGGCAACTCAAGTGCCTCGCTAGGCACAATGATGGTGCTAAAGGATACTTTGGTAGCAAAAGCCACACGAGCTTTCGGAGCCCCAAGCCCCTTCTTCAGGTGAGTGGGAATTCTGTTCACAAACAGGGCATATTGAGTTTGTGTCTTTATATGCCCTGTTTGTGAACAGAATTCCCACTCACCTGAAGAAGGGGCTTGGGGCTCCGAAAGCTTGTGTGGCTTTTGCTACCAAATAAACCTGTTGGACTTTAACCTGGTGTTGTTAAACTTCTTACTGTAGTCAGCCACCTAGTGAGAGAATTATAAAGTTTATTTATTAGTATCACAAGTAGGCTTACATTAACACTCCAATGAACTGTGAAATTCCCCTAGTCGCCACACTCCGGTGCCTGTTCACGTCAATGCACCTAATATTAATTGTTCAGGCAGCAGATGTCCACAAGCTATTCTGATCCACCCAACTATATGATACATACATGTCCTTTGTGCTGAGGTAGATATCAATGGACAGGAAAATCAAGAGCAATTTTTGCTTAAATTTGTGATAACTGTTTCCACTCTGAGGAGCTACTATATTGAAGAGTTGAAGAAGCAATCCACCCAACTGAGTCATTGATAAGGCTTTCATTCCATGATGCTATTGAGTCCACCTTGGTTCAGCTACTGTAACACTCAGTTTGCTCAGTGGCGTTGCATTGCTGCGCATTTTAAATGAGTTATTTTTCGGTGTGATGGGGATTAATTTTTCTGTCTCTCTCAGGTACCCGGAAGCTCGAATACAACGGCAGCACCTGGCATGAAGGTTGCTTCATTTGTCACACTTGCGAGCAGCCAATAGGATCAAAGGCCTTTGTTCCTGATAAGAATGAGATTTACTGTGTGCCTTGCTACGAGAACCACTTTGCCCCTCGGTGTTTCCGTTGCAAGAAGGTAATGCCTGAGACTTGTTTTGAGAATACTCTAGCGCACTGCTTATCTCTGAATGTCCTTTCACTCAGGAACTTTGACACACAGCTGTACACCCATTCTCTGCCACTTTTAAAAAATTTATTCGTGGACTTGGGCATCGCTGGCTGGCCAGCGTTTACTGCTCATCCCTAGTCACCCTTGAACTGATTGATTCGCAGCTATTTCAGAGGGCAGTTGAGAGTCAACCACATTGCTATGGTTCTGGAGTTATATGTAGGCCAGACCGGGTAAGGACGGCAGATTTCCTTCCCTGGAGGACATGTCATGATCTCGCACTGTTACGCAAGGGAAGGAAGTATAACTGTGTAGCTGAATATGCCATTAATTGGGCAGATTATTAACTCGCCAACCAAGAGAATGCTGGCAGTTGGGCGGCACGGTAGCACAGTGGTTAGCACTGCTGCTTCACAGCTCCAGGGACCTGGGTTCGATTCCCGGCGTGGGTCACTGTCTGTGTGGGTTTCCTCGTGTCTGTGTGGGTTTCCTCCGGGTGCTCCGGTTTCCTCCCACAGTCCAAAGATGTGTGGGTTAAGTTGATTGGCCATGCTAAAAATTGCCCTTAGTGTCCTGAAATGTGCAGGTTAGAGGGATTAGTGGGTAAATATGTAGGGATATGGGGGAAGGGCCTGGGTGGGATTGCGGTCGGTGCAGACTCGCTGGGCCGAATGGCCTCTTTCTGTACTGTAGAGTTTCTATGATTTGATTGACTGATTCAAATCTCTTATTATGGGCCTTATTCCTTCATCAGTGAAACTAATGCCAAATTAGGAGATAATTAAATGACTGTTTATTTTGCATCCTTAATACTAAAGTGTTACTGCCAGCATTTACACCAGAAATCATTACATCTCAGATTTCTATAAAAAACTCTCAGAAGGTAAGAGAGGTACACTGCACAAGTGGACAATCAGCCCATCATGCCTATGCTGTCATATTGAAAGAGATGTCCAATTAGTTTGCCTTCCCTGCTGTTTTCCCTTAGGCCAACATGTTTTGTTTTCTCCCTTTTCAAGTATATATCAAATGTGCTTTTGAAGAGTACTTTTTGAATCTGTATCTCTCACCCTTTCAGGCAATCCATTCCAGACCACAAAACTTGCTGTTTTAAAAAAAAATTCTCCCCATTTCCCGATTATCCTTAATCTGCGCCCTCTACTGGCCCATCTATCACTTGAGACAGTGGCCGGAATGTTACGGCCATTCATGCTGGCGGGGTTTTCCCATCCTGCTGCTGTGAGCAGAGAATTGGTAAGGCACCAAATCCTCTGACCTCGCTGCAGCCGGGAGCGCGGTGGTGAACAGCCAGTAAGATCGCACCCTGTTTCGTCTTCCTTTCAGTTCTCTGCCCCAAGGCAGGTCAGATCCACAGCACGGTGACCCACAATAGGGCAATCTGTCTGTGGCTCACCACAATAGGGGAGCCTGTGTATGGCTCATGTACTGGGATGAATGAACTTTGCTCAGGGAACAAAATATTATTTTCTCATAGTCTACTGACTATCTTGCCACCAAAATAATCAACTACCTAGAAAGCTAACGACAGGAGCTCCCAAATATTTTTCTCTTGCCACTCTGCACAACCAGCTAGTATAGATCAGTGTTTCTTCAGTAAATGTTAATTCCTGAGATTCCTTCATTCTGCCAGCACTGTTTCAACACTCTAGTTATATGTCATAAAGATGCCAATAACAAACCCATTCACAGTTTCTCGTATTGCCACCAGTTGAATGGTCTTTTAGATTGCTCTTGTACCTGAAGAATTTTCTCAAGCTCTACAAACTGTATAAAAAGATGGTGTCAAATGAATCTGCTACATGGATAGTTCTAATGATCTCTTCTGAATGAATGTGCAGGCATTGACCAAAGGAGGTGTTACTTATCATGATGAGCCCTATCACAAAGAATGCTTTGTCTGCAATGGGTGCAAGACTCAGCTGGCTGGCCAGCAATTCACCTCTCGGGAGGACTCTCCGTACTGCCTCAAGTGTTTTGGGAACCTGTACGCCAAGAAATGTGCAGCCTGTGCCAAGCCCATCACAGGTAAACAGCCGTGTAGCTTAACTCTTTCTAACAATATTCCCCTGAGTGTCTGCCACACTTCAGTAAAACAAATCCTATTATCTTACAACGGTGCAAGAATTTCTACAAAGTGTTTCTCTTGAAACGCTGCTTGGTGCCACATTCTAGACTGCTCCAATCCGAATTCTTCTTATTTACTGGTAAGATTCATCGTTATTTAAAAGGACTCGCTTCAGTGGGAGAGCACAGTGGCCTCATACACATACATCAGATCTGGGTTTGATTCCAGCCAAAGTGACTGTCTGTGTGGAGTTTGCACGTTCTCCCCGTGTCTGGGTGGGTTTCCTCCGGGTGCTCCGGTTTCCTCCCACAGTCCAAAGATGTGTAGGTTAGCTGGATTGGCCATGCTAAATTTCCCCTTAGTGGCCCAAGATGGAGGGTTAGGGGGATTCCTGGGGTAAGGTGAGAGGGGGGGGGGGGGGGTGGTGGGCCTGGGTAAGATGCTCTGTCGCAAACTCGATGGGTTGAATGGCCTCCTTCTGAATTGTAAGGATTCTATGAATCTCACTGTTCATAGTGAGATTCACAGTTTAGATATACGACCACTGGAAATGGTGACCACATTTGCACAAATTACTAAAATGGAAGATACTTGAGCCAGATTTTCCGGCCCTTCCTACCAGCAGGATCTTCCGGTTCCCTGAAGTTGACCCCTGCCGTGGGTCCCCAGTGACCTGACGGACGAGCCATGCAAAGCGCCGTAGATTTCAGCGGGACTGGCCGATCTCACCGGCAGCCAAGGGCGAGTTGTCTCCGCCACGGGAAAACCTGTGAGTGTGGGAGTGTGGGGGTGGGGGCCGGGGCTGGAGAATTCCAGCCAAAGTAAATAGATGCTGAAGAGTAAAGAGAACTGTAAGGGATGGTTGAAGATGGTGTATTGTGAATGTGAGGTGCTTAAAATCCATAAATAAGATGTTATGGGTGAAGTTGGATGACGGGGAGGAGCAGAAGGATTGTGGGGGTTGTGTGTGGGGGGGCGGGGGGTGGACCTCATGCTCAAAAGACATTAAAAACTATACCTGAAATGGATAAGGCAATGTGTGTAAAAACAAGCAAACCGAATGTTGGGCTTTATTGCAAGAGACAAAGAAAATAAACATTGAGTGGTCATGAGGATGCGATACAAAACATAAATAAGACCACATTATGCACAATCTTCGGCTCCACACATTGAAAGGATATCAAGATATTTGAGAGGGTACAGTGCAGACCCTCCAAACTACGGCCTGGCATGAGGAAATATAATTATGAAGAAAGTGCTGGAAATTGTGGCTACTTTCACTGGAACTGAGGTTATGTGCTTAAGGTTTTGAAGAGTTGTAACAGAGTCGAAAGAAATATGCGCTGGAATTCAATCCCCTAGCCCGCCGCGGAATCAGACAACGGGCAGCCGCGGAATCAGACAACGGGCAGCCAGGGGCAGACAACGGAAATGTCCGTTGGCCTCGGAATTTCCGGTCTCGCTCATGGCTTCCAATAATTTAAGACTCTAAGAATGCAGGGGCACAGATTGAAATGTGGCAGACGGGGATCTGGAGAAGCCTTTTTCCACAGCATTGTCAGGCTGTACAATACACTTTGATTTGATTTGATTTATTATTGTCACATGTACTAGCATACAGTGAAAAGGTATTGTTTCTTGCGCGCTATACAGATAAAGCATACCGTTCATAGAGAAGGAAACGAGGGAGTGCAGAACGTAGTCATAGCTAGGATGAAGAGAAAGATCAACTTAATGCAAGGTACGGTCAGAGTTAATGGTTGTGGCCAATATGGAAGAATAGGTGAGGAAGGTGGCTGAAGGAAAAGGAGAATAAAGTGGGAACAGTGCAGATACATGAGATTAGGGAGGATTAACACCAATATGGAGTGGCTGGGCTCTTTCAATGCTGTCATTTCTATGTAAATCTCATTATATCGCCAGCTGCCAAAATTAGGAGGTTGCACAGGCTGCGAACGTATTCTGATCTGATTACAAAATGTCCTTGTCTGCTTTAAACTGAGCGCTGTGCTGCTTTCAGTGATACAGACAGTCTCCAATGAAACCCATCCTTCAGCCAGACATTGCATCATCCCTTCACTCTGCTTCTGCTCAATCTTGAGATTAATTGGAATTGTTTTGCACGTCAGGGCTCTGGATGTCAGCCGATTGTGGGGGCACCTCCACTTGGCGTGTTTTGCATTCTAACCATGTGTTTCATTTCTGTGGAGGGTCCAGGTATTATGGATTTGGCCAGTAACTCATCTCTATGACAGCTTGTGCACTAAATATTTCACTTCACCATACTGTCATAAATGAAGTCCATGGAAAATAAGCAAAATGTCAAATTCTGACAGCAGTCCAATGGTTTTCAGCTGTGAAATGCTAAACCTGCAATCGGGAGACCAGTTTCTTAAATTGGTCATTTTTGTGCTTATCCAAATGAGATATGTAAAGGGTACAATTTGCCTGCTCTGCAACGTTGTACCTTAAGCATGACGCAAATCTCCATCTGCTGTACCAGTGTGACATTTGCATTTTTTTATTCATTCGTGGGACATGCACGTCACTGACTAGCCAGCATTTATTACTCATCCCTAGCTGCCCTCAGGTGGCACGGTGGCACAGTGGTTAGCACTGCTGCCTCACAGCTCCAGGGACCTGGGTTCGATTCTCGGCTTGGGTCACTGTCTGTGTGGAGTTTACAAATTTTCCGTCTGCGTGGGTTTCCTCCGGGTGCTCCAGTTTCTTCCCACAGTCCAAAGTATGTCCTGGTTAGGTTGATTGACAATGCTAAGTTGCCCCTTAGTATCCCAGGTTGTGTAGTTTAGAGGGATCAGCGGGGTAAATGTGTGGGTTTGTGGGGATAGGGCCTGGGGTGGGATTGTTGTCGGTGCAGGCTCGATGGGCCAAATGGCCTCCTTCTGCACTGTAGGGATTCTATGGTTTGAAAAAAAAAAGAAAGTGACTTGCTAGGCCATTTCAGAGGGCAGTCGAGTGTCAACCACATTGCTGTGGCTCTGGAGTTACATGTAGACCAGACCAGGTAAGGACGGCAGATTTCCTTCCCTATAGAACATTAGTGAACCAGATGGGTTTTTCCAACAATCAACAATGGTTTCATAGTCATCAGAAGATTCTTAATTCCAGATTTTTCTTTAATTGAATTCAAATTCTGCTTTCTGTTGTGGCGGGATTCGAACCTGGGTGTCCAGAACATTAGCTGAGTTGTTGGATGAATAGTCTAGTGATAATACCACAAGGCCATCGCCTCCCCTTCCAATTCACGATCCTGATTGACCAGCTAGTCATTTTCTTAAGGTTTCCGAGAAGCCATTAGGCAGAAGAGACTTTCTTTCCTTGGAATCCACTGCATCACCCAATCCAAAACCTTTCAGCGGGCAGACCGAGGTTTGGAACACAGCCACGGATAATATTTGAAATCGGTTGCGCTGGCAGCTACACTTATTTGTGGCTCTGAGCTAAGCTTGTACACTGAGTTAATCCCATTCCAGCCCATCTCTGGGGTGGGAGCAGAAACCAGCTGGGCCATTCCACCTGGCTGATGAATATTCTTTTGTCAGCTCGAGAGAAGCCTGAGGCCTGGAGTTCATGGCTGAAAGAGAAAACACAAGCAGTTGGGAGCTTTTTTAAAAACAACCTCTGCTCGAGCCAAGAGCCAAAACAATCATATTTTATTGCTTTAATGTTTCAATCTGTGACTTACATAGACCCTGGCCCTTTGCGAGTTGCAACTTTTTAATGATTCCACTACTTCTTTGCTTTAAAAGCTATCGGTTCTGATATCTTGATTTTTTTTTGTTAGTGAAGAAAGACTCCCAGCTGAGTCAAGAAGTTCACCCACCATCATAAACTACACCTCCAGGCATATTCCAACATATTCACAGGACTATCAGAAACACTTCTGTCAGACTTGAAAGGATTTCATGTGGCAGAAGTCAGGAAGATAAATACCCCAATGTTTTTCTTAGTGCAGTGCCAAAACACTGGAGCTAAAGCTTTGAAGAGAAACCTCTGAGGGATCAAATATTTTGCGATAATGTCGTAGGTATACACTGCAGTATCTCTTAAATTAACAATTCTAGAGGGCTCTTAACGACAGTAATAGCATCAGCATTGAGAACTGGAATGCTGATGGGCAAGTTCACAGGGCCTTTGGATCTGCAAGTACAGAGCCTTATAAAATAATCTATGTCCTAATTTATGACTTTTTGATTAATGAGAACAGTGCCAGTGCGTGCACTGTGACTTGCAGTTCTGTGAGTCGCATGCATCATAGTTTAAGCAGGCAGTCTACTTTTTAAATGTGCCCTATAGTACTTCTAACTGAGCAGAATCCTCGACTTCAGTGATTTTTAAATACTCACCCTTTGACATAGTTGTGCGTAGTCACTGCTGAGAATATGGCAAAGTGGACAAAGCTTTTCAGAGTTGAAGCATTAAAACAAAAGTGGGAAAAAGCACCGCACCAAAACCAAAATTTCCTCAAAGAATCATTTTATTCGCTCATGGGATGTGGGCATCACTGGCTGGACCTGCATTTGTTGCCCTTCCCTAATGGCCTTTGAACTGAGAGGATTTTCAGTGGGCATTTTTAAAAGTCAACCACACTACTGTGGGTCTGGAGTCAGATGTAGACTAGATGGCACGGTAGCACAGTGGTTAGCACTGCTGCTTCACAGTGCTAGGGACCTGGGTTCGATTCCCGGCTTGGGTCAGTGTGTGGAGTTTGCACATTCTCCTCGTGTCTGCGTAGGTTTCCTCCAGGTGCTCCAGTTCCCTCCCACAGTCCAAAGATGTGTGGGTTAGGTTGATTGGCCATGCTAAAATTGCCCCTCAGTGTCCTGAGATGCATAGGTTAGAGGGATTAGTGGGTAAATGTGCAGGGATATGGGGGTAGGGCCTGGGTGGGATTGTGGTCGATGCAGACTCGATGGGCCAGATGGCCTCTTTCTGCACTGTAGGGTTTCTAGACCAGGTTGGCAGATTTTCTTCCCTAAAGAGAATCAGATGGGTGTTTCTGACAATCATTTCATGGTCATCATTGGATTTTTATTTCCAACTTTTTACTGAATTCAGATTTCAACATTTGCCTTGGTGGGATTTGAACTTGGGTCCCCAGGACATTACCCTGGGTCTCTGGATTGCTAGTCCAGTGACAATGCCACTGCACCATTGCCTCCCCTTAATGCTTGAACATCCCATAATTGATCTTCAAATTTTGCAAGATGACTGATTTTATTACTTCCTTCAGCTGAAGCTTGACGTTTTCTGACAGAAAGAGGGTGAAAATAAAAAGGAAACCCCAAATTAACTAAATATAACAGTGAGCGTGGCTACAAGTCCGTCCGGCAGGTTGTGATGAGTTGCCTAAGCTCAGCCAGGGCAGCAGAAAGTAGTCTCTGGCAAGAGTAAAGGGTAGCCAACCACAATTCCTGCTGACTAATTTTCACCAATCTCTGTTGGAAAGGGATACATTTAAGCTTTGGCCTCTACTCTAATTACCCCCTTCACCTTGTTCTAATGCTGTCCTGGTAGACTTTTGCCTGACTCTTGCTAACAAGCCTTGCCTGAGGAATGGTTATTTGAACAAGATAGCCCAGGAGATATCAGCACCTGGGACATTTTGAGCCTGTACCTTTAAGAGAGTCGGGGGATGGGGATGCACAACTTGCACCAGTGTGGCATTAGGCCATTGAAAGCACAGTTTGTGTCTCGGAGAAAACCTTTCCTTTCACACTCCCCTAGTGACATTTCGTACATGAATAGACTTTGTTCAATAAAGATTTAACAGGTTCCCTGCCCCTCCCGACTGTCACTCAATCTTATCTGTAATGCTCATTCCTATGTATCCCATAGTATAACATCCCACAATGTTTCTGCAGAATGAGTTTATCATAGCCAGTATGACATAGAATAGTTCATAGAATCCCTACAGTGCAGAAGGAGGCCATTCAGCCCATCGAGGCAACACTGACTCACCGAAAGAGCATCTTACCCAGTCTCACCAACCCCTGCCCTATCCCTGTAAACCCACACATTTTCCATGGCTAATCCCACCTAACCTACACATTTTTGGATACTGAGGGGCAGCTTAGCATGGCCAATCCTTCTAACCTGCACACCTTTGGACTGTGGGAGGAAACCTGAGCATCCAGAGGAAACCCACGCAGACATGGGGAGAACGTGCAAACTCTACACAGACACCCACTGTCAGAATTGAACCGGCGTCCCTGGCGCTGTGAGGCAGCAGTGTGAACTAATGTGCCACCGTGCTGCCCTAAATCAAGTCAAATTTCCCCATCTGCTGTGGTGAGATTTGAACACGAGTCCACTTGGGTCTCTGGATTGCTAGTCCACTGACAATATCACCACACCACTGCCTCCCCTTTGAATAACTTCAGGTGGTACGAGAATTGAACCCATACTGTTGGCGTCACTCTGTATCACATACCAGCCGTCCAGCCAACTGAACTAACCGACTCCCCATTGCCAGGTACTTTTGTAATCAAGGTAACCTCCTATATTTGCTGTAGGAGGCAATAGCAAGATTGCCATTTCCCCTTCTCAATCTCTCCCATAAGAAGTTGTCAAAGATGAATAAGTCATTGCACAGACTTGCTGTATCTTCAGAGAATCTTCATAGAATCCCTACAGTGCAGAAGGAGACCATTCGGCCCATCGCGTCTATACCGACCACAATCCCATCTAGGCCCTATTTCCGTAATCCTCATTTACCCTGCTAATTCCCCTGACACTAGAGTCAATTTAGCATGGCCAATCAACCTAACCTGCGCATCTTTGGACTGTGGGAAGAAACCGGAGCACCCGGAGGAAACCCACAAAGACACGGGGAGAATGTGCAAACTCCACACAGACAGTGACCTGAGGCTGGAATGGAACTTGGGTCCCTGGCGCTGGGAGGCAGCAGTGCTAACCACTGTACCACCGTGCAGTGCAATTGTCGAGTATTGTTACTGCATTTCCACTTTAAACACTTCAGTTGGAACTTACAGAGCGCGCAAAACTATTGGCGAACTGTTTTTAAAAACCCTCTTTTTTTTTTCTCTCCAAAGGTTTTGGAGGCGGCAAATACATTTCCTTTGAAGATCGCCAGTGGCACCAGAGCTGCTTCACCTGCTCGCGATGTTCGGCCTCGCTGGTGGGAAAGGGATTTTTCCCTGAGAAGGATGACATTCTTTGTCGTGAATGTAACAGTGACTTATGAATTAATTGCTGACACCAATTCCACTCTTCATATATTTTTCTACACACAACTTGCACCAGTGTGGCATTAGGCCATTGAAAGCACAGTTTGTGTCTCGGAGAAAAGCTTTCCTTTCACACTCCCCTAGTGACATTTCGTACATGGATAGACTTTGTACAATAAAGATTTAACAGGTTCCCTCCCCCTCCTTACTGTCACTCAATCTTATCCGTAATGCTCAGAAACTCTCTTGGGAAGGTGCACAACAGCAAATTGTCTCTTCTCATCAAGTGGGACGTCTGTTATTTATTCCATAGAATTAACTCGCACATTCAGACAACATAGCTAAAATAACTTTGCAGTAAGTAGTCTCAGAACACCAAGTTAAAGTCCAACTGGTTTATTTGGTAGCACGAGCTTTCGGGGCGCTGCTCCTTCATCAGGTGAGTGCTGGATTTGTTTCACAAACAGGGCATATATAGACACAAACTTAATTACAAGATAATTATCTTGTATTTATCATTAATTATCATGATCTTGTAATTAAGTTTGTGTCTATATATGCCCTGTTTGTGAAACAAATCCTGCACTCACCTGATGAAAGAGCAGTGCTCCGAAAGCTCGTGCTACCAAATAAACCTGTTGGACTTTAACCTGGTGTTGTGAGACTTCTTACTGTGCTTACCCCAGTCCAACGCCAGCAACTCCACACCATAACTATTTGCAGCATAGCTTTCCTGATGGTCCAATAACTAAATGCATGGGGACTAAAATTCAACTGGAGCGAGGGTATAAATTGCCCAAGATTGGTTGGCCGTTATCTTTCTTATGCATTATACACTTGCCTGATGCTTTCTGTTGCTTTCAGTCAAAAGGTAGATCAGGCTGATGTATAATACGCAGCTGATCCAATCCCACTCACTTTACTGCCCTTCCCAAGTTTGGATAGCACTGATCCATTCAGACCTGAAGGACCCCAGGCTTTATCCCTGGATCGTGCCAGATTTGCTGATCTCAATCATGTTAGGATACTATAATTAGTGGGCTTGAGAGTAGAAAATGAGCCTGAGACCTTGCAGTTGATCATTATCCAGTGTTTCCTTTTGGAACACATGCTGGTGGATATCAACAGAGGATAGATAGAATTTGGCTTGACCCTCATCCCCACCCTCCCCTGATATTCACTCTTGAAGGATGATAACTTGGTGACTTACCCGACGTCCACCAAAACTCTTACCATCTTCACAAGAGGAAGATGAAGGAGAGGAAAGGGAGTACTTCAGAGTTCTTTGGGGCAATTTTCCCAGCCTCTTGAGATGTGTGGGGGCGGAGGGGGTAGTGGAAAAATCCTGAAACAGTTTGTTGTGTCAGCCCCTCTGATAACTTGCCTTCGGCTGCTTTTCCCAAGGGTGAGCTGCATCCCGAGCAGCCCCATCTTGCTGCAGTGGGAAACCAATTAAGGCCATTATAACAACAATTGACCAACATTTTCCACGGTCAGTGACTGTTTGCCAGAGGTTCACAGGAGGCTAGAACAACGTGGAAGGTCAAAGCACTGCAGAATGATTATGTGGCGTGGTCTTTAAATGAGCACGTATGTTCTATACGCCGTATCCACAGACAAATGCTTTCATGTGGAAGAGTTTCCCCTCTAGACGGATCAACCTGACAGATTTACATTGGGAGTTGTCTGCCAATTCCAACATTAGCCGTGCATTCCTTCTTTAGTCACTGTTTACCTCACCGCATGCTATTCTGAGTGGGGCTGCGGAGCACCCTTCTCTTCAGCCTCTCTGAACAGCCTCCAAATTTAATTTCTATCCTCTGGCCCGAATTAACTGGCACTCCTGGAGGAAGTTTTCCAAGGGGACGTCTCTGGGAAGGTTGTGCTGGAGGGCGCACTGCTGACATGGATGGGGCGCGATCCTGCAAATGGTGCGGATTCCCGCAAAACTAGTCAGTGGAGAAAGTTCTGGCCGTTTTCTTAATACCCTTTGTTGAGCCCCTCATGCCAGGATATCTGCAGTATTTTGCCTGTGAATTCTTTCCAGCTGTTTGAATCCTCTCATCATTTGGGATGAGTTGTCAGGAGCTTGTTGGACACCTAGTGCAGATGGGTTTAAAAAATAATTAGATGTTGCAAGAGAAAGGTTGGTATTCTGAAAGAATGAGAGCAAATGATTAAAAGGGTCTTCTTTGTTGAAACTTATGTTCTGAGAAGGACAACCTTAATTCCCCTGCGATGGTACATCGGAGCATGTGATTCTATCTGTTATTCACCAACCAAAACAGTCAGCTCCATTGTCTATTGTACCCCTTGATATCAGGGCCACTGCATCCCACTAGTCCGGTATCTGACCTGATGATTCATTGAGTAGGTTTTTCAGACTAGGACAGACAGTTAATTAACTATAGATCAACCAGAATTCACTAATAAGACACCATTTTATGTTGTTCTGTCTGTGGACTCCATTAGAATGGCTCAGAATAGTAATAAAAGAGACTAAGAAGTTGCTGTGTAGTGGGTAAGGACAATCTTTGGCCTGTATACGGCAAGTTTCCCCACTTAATTGCGCAGTTTCCTTGTCCCAAGGATCAATTAACAAATCACTTGACCTTTGCTCGCTTGATCTCTTCCCTAATTCCGGTTGTGGTATTGAACTGGTTGCTGAGGTGGAACACCACTGTCCATTATACCGTGCTCATGCTAACAATGAACCTATTAATTTGAGCTACTTGTTAAAACTGAAATGGGAAAGCTGAGCCAGTCACACCTGTCAGTATTTACACCAAATGCATCTGATCTCGGACAGAGTTCACTGCCTGTCTGACTGAGGGACATGAAATGGCTCAATGGCTACAAACAGGTCGGGAATGCATGGTCGCACTTGGCATCGCGTTAATTAGGCAAATAAACCAAGTAACAAGTTAAAGAGACAGAGGGTGTTCTACACTTTAAATGGAAAATCTAAGTTTGTTTGGAAAGGACTTAAAGTTGAGATGAGAACCCGTCTTTGGAATTTTGCATTTCTCACATGATATTGAAATAGAAACAGTATGTTTTCCCACAGATATCTTGACTGTAGACAGGGGGGTAGGGTGCAGCATGGGGGTGACATTTATTTTGAGGAAATCAAAAGATATTGCTATTAATGAGTCGCATTGAGAATTTACATTTGAGTGACGTAAATGGGATGTGTTTGGAAGTTGCTACAAACGGAAGGGGAATATGAGCAGACTCATATAATACAAATTATGGTTCAGCTGTGCTTTGTCAGTAGTTCCATTTGCAAACAAAAGCTAGCGTTTATTTCCATTTACTTTAGCCATGGTATTTGTTCCACTGCCCGTTTTGAACACCCTATTTACCGAGCGCACTGAGGATTAGTATTCCACTTCTTATACAAGATAAGCTATTAAATTTTGGTGAAAGTCCATTCTGTAAAGTCAACGATTATGTTACGTTCCAATTGTTGAAAAGTGGGTGGATTAAAGGCTTGCAAATACAAACATTCCTGCTGTGTTACTGGCTTCAGTCTAAAAGCTTACTATAAATATGAAGCCCTGTTTACAACGGATGGATTAGGAGCTGATAGATGTTCAAATGCAAACCCAGTCTCTGATTCAGAGTTTTACAGTTTGGTGTTCACATGTACAACTACAGTTAGAATATCTCACATAGCCATCATAATATTTTACATCAGAATTTTGTTAAAACGACATTGCAACCACTTCCGAAGTCTAATAATTCCCAACTTGACATTTGGTACAATGGCTAAACACCTTGTGGTAGCAATAGGATGGGCAGCATGTCATGAAAGCCTCAAATATTGTGGGCTCAGCTTTGAATTCGAGCTTGTGAATCCACTGAGGATTAATCTTGGAGTGAGGGTCTATTGGACGGAGCTTCCTCTTCTGAGGTGGTGTGCTGTGTCTGGGAGAGATGAGGGAGTTAGCATAGGTAGTTGATGTTGCGAAAATTTGATGAATCAGAATGGCGCTGTTGGTGCTTGTAGACTGGTCTTCATTGTGAGCGTTCTGCTCGCATTGATGAAAGGAATGGCAAGATAGCGATCTGGCTCTGAACTGTTGCAAATAACATGAAATAATTGACAGCCCAGCCCCTTTCTTTGTATGGAAAATAGGAGCGGCTGCTTAAATGGTGCAGAGGTCACCTTGCCGTCTCAGAGCTATACAGATCCAAGACTATTCTGGTGGCTAATCTGAGTTACCCTCAGCACTCCTAGGCGAGGGAGGAAATAACTGACCTGTGAACCCTTTCCTAAGGAATGCTCTGACGAAGGGTCACCTGGACTCAAAACGTTAGCTCTATTCTCCCTCCACAGATGCTGTCAGACCTGCTGGGATTTTCCAGCATTTTCTGTTTTTGTTTCCCTTACCCAATGACTATGTTGTGACAGCTATTGGGGGTACAAGGCGAGGACAAGCTCACGGTTGGCTTTGATGTAATTAGTTGAGCATTATTGATGTGCATGGTACTTTAGATCAGCTGATTGCATTACTGCACTGGGGGGTGGGGAGTTTGGGGGGGTGGTATCTTAACACAGGAAACCTGACCGGTATACGGTTATCATATTCATCCAACACCACAGATGCAAGGTTAGCACCTTTAATTTGAAAACATTGGGCATAATTTTCCAGCCATGCTCGCCCCAAAACTGGTCCAAACCCGCACGAGGCCAACGGACCTTTGCATGGTCTGCCACCCCCACCCTCCCCTGCCCACCCGCTACGATTCCCGTGGCGGGTGGGATGGGAACATTCCGGTCATTGTTTCAATTATTTCCCTGTGGGTGGTAGATCCTAAATGGCTTCCTTCCCACCTGAATTTGTGCAGCACTCGAGCAGATTCAAGACCTTTCTAAGCTTTGAGTAAGAATTGGCTCCATCAACACTGTCCACTCCAATTAGGATTGTTAATCGGGCTGAGAATTCTAAAAAGAAAGATGGCTGTGGACAGAGATTGGGAGAGAAGAGGGCAAGCTCCAAAACTACGCTACTTGAAGGGTGTCTAAAATCTTGCCTGTGGAATAACTGCCAACAATGCAGCCTTAGAGATTGTTGCTCTGCGACGGTTCATACATTCCAGCTTGTCTACCCATCAAAGTTCCCTTGATGTTACCACTAAATATGTGTAAAATTGCCAAATATTGTTGGTGTGTGCATTGTTTTTTTTTTGTTTGTTTCTCTTTTAAAAGTGTTTTCTTGTTTTTAGTAAGTGATTTGTAACCTAATACCATTGGGAGTGGTGGGCCAGTCCCACATGTCACGAGAGAGTTTACATATAACAGAATGTTATGCATGTTTTTTTTTAATTAATCACTGAAGCAAAGTTCATATATAACACTATTTTAAAAGCTTTGATGCTGGTAAGTCAGAGTATACTGTGTACTGGTTAACAAGAGAGCTGTGATCAGCAGCATGCAATGTCTGCTTAGTGTAGTTGTCCTGTCTGACTTACTTACATTTTCATTTATGTGTCTCTAAAATGCTTACACAATAAAAAAAATAAACTATACCTTCATTGTCTTCAATGTCATTCTTCTCTTTTACACATTACACTCAATATTTTTGTGTTGGCACCAACCCCAGTGTCTCGCTAGGTATATGCGCTGATGTAACCTGTACTGAGTACATTACTGGCATTGATGTAGTTGATCTCCATCTCTCCTGGCTGGGAAGAAAATGCGTATGAAGATGTGCAGAGTGAGGACAGCATGTCCCCCTCCTCCTCTACAGCTGTCCAAGATCATAGAATCATTGAATCCCTACAGTGCAGAAGGAGGCCATTCAACCCATTGAGCCTCCAATCCCACCTATCCCCGTAACCCCACGTATTTACCCTGCTGATCCCTCTGACGCTAAGGGGCAATTTAGCCGAGTCAATCAATCTAACCCACACACGGTGGCACAGTGGTTATCACTGCTACCTCACAGCACCAGGGATCTGGTTTTGATTCCTGGCTTGGTCACTGTGTGGGGTTTGTATATTCTCCCTGTGTCTGCGTGAGTTTCCTCTGGGTGCTCCAGTTTCCTCCCACAGTCCAAAGGTGTGCAGGTTAGGTGAATTGGCCATGCTAAATTGTCCCTCAGTGTACCCAAACAGGCGCCAGAATGTGGTGACTAGGGGATTTTCACAGTAACTTAATTGCAGTGTTAATGTAAGCATTCTTACTAATGTGACTAATAAATAAACTTCACTTTATCTTTAGACTGCGGGAGGAAACCGAGCACCCAGAGGAAACCCACGCAGATACGGGGAGAATGTGCAAACTCCACACAGACAGTCACCTGAGGCTGGGTATTGGACCCGAGTCCCTGGCATTGTGAGGCAGCAGTGCTTGCTACCGTGCCGTCCCTCTGCACACTCCCTAATCTGGCTGTTTGTGCATACCTAATTTGCAGTGAACATAAGAACATTAAAACTAGGAGCAGGAATAAGCCATCTGGCCTTTCGAGCCTGCTCCGCCATTCAATAAGATCATGGCTGATCTTTTTGTGGACTCAGCTCCACTTACCCGCCCGCTCACCATAACACTTAATTCCTTTACTATTCAAAAATTTATCTATCCTGGTATCCTTGGTGACCGTGCCTTCAGCTATCAAGCTACTAAGCTCTGGAGTTTCATTCCTGAAGCATTCTTGCCCCTTTACCTCTCCTAGAGTCATAGAGGTTTACAGCATGAAAACAGGCCCTTCGGCCCAACTTGTCCATGCCGCCCTTTTTTAAAACCCCCAAGCTAATCCCAATTGCCCGCATTTGGCCCATATCCCTCTGTACCCATCTTACCCATGTAACTATCTAAATGCTTTTTAAAAGACAAAATTGTACCCGTCTCTACTACTACGTCTGGCAGCTTGTTCCAGACACTCACCACCCTCTGTGTGGAAAAAATTGCCCCTGTGGACACTTGTATCTCTCCCCTCTCACCTTAAACCTATGTCCTCTAGTTTTAGACTCCCCTACCTTTGGGAAAAGATATTGACTATCTAGCGGATCTATGCCCCTCATTATTTTATAGACCTCTATGAGATCACCCCTCAGCCTCCTACGCTCCAAAGAAAAAAGTCCCAGTCTATCCAGCCTCTCCTTATAACTCAATCCATCAAGTCCTGGGAGCATCCTAGTAAATATTTTCTGCACGCTTTCTAGTTTAATAATATCCTTTCTATAATAGGATGACCAGAATTGCATACAGTATTCCAAGTGTGGCCTTACCAATGTCTTGTACAACTTCACCAAGACATTCCAACTCCTGTATTCAATGTTCTGACCGATGAAACCAAGCATGCTGAATGCCTTCTTCACCACTCTGTCCACCTGTGACTCCACTTTCAAGGAGCTATGAACATGTACCCCTAGATCTCTTTGCTCTGTAACTCTCCCCAACGCCCTACCATTAACTGAGTAAGTCCTGCCCTGGTTCAATCTACCAAAATGCATCATCTCGCATTTGTCTAAATGAAACTCCATCTGCCATTCGTCAGCCCACTGGCCCAATTGACCAAGATCCCATTACAATTGGATATAACTTTCTTCAATATCCACTATGCCACCAATCTTGGTGTCATCTGCAAACTTACTAACCATGCCTCCTATATTCTCATCCAAATCATTAATATAAATGACAAATAACAGTAGACCCAGCACTGATACCTGAGGCACACCACTGGTCACAGGCCTCCAGTTTGAAAAACAACTCTCAACAACCAGCGTCTGGCTTCTGTCAAGAATTGCAACATTGCAGCATTGCTGCAACGGCCTCAGTACTCAAAGGCGACAACTGCCAATCTCCAGATGCAATTTTACAACTCATCCATTTCATCCTGGACCACAATGTCTTCAGCTTCAGCAACCAGTTCTTCATCCAGACACATGGAACAGCCATGGGGACCAAATGCGCACCTCAATATGCCAACATCTTCATGCACAGATTTGAACAAGACCTCTTCACCGCACAGGACCTTCACCCGATGCTATACACTCGATACTTCGATGACAGTTTCTTCCTTTGTACTCATGGTGAACAATCACTGAAACAACTATATGATGACATCAACAAGTTCCATCCCACCATCAGACTCATCATGGACTACTCTCCGGAATCAATTGCATTCTTGGACACATGCATCTCCATCAAGGACGGTCATCTCAGCACTTCACTGTACCGCAAGCCCACGGATAACCTCACGATGCTCCACTTCTCCAGTTCCAACCTAAACACATTAAAGAAGCCATCCCCTACGGACAAGCCTTCCATATACACAGGATCTGCTCAGATGAGGAGGATTGCAACCTCCAGATGCTGAAAGATGCCCTCATAAGAACAGGATATGGCGCTCGACTCACCGATCGACAGTTCCGACGCGCCACAGCGAAAAACCGCACCGACCTCATCAGAAGACAAACATGGGACACAGCGGACAGAGTACCCTTAGTCGTCCAATGCTTCCCCGGAGCGGAGAAGCTACGACATCTCCTCCGGAGCCTTCAACATGTCATTGATGAAGACGAACATCTCGCCAAGGCCATCCTCACACCCCCACTTCTCGCCTTCAAACTACCGCACAACCTCAAACAGACCATTGTCCACAGCAAACTACCCAGCCTTCAGGAGAACAGTGACCACGACACCACACAACCCTGCCACAGCAACCTCTGCAAGATGTGCCGGATCATCGACACGGATGCCATCATCTCACGTGAGAACACCATCCACCAGGTACATGGTACATACACTTGCAACTCGGCTAACATTGTCTACCTGATACACTGCAGGAAAGGATGTCCCAAGGCATGGTGCATTGGGGAGACCATGCAGACGCTACGACAACGGATGAATGAACACCGCTCGACAATCACCAGGCAAAAGTGTTCTCTTCCTGTTGGGGAACACTTCAGCGGTCACGGGCATTCGGCCTCTGATCTTTGGGTAAGCATTCTCCAAGGCGGCCTTCACGACACACGACAACGCAGAGTCGCTGAGCAGAGACTGATAGCCAAGTTCCGCACACATGACGACTGCCTCAACTGGGATCTTGAGTTCATATCACACTATCTGTAACCCCCACGACTTGCCTGGGCTTGCAAAATCTCACTAACTGTCCTGGCTGGAGACAGTACATCTCTTCAACCTGTGCTTAACTCTCTCTCCACTCACATTGTCTGTACCTTTAAGACTTGATTACCTGTAAAGACTTGAATTCCAATCATTATTTTGTAAATTGAGTTTGTGTCTTTATATGCCCTGTTTGTGAACAGAACTCCCACTCACCTGATGAAGGGGCAGCTCACCGAAGGCTAGTGGCTTGTGCTACCAAATAAACCTGTTGGACGTTAACCTGATGTTGTGAGACTTCTTACTGTGTTTACCCCAGTCCAACGCCAGCATCTCCACATTCTGTCAAGAAGCCAATTTTGTATCCATTTAGATACCTCACCCTGGATCCCGTGAGATTTAACCTTTTGCAACAACCTACCATGCGGTACCTTGTCAAAGGCATTGCTAAAGTCCATGTAGACAACAGCAACCGCACTGCCCTCATCTACCTTCTTAGTTACCCCTTCAAAAAACTCAATCAAATTTGTGAGACATGATTTTCCACTCACAAAGCTATGCTGACTGTTCTTGATCAGTCCTTGCATCTCTAAATGCCTGTAGATCCTGTCTCTGAAAATACCTTCCAACAACTTACCCACCACAGATGTGAGGCTCACTGGCCTGTAGTTCCCAGGCTTTTCCCTGCAGCCCTTTTTAAACAAAGGCACAACATTTGCCACTCTCCAATCTTCAGGCACCTCACCTGTGACTATCGATGATTCAAATGTCTCGGCTAGGGGACCCGCAATTTCCTCCCTAGCCTCCCACAATGTCCTGGGATACACTTTGTCAGGTTCCGGGGATTTATCTACCTTGATGAGCTTTAAGACTTCCAGTACCTCCTTCTCTGTAATATGTACACTCCTCAAGACATCACTATTTATTTCCCCAAGTTCCCTAACATCCATGCTTTTCTCAACAGTAAATACTGATGAGAAATATTCATTTAGGATCTCACCCATCTCTTGTGGATCCGTTGCTTTAAGACACAATTAAATCCTATCTCCTGATCAAACGTTTAGACATCTACCCTGGTATCTCCTTATGTGGCACAGTGTGGAATTTTGTTTGATGAAGTGTCTTGGGATGTGTTATGGTAAAGGTGCACAAGCTGTTGTCTCCATTGAGATGCTAACGATAATTGCCTGGCTTCACTCCAGAATGTCCATCTGGAAGAAACATAGGGCCCGATTTTACGGGCGCGAAATCGTGGTAAAGTTGGGTGTTGGGTCTTTAACGCAGTGCGCACCCGATTCCCAGCAGAGCGCGGCTTTACCAACACCCACCCGCGCCCGGATCGGGCGGCCCGCCGATTTAAATGCATTTGCATGCATTTAAATCGACTTAATGAAGCGCGCACCCAACTCTACCAACAAATCCCACTTTACCACCATGCAGCCCAATCCGCGTCCGCGTTTTTAACGACCTGGTAAATAAAAGTCGGAAGCCGGCACTTCCTCAGTGAGGGTTGGCGAGGAGGTAGGTGCGTTGCATTTGGAGGCTCCCCGGTACTTACATGTGTCTTGAGTCGCGGCCATTCCGCTGTCCCGGGTCCGTGGCGTCTCTGCGAGTGTGTGGTGGGGAGGGGGGGCTGTTGCTGTGCATGAACTCCGATGTCTGTGTGACAGCAAGGACCTCGGGTCCTGCAGTGCAGCTGGGTCTCAGCACTGCAGCTCACTTCAGGCTGAAGGCTGAAGATGCGCACACAGTGCAGATAGCACTGCTGCAGCCTTCCAATGTTACCAGGGGCTGTGACTGTGTGCTGCATGGGGCTGGGGGGACTGGGGGGCAGAAATCTGGGATAATATTTCAAAATGTATATCCCCCCATCCATGTTCTGGAATATTATCCCAGATTTTTGACTGTCAGGTTTTTAGTCCCTGCGATTATAATTTTGACATTATCTTCCAAAGGGAATTCCTCTAATTCTGTGCAATGTTCAGATGAAAACAAGATGACAAAGGATCCAAGGCTGCTCCAGAGGCAGAGTAGCTGCACCCAACGTTGCCCATGCAAATCACATTCATAAGTAGGGGCACATCTGCCATGGAATGTGAGAGGAGAGTTGCCAATACAAGCTTCTTTTCACTATGGTTGGTTTCCCAGATGCAGTAATCTCCTTGAATCTTATTTCCAACCAAGTTCCACCACGGGGACAATTTTGCCAAGTTCACCACAGGACTCTGAACATTTGAGCATCCACAATCCAGTTACAGATCACAAATGTATTATACAGGTCACTACTTGCTCACTAGGACACTGTAGTTGAATTACCTTTCCCATAGATAATTAGGCAGCACAAAGAGGATGCGACATTATTTGCAGTTTGCAAGATTCTCCGAAGTCCATCCATCTCTGCTCCCTCTGCTGTTTTGTATTTCACGCCCGGGCGTGCTGCTTCGGATCTTTTTCGAACTGCGCATGCACCGTCGAGAGTGCGCATCGGGCCGGAGCCGGCAAAACGCGTATGGGCGCGCTGCAAAGAGGATTCCGGGCTCGGATCTGCATTACGCCCGGATCCTGCCCTTCGGCTCCGATTGGTAAATCATAGAAACCCTACAGTGCAGAAGGAGGCCATTCGGCCCATCGAGTCTGCACCGACCACAATCCCACCCAGGCCCTACCCCCACATATTTTACCCGCTAATCCCTCGAACCTACACATCTCAGGACTCTAAGGGGCAATTTTTAACCTGGCCAATCAACCTAACCCGCACATCTTTGGACTGTGGGAGGAAACCGGAGCACCTGGAGGAAACCCACGCAGACACGAGGAGAATGTGCAAACTCCACACAGACAGTGACCCGAGCCGGGAATCGAACCCGGGACCCTGGAGCTGTGAAGCAGCAGTGCTAACCACTGTGCTACCGTGCCGCAGGCCCATAGAAAATTAGCAGGAGGAGGCCCATTGAACCTGGAGAGTTAACAATACAGGGTTGAACCTGGAATTGCTCCTGCAAACAAGAGCTGAAATATAAGTTATTTGAGTTTTGTAAATGCATTTGGTGTTACAAATTGACATTGATGATTTCATTTAGAATCTAACACAGTGGCGTCTGATGTTAACACATATATCAGCCGTCGTGTGGCTGCTTCCTGCACTTTTATTACAAGTCACTTTGACCTTGTAAAAAGTTTAACAACCCTGGAATGTTGAATTTTAGAAAATGCGTGTCTAAGATTAACAATTTGTGTACAGTTGGGGTTAAACTGGACTCGTGCATTAGAAATGATTGAATGATCTAATCGGAAGAGGAAATATTGAGATTTTCAGCTTCTTCCCCACTTCTGCTCCTAATGGTTTGATTAATAAGTGTTAGGTTCTTGAGTCATAAACATTAGAACATCCTGGTTCAATCCTTGCACTTGGTTGTTTGATTTCGGGCAGAAAAATAGTTCAGATGTGAGAATAATCCACAGCTTGCCTGGCCTGGGAATGGGGAAAATTAGCTGGCATATTCCATATCCCCGCCCTTCAAAGCTGAATGTGCGCAGACATAAAGATTCTCCCAGGAAAATTCTAAGTGTCGAATTCACGTAAAAACTGGAGTGAATCCCACTGTTTTTTTCAGTGGGAGTTTAAAAATTAATCTCCCGCATTCTGTGCACTGCTGAGTGCACAAGAGTGATTCACATGAAAAATAATGGGCGGTGCCTATTCCCACTGGAAAGGTTGCCAGCATAGCACTGAGCGGGCCACTGTGCATGCGCTGATCTGTCAGCGCCGAGATCGGCATATGCGCAGTGGTCCCTGTCTGCTGGCCTCCCAGTCACTGGCCAGCTCGATCACTGGCTAGCCCCACGATCCGCAATGCCGGCCATGTGACCACGCCCCCCCCCCCCCCCCCCCCCGCCCCCCGCCGCCCCCCACCTTCCGATTGCTGGTCTCCTGGACATCTCCAGGCCAGCCTCGGCCCTCCCCCTTCCCGGCCTCACCTCGATCTACACCCCCCTCACCCTCTCTCACCAATATCCCCAGCACCAGCAGTCCCAACACCGCCCCCCCCGCCTCCCCCCCACCCAACAATGCCTCATGCCTGGTGGGCAGTGCCAAGGTGCCCCTGGGCATTGGCAATTTGCCCCTTGGGCAGTGCCAGGGCCCAAGCTGGCACTGCCAAGGTGCCATTGCCAAAGGGGCACCCCCTGGCTGGGGGGCCTCGATTGCTCCGCGTTCACTCCAGCGGGGCAGGGCCGCCAGCTCCCTGCAAGTGGGGAGTTATTGTAAACCCTGCTGGAGTGAACCACGAGTGGGCCTGGGGACTTCAGGTCTGGGCCCGCTAATCATATTTAACATAGATTAAAATGAGAAGCTGCATAAAATAGTCAGCTTCATGCCAATTTCTGTCATAGAGCTGACGGTGCCAGAAATCCAGCACTGGGAGATGCGCGGATGCCCGTACAACCAGCGCAGAATGCACAAATCAGCCAGCGCTAGAGTTTCCCAGTCGGCTGCACTAAAAAAGCAGCGCAGTGGGATGGATGAATCACCCCCATGATGTGAGCAGAACCAAATTTGTAGTTAATAGTCACCATAATAGACTACTGAATAGCAGCCACTTGGAGAGCCACCAGATACTAAGAACTGTCTGTACTTTGTAAGAGTGGACTTCAAAACAGATTCAGAACCAGAAACAAAATCCAGTGGTTGATTGCTTTGCAAACTGACCCCATTAAATTGAAGAAATTTTTTTTTTGAATTGAGGGAAGGAGCAACTCAGGTCCATGCATTTTATAGAATGGATTGTCAGGAGCCATGTTTAGAAATGAAGCTCATAAAACAGGCACAATGTATTGCCATGCCCAATAAGGGCACGTCCTATTATGATGGCCTTTCAGCCAATACTCTGAAAACTTGCCGACAGAAACAAGTTGTTAAGATGGCTGTTGCAAATCATGTGACTTATGGCATTTAGAAGACAAACAGTATGAGGTCTCCAGTGAATAACTAATTAGATATGAGCAGATGTGAGGTTAGCTCACAGCCATCCGTGGAATTCACACATCTCATTGTTTAAGGATGAGCCAACTCCTAAAGACTATGGAACTTCGAAGCTGTATTGTCTCCATGTTTCATACTGGACAAAATGGAAGATCAAAACTCAAATGCAACTATCAACTTCCCATTGTTTCATGATGGCCTCCTCATCCAAACCAGACTGAATAGGCCTCAGAAGTGTTAACCCAGAAGTTATGTGATTGAAAGTGGTTTCGGGGACTGCACCCTTGTTACTCCAGGAGATTAATCAGAATCACATGTCATCAGCCAGTCTGAGAAACAATTAGTTGCAAGTCACCATACTTAAACTGTTCCAGTTTCAAAGCTCACCTGAGAATCAAGATCCTCAATAGTTGACTACAAGAAGCATCACAATTTGCTGTGAGCCCTTTGCTTTACAAGAAACTCACTTTGACTTTAAAATGTCAAATCCATTCAAGAAATCACAGTCCTGCCAGATGGGAGACCATAAATATAAATCAGAGACTGAATGAACCGTAATCTGTAAAGATGCACTATCTTTATCTGTATCCAATCTTTATGTGTGTGTGCATGCACAAGACAGAGTGCGTGATGTGTTAGTTCAGAGTGCGTTTGTGAGAACAAATATTCTTCTTTATTTTAAATTCATGAAACCTTGCTGCTGCATTATTTAATTGAAATTCACACTCCAAGGGTCAGATACACCTCTTTCCATACAAAACATACTGTTTACAGGTAGCAGGAGAGCAGAAAGCAAGATTTAGGTTTAAATTAAAGCTTTCTCGGTGGCACGGTGGCGCAGTGGTTAGCACAGCTGCCCCACAGCACCAGGGACCCATGTTCGATTCTCAGCTTGGGTCACTGTCTGTGTGGAGTTTGCACGTTCTCCCCGTGTCTGCATGGGTTTCCTCCGGGTGCTCCGGTTTCCTCCTACAGTCCGAAAGACGTGCTGGTTAGGTGCATTGGCCATGCTAAATTCTCCCTCAGTGTACCCGAACAGGCGCCGGAGTGTGGCAACTAGGGGATTTTCACAGTAACTTATTGCAGAGTTAATGTAAGCCTACTTGTGACACTAATAAATAGTGAAAATTGCTTTTTTATTCAGGACTGTGGTGATATATCTACACTGAAAAATAACACAGCAAAGGCCAACTGCCGCAGGCTCTGAAACAAGGGATTTTTAATTATCTGACAAAAAGCAACAACAAAAAAACCCAAGGCACTGGGAGTCTGAAACAAAAAGCAGAAAATGTTGGAAACATCTGCAGGCTTCATGAGCTGTGGCAAGAGTTGGAACTCGGAAATATCAGGTGAATTTTCAGATCACCACCCTTGGGGCAATTAAAATCCTCCACAATTGACAGAAACACTTCATCAGAACTGCAAAATATCACGGATGCATAGCATTTAAACAGATCAGAGCAAGTGAAGGAGTAGGAGGAGGTGAGGAACGCCTGCAGAGGAAGAAACAAAAGATTCTTACAGCTATTTCTGTCCTTTCCCACCAGTGGATACTTCCTCCTTTGTCAAGGTGTTCATCTGAAATTTCTTTCAGATCCGAGGAAGTGTCTACAGCTGTAGCATTACCACATCTGTTCTCACCATGAAAACATGACTAACCTGATGGCGGCTTCCAACATTAGCTGATCCCAGTGATCTGATTTCATTCCAAAGGCAGGATGAAGGTTCCGAAGTAAAAAGTGCAGAAAATTAGAAAACAGAGCAAAACTGACGTCAAATTCGACCTTGCTTGGGGCCATCACGGCAATGTTTTGGGGTGATATTATTGGAGAACGGGATCAGTGTGTCCTGAGCTAGGGTGAGGGGAATAATTGGGGTGAGCAGCAAGCTCACAGGGCAACACGCTATGTGAGGCCTGGAGAGATTTTAGCTTCAGGGATCTCACTTCCATGCTCAGCTAAGACTCCCGCCAAACACACCAGGAATCGTCCCCAAGCATCTGGGCAGGAATGGGATTTTGGGTGGCCAGAAGCTGCCACCGGGATCCCAAGGAAGTGGTGAGGTAGGTTGTCGGTGAAGGGCCTAAAATGGATGGTGATCGGAGGGAGGTGAAGGGTGGGTCTGCTCTAAGCTTTCCTTGTAGGGCCTGGAGGAGTCCTCCTGCTCCCATACATACAAAGAAAGAACCTTTCCTCTGCTTCAAAGTGATCCTTCTTGGCCTCTTCGAACTCTCTAGTTAAGACTTTCTTTGGGCCCACAACTGGGGTGGTAGGGCAGCAATGGAGTTCACCAAAGCCTGCAGAAGTTTCGAAAGTTCCCCTCTGTCTTTCTCTATTTCTCTTCTGCTGCTTAGTGTGCCATTCTTTTAGGCAAAACAATTAAACTAAATTAAGTAAACTGAGGCACAAAGTAAAATGGGCATCCCCTTTAGGAGCATTTAGGGGAACTGCCCAAACCAATGAACAAAGCACAAAGAAAACTTAAAACATCAAACCAAAATGTGATTAAAGGGGTCAATAACCCACCCCACTCTCAGCGGGGCCCAACCATCACGGAAGGCCTCAACAACGACCGTGGACACCACATGCTCCCTCTCAAGGGAGTGACAGAGTGCTGGGGCAGTGCCAGGGTGTCAGGAGGCAGTGCCAGAGTACTGCCAAGGCATGCCCCTCTTCCCCCAGGGGTTGAACTTACCTTTGTGCACCCAAGAAGGTTCTCTTCACCTGGTTCCCATTTTTAAGAGTCAGTTGTAAACCTTGTTGATGTGACGTTACACAGGCGAGGGGGGATTTCCTAATGTGGGAGGATGATATGGCGGGCAAGCCTTTTAAAAAGATGTTAATTTATTGGAATTAAGTTCTCGATCTTTCTGGTCCGGAACTTTGTTATGTCACTGGCGAAGGGCAGGGGAAATCAGAAAAACAGATCTTGCCGGCGTGATTCTTGCTTCTGACTCTTGCGATATTTTGTGCCAACGTTGCCATTTGCACCCATGGCGGTCATGGGCGCAAAATCGCGGCCTGTATTTCATGTTATGCAGATACAGCTTTGCCCATTTTAAAGAAGGAAAATAAAGAAAGACGCATTTATTTGGCACTTTCCATGACCGCTGGATATCTCAAAGCACTTTACAGCCAATGATGTACTATTGAAGTTATAATATAAAAAATGTGGCAACCAATTTGCGAATGTAGCCACAATAGAAGGGCAGACATTCGGATTGGACCCCACCACCCTCCCCCCTCCTCCCCTCTTCCCCCACACCCCCCACCCCCCCTCCCCCCCACCCCCCTCGATCGTCTGCTGCCTGGACCTGTTTATGGCAAGCTTTGCCAGGCCCAGGAGCAGGGTCATGAGGAGGTCTTCTTCCTTCTCCTCCTCCCTCCACACTAGGTGCAGCTTAGTGGGCCTCGGACTGACTCCTGTGGATGTGGACTATGCCCCTGAACTATTACTAATAAGCAATTATTACTGGGTTCCCAGTGCTACCTCCCTCAGTCTCTCTCATTTCTCATGTGAAAAATTTCCATCTGCTCCAAATAAACAATTGCCTTCAATTTGCAGCTGTCGATTAAAGTCATGTGTTAGCTTGGTAATGTAATGCTTTTGCACAGTTTTGTCAATCAAACAGTGCCTGCACTGGGCTGTTATTTTGATGCTTTTGCACAATGTCTGGTTGATTTACGGCAGGCCCTCTTCATTCCGGGAGATGGTTACACTTAGTTCCAGTAACAATGGAGTGAAGTTGATCTAAAATTCAAATAAAGATTGAGTCAACAAATGAAAGGAAGAAGTGGAGATGGGTTTTGAGTTGCGTTCTGTTCGAAGAACAATTGTGATGGAGACAGGATGTGAAACTGCCTCGAGGTATCAACATTCTGGGTGGAATTTTTCCATTTTTGCGCAGAGTCCTGGCTGAGGTGAGAAAACTGTTTGATAATGGAGCACTCTGTGTGAAACCAGACTGCAGGCATGGCCCAAGCTGTTAGGCTGGCGGGGCGAGACCCATAGCCAGGAATCCCAAGATCGGGACACCTTTTTTATAGGACGCCCCAATCTCCAATAAAAATCAAAGACGTTCCCGCTCCCATGTACACAAAGACTGCCCCCTTCGCCCCACCAACAACATGCAGAAGGGGTACACCCCATGGATAAATGGAGACCCCCCACAGACACAGGATACTTCTCCTCAATGGAGTTTTGCAGAAGACTCCCGCTGTTCACTGCCAGGGCACAGTCCAAGGGGCAGTGTCGGCGTGTCAGGGGGCAGTGCCAGGGTGTCAGGGGGCAGTGCCAAGGTACTGTCCAGGCATGTCTCTCTCCCCCAGGGGGTTGTAATTACCTTTGCACCTCCAGAGGGTTCCCTTCACCTGGTTCCCATTTTTAAGAATCAGTTATAAACCTTGCTGATGTGATGTTGCACGGGCGAGGGGGGATTTCCTAATGTGGGAGGATGATATAGCGAGGAAGCCTTTTAATAAGATGTTAATTTATTGGAATTAAGTTCTCGATATTTCTGGTCTGGAACTTTGTTATGTCACCGTGATTCTTGTTCTCTGATTCTGAATATCTCGCGATATTTTGTGCCAACATTGCCATTTTCACCCACGGCGAGCGTGGGCGCAAAATTGTGGCCTGTATTTCATGTTATGCAGATATAGCTTTGCCCATTTTAAAGAAGAAAAATAAAGAAAGACGCATTTATTTGGCACTTTCCAGGGCCACTGGACATCTCAAGTGCTTTTCAGCCAATGATGTACTTTTGAAACTGTAATATAGGAAATATGGCAGCCAATTTGCATACAATATACTCCAGCAAACGTTTTATGATGTTGAATGAAGTAATAATATTGGCCCGGGCACCCGACTCTTCTCCAAAATAGTGACCATCAACCGAGCAAGCAGATGGGCCCTCAGTTTAATATCTCAGCTAAAAGACAGCACCACTGACAGTGCAGCACTCCATCAGTTCTCAATTTCATTAAAATAACTTTTTCAAGTGAATTACCCAAGTCATTAATATGTATTGTCTTTTCTGTGCATAGCAGGCAGCACCATTTAATCAGTAACTAAATTGAAAAAAATCACGCGTTGCTAAATCCTAAAACCGCACATGGTTATATCCAACGGACTGTTAATTAATTCTAAAGGACTTACAGTGATAGCAATTTTATATACAGCCAAATTTACATTGCAGAATAATTACCGGTCATCTATGTCCATTGGATGAATGACCTTCTGTATGCTGATCCAGCTACTGGGTCACCACTTCCAAGGCATCTACACCTTTGCTACAAGGGCACCTGCAAGTGAGATGTAAAGACGGCAGACATTGACACTGACAACTAGGACAACAGTTGCTGCAGCCATGACCTGTGGAGGCTGACTGTTTTGAGGAGCATTGGAAGAGCTGAGCAGAAATAAATAACTCAGCTGGCCCCCAGAGAGAGTGGCACGGTGGCACAGTGGTTAGCACTGCTGCCTCACAGTGCCAGGGACCCGGGTTCAATTCCAGCCTCAGGTGATTGTCTGTGTGGAGCTTGCATGTTCTCCCCGTGTCTGCGTGGGTTTCCTCCAGGTGCTCCGGTTTCCTCCCACACTCCAAAGATGTGTGGGTTAGGTTCCTTGGCCATGCTAAATAGCCTCCTAGTATCCCAAGATGGGTAGGTTAGGGGGATCGTGGGGCTACGGGGTTAGGGCCTCGGTAAGATGTTCTGTCAGAGAGTCGGTGCAGGCTTGATGGGCTAAATGGCCTTCTTCCGCTCTGTAGGAATTCTATAAATCAATGAATACAGGGGCCATTGAATTCTGTACCCTCTCAGCCCTCTGTCTTATAGCAAATCTGGCAGAGAATGCCATGCCACACCAGATGATACTTAACACGGAGTTGACCACCATGGCTCAAATCTTGCCTTACGAGGCTGCCATATACCAAACATCACTTTTACGATAAAGAGAAAGTAACCATTACTTGAAATGTGAATTGTGACAGACTCGTTGAGCATAACAGTAGGGATGGGCAATAAGTGCTGACCCAGCACTTATTTTAAGGAAGGCGTCCCCAAGGAAATCAGTAGACTCATTTTGGCCATATCGATAGATCAGCAACTAATGATTTACTACTTGTCAATTATTGCATTAGCTTTTAATAACGTTTTCATTTGGAAGATAATTTTCAGCTTAAAATATCTTAAAATTCTTGTCTAAATAACTTTCTTTGGAATGCACTCATCATTGTTATGTAGGCACATACTAATAATGAGATTTGACAGTCAACAGTGAAAGTCGTCCTAATGCCAAAATCACAATTTGTTTGATGAGGGCTAAACATACTGAGCGGGATTTTCCAGCCACGCGCACCCCAAGACCGTAAATTCCCGCCTGAGCTAAACGGACCTTCGCATGGTCCGCTGAATTTTCTGTCTCGTCCGCTGCAATTCCCACGGCGGGCGAGATGGGAGAATATCGGCTACTAAAGAACCGCTGTGATATTTTGTTATTGTCATTCGGTGAACTGTGTACCTTGAATGGCTTAGTGATTGAAATACATTTGCTTATATATAATGTGGGAACATTTTCCCAGTGCTTGCAGGGAATAGAAAGAAATAAACATCTTTTAATATTAATTTCAAACAGGCGTGTGTGTGCGCCACAAACTATACTTTCAGCCTTAGGTTAACTTTGCAAAAAGACCAAGCGTTATTGCCAAAAAAGGAAATGAACAGCTTAATGTTTTCTTGGAAAAGTTAAGCACTTAAACATCTGGATTTTATCCGTGTCTTGATGTTGGTCACGGATAAATACAGGCTAACTTCTGATTTATGTAAGAAAGTAATGACGTAATGGATATCCCAATAGACAGCGCACACTCTGAACTAGGCTGCGTTTCAATGGAGAGAGCACAAATTGGGCCCTAGGGCATTGATGCATATGTTCCTTCTTGCTGCTGTGTTTTCAATGAATATTAGGATGAAAGATAGTAAAGGAATGCTGCCTTGATAATCCCAGCAGTCATTTACTTGGGATCTAACTTGATTCTCCCTTTTCTCCATGGGGGAGAGTAGTGTGTGAGAAATAGCTAAAGGATGACGTGGAGCCTAATGGCTCTCATGCAAAGGAGACATGGAGTAAGTTATTTACCTCAACATCATCGAATCCCTTCAGTTCAGATGGAGGCTATTCGGCCTGACACTAAGCACGAGCATACATCTGAAGCTGGCTTTTTGTTTAGCAGGGCAGGTTTTGTGCACGTCAAGGAGAGGATTTTAGATGTTGGCGAGGGAAGAAAATTTCCGCTTTTGTCACTCAGTTTCTGCATTTATTTCAAAATAAGTTGTCTTATCCTTTGGCAAGCAGAGAGAAACTGTTGATGTCAAAAGATCAATGAATAGGATGGACCTTTTACTGGTGTGAGCAGCACATTTCTGTCAAAGGGCCTGTCACAAAGGTTTGAAAGGTTTTGGCCAGAATGTTACCACCATTCACGCCAGCGGGATTGTCCCATCCTGTCGCAGTGAATAGAGATTTGGCTGGGTGCCAAATTCCCCAACTTCGCTGCACTGGGAGCGTGGCGTGAACGGCCGGTAAGATCGCATCCTTTGACTACTTTCTTACATTCTTATGATGCCGTGTAGGCCAGACACAGAAAATAATTCCCTTCTTATTCCTCCTTTATAACAAGAGCTTTGAGGCTGGAGAAGACCATTGATCAATGTTCCTTCTAAGCGGCACGGTTGCGTGGCAACCTGAGTGTTCTCATACGTGATGCTCAGAAGTCGACCCCTTTAAGTTACCGAGCATGAGAGACTGCACAATAAAAAATGAAAGTGGTCAAATAATGAAAGGCATGGCTGGACAGATTTTTGAAGCTTAGGGAATGAAGGAATATGAGTAATTGGGAAAGTCAAAGCTTAAGATCAGCCATGGTTGTTTTAAGCCTACTTGCAAAGACCCCCCAAAGACGGACTTATCTGGGTTCCTCAGCATGGTGGGACTGGCTGCAGTTACAGCAGTGGCCACTTCTGTGGGCTGGCGTTGCCCGGATTTCAAAGCTGCCAGCCAGCTGATTGGCGAACAATTCTCTAAGACAGGACTTCTTCCCAAAACAGGGGCAGAAGTCTTGCCTTAAAATAGTTAACTCTGCTCCCAGAGTTAAAATTGGTGCAGGGCAGCTGTTCATGGATCGTGGGAGATTCCCCCTGACCGTTAGCTGGTGGATGTGGAGGGGGGGGTGGGGAATGGTCGGGGACTAGGCACCCTGTAAAAGTTCAGCCATATTGCTGCAATTGTGTGACCAACAGACAGCCAAATGCCGACTTGCTCAAATTCATTGAGTCTTCATCTCTAGTTCATTGCAAATGCTGAACTGATTCAGAAAATCTGCCATGAATTCTCTGGTGGCTTCACACCCCCGTTTGCATTGTGTTGCCTCCAGATTGTCACTGTGATGCCTCATCCCTCAACAGTTTGGTTCCACAAATGATTAACTGCAGCAGGCGTGTAGATTGAGGATGCACACCCAACCACATGTGCAATCCTGCAGCAGGTATGGGTTGATTTTTAACTGGGACATTTGAGTTAATAAATTAAAAGCAAATTGTTTGACTTAATTGCCAGTAATTATGGAATGATCTGATTTCCAGGGTTTTAGAGCAGTGAATGACGCTACTGGAAATTTTATCATCAATTAAGGTCAACACGGAAGCTAACTGCTAATGATTCATGGATTAGCCACTGGGAAAGGTTGGGTTGGATGACTCCAGTGTTAGTGCAGTGAATTAGCAGGAGTTTGAATGCAAATCCATGATTTGGTCAACATTTGGCTAACATTTCCCAGCCCTTGTTTGACTGCAACAAGGATTTGTTTTTAAAAGGACTTGCTTGTCAATTCCGTGGATTTTTATCTGTTTGTGTGCTGTGAGTGTAAAAGAGAAACACTGACAGGTTTTCTTGTAAGATTTGAACAAAAAGAGAAGAGTATCTATTATGCTTAACTACTAAATGAAAATAATAAAAATGCTTCGACTTTCACACACACACATGCATTCAATTGTTCACACATGTACACGCAAGTGAGTTACAGAAGTGGAATGGCAGGTTAAATAGTTTAAAAGTCCAATAAATGGATCTTGCAGATTGATGGCTTAGATGGTTTCAGACCGGGTCCAATGGTCACTCTGGATTCTGTGTTAAGATGATTTAAAGACATTGACAGATGATTTATATATTTTCTACTAGAGCCAGCAGCTGCCGGGTTGATTCTTAAAACACTGCCTGTGGCATGTGGATGGTCAAACAACAGGCAGGTCTCAAGCTTGTAGGATGGACAGAGCGAGAGTACCCACTTAGGGTCCTATTTCTTCTGCATCTTCCTTCTTCTGTTCTGTGGCCTGAAGGAAAGCAGTTTCCTAAACACAAAAAAGGGATTAGTTAGCTCATCACATGACACTGACTCACTAACTGACCAGTTATCCAAACATGGTCGTAACAAGTTTATTCCATGTTCAGATTAGGGCTGGAAGAGTTCCCTTCTCAGTCAGGGTTGATTATTCAAAGTGATTGCACCTCCTGGCTTGTTTCACACCCAGTTGAATACACAGGTGACTGGGTGTTTTGGGAATGGTTCAGGAGATGGGATCATTCACATTACTCTAAGGTAACTGCCTCTGATAGGGTTTCTAGACAGCCTGGCTCCACTACAATGTCTTTGTGTTCATATGTCAGCGAGAGTTAAAGAAACAAAAATGAGTACTAATGCGCCCTAATATCTCACATATGTTGCATGGTTTACATATGCTGAAATTATCTTAATGCCCCGCACAGGTATAGTTTTCACATTGCCATGACAGCTATAAAAGGAAATCTTTTAACTGGCGAAACGATTTAACCTCAGCATATATCTCCTTTTAAAATAATTTCACTTCCACACAAAGCTGGAGGATGTTGTAGATATTACTCACCCTTTGATGAGTAAGGTCTTTTTTTATTTGACCTATGGCTGGGTGGCAGGAAGAGATGAATCAGGAAAACAATGACATCTTTATTATCCGCAGATTGAATATAGCAGGAAGCGGATTCAGCTTGGATAGGAGATGGGAGGGGAGGTGGGGGAATGTGTTAATGTATTACCTACACTGTAATTCTCCCGGTTCCTGGAGATCATATGGTCAAGTCTTGCAAGTGGCGATCATGGCCATTTACTTAAGGCCAATTTGTTAAACGAAGTGAGCTAAATTAAGGCTTGTAGATAGTTCCATGGATGACAAAGAAATTAAACACTTGCTCTGAGCCTGATTACTTATCTGAATTCTGAGAACTGCCCCTTTCCCTTTTTTCTCTTTCCCCTTTCCCTTAGCAATATAAAGCAGCTGAGGAGAAGAATATTGAAACAAATATATTTTGTGGAATTGGGTATGTGTGCTGCAGCTAATGGTCTGCGATTCCCAGCTCTGCTGTTGCAGCTTCTCTGTTTTCTTTCATGACTTTGTTACTTCCAATTTATGGGAAAGAGAATGAAGAGATTTTGTAGGGTGCCTATGAATGGTTCAATGGCCCATCGAGGTTTATCATCAGCTCCATGCGCGCCACCACCCCACCCCGATCTTTCACAGGAGCTGCCTGTTACTTTAATTTTTAAAACTGTCCTCAGAAGGTAGAGGAGCAGAATTAGGCCACTCAGCCCATCAAACCTGCTCCGCCATTTGATCATGGCTGATATGCTTCTTAACCCCATTCTCCCGCCTTTTCCCCGTAACCTTTGATCTCCTTATCAATGAAGAACCTATTTATCTCTATCTTAAATACACTCAATGACCTGGCCTCCACAGCCCTCAGTGGCAATGAATTCCACCAATTTAGCACCCTCTGGATGAAGAAATTCCTCCACATCTCGGTTCTGAAGGATCATCCCTTTACTCTGAGGTTGTGCCCTTGCATCTTAGTCTCTCCTACTAATGGAAACATCTTCTCCACATCCACTCCATCCAGACCTTTCAGTATTCTATTTCAATGAGATCCCTGCTCATCCTTCTAAACTCCATTGAGTACAGACCCATAGTCCTCAAACACTCCTCATAAGTCAGGCCTTTAACTCCCGGGATCATTCTCGTGAACATCCTCTGAACCCTCCCCAGGATCAGCACATCCTTCCTTAGATACGAGGCCCAAAATTGCTCACAATATTCCAAATGTGGTCTGACCAGAGCCTTTTCTTCCCAATCTCATTGTTGAGCTTTTATAACCACTATTTTTAGGGATTCTCTCATGCTGTGTATTATTTCTCCACTGATAAGATTTGCTAAGCAAGACATAGCCTAGTTCTTCTATTGTACCTCAGTCAACCTCTACCTTCCAACAATCCTGCCTCCTCATGTTAATTTATCTGGTTCATCTGGTTTAACAAATTGGCCCTTGTAAGCTGTCATGATCCTCACTTGCAAGACTTGACCATATGATCTGCCTCAGTACAATGCTGAGGGAATGCAAGTACTGAAGGAGTGCTGCCTCTCAGGTGAGGAGGTAAAGGAGGACCTGTCTACTGTTTCTGTTTCTCATTCGGAACTTCACAGATCCCAAGAATAGTAAGGAATTCACAGATATTCAGTGGAACATTTGTCCCTCAACTAACCATCAAAATAGGTTGTTTGTTTACCTCACTCTTGCTTGGGGAGCTGACTGAACACAAAATGGTTGTGCTGAGGAAACAGATAGTGACTGCCCTTCCAAGTAGTTCAGAAAACTGTACATGGAGTGTGGCCACGTATTTGTGAAAAGCCTGACAAGCAATTTTTAGATGCATGGTATTTCTTGAGTAAGTACATTGCTTCTTCTCCAGATGTAACCAGCTAAGATCAGGAAGTCATTTTATGTGAAAGCTTTACGCCCGATCTATCATTTGGTTCTGTATTCCTCTCCATCACTTATGACGATACCATCCACGTGCCTCAGAACCCAACTCTACATCCAGATGTAGGTCATTTCACTTCAGAAGTTGAGGAATCAGAGAAGTTGCGATGTTGCATTATTTTTGATGGTGGAATTGCCCAAGTCTAGACATGTTTCTCAGCCAGATTTATATTTGTTACCCGTAAACTTCAGTCTGAAACCCTGGAGGTCATGGCAGGATATCAGAGGAACACATCAATATTACTGTCAAGTAATCAACGGATATAGAGTAATGCATTCTTGAGGTTGCCAATTGAATTTTCTATGAAGTATTTTGTATCGAATTACTTTTCTCTATAAACACTTTGTTGAACCTTTTCATGTGCAATGTAGTGAAAAGCTGTTCCGAATTCTCATTGAAAGTGGGAAAGGCAGCGCACACTAAATAAACCAATTTAAATGGCTGGAATTCTCCAGTCTCGTTTGCCTCACTAACGCTGCCAGAGAGAATGGAGAATTTGGCACTCAGCCAAAGATCCGTACGCTGCAGCGAGATCAGATAATGCGGGCAAAGTCGGGGAATTCCATCCTATATTTTGTCCCAAAATATTTTTGCCTGTTGTGGACCATCCTTACACTCTTGTTGCCATCTTCAAATTTTGATTTGATTTTTTATTGGCACATGTATTCGAATACAGATTATTGCGCGCGATACAGACGAAGCATACCGTTCATAGAGAAAAAAATGAGATGGTACGGAATGTAGTGTTACAGTCATAGCTAGGATGTAGAAAAAGATCAACTTAATGCGAGGTAGGTCTATTCAAAAGTCTGATGGCATCAGGGAAGAAGCTGGTACGTGACCTCAGACTTCTGTATCTTTTTCCCGATGGAAGAAGGTGGAAGAGAGCATGTCCAGGGCGCATGGGATCCTTGATTATGCTGGCTGCTTTTTCAAGGCAATGGGAAGTGTAGACAAAGTCAATGGATGGGAGGCTGGTTTGCGTGTTGGACTGGGCTTCGTTCACGATCCTTTGTAGCTTCTTGCGGTCTTGGTCAGAGTAGGAACCATATCAAACTTTGATACAACCAAAAAGAATGCTTTCTGTGGTGCATCTGTAAAAGTTGGTGAGAGCCGTAGCAAACATGCTGAATTTCCTTAGCCTCCTGAGACAATAGAGGCATTGGTGGGCTTTCTTAACTATAATGTCCCATTTTCCCATCTCAAGACCAGTACTACCCATTGCCTCCCTGCCATGACCTAGGTAACAAATTTCCAAAATTGATCCACTCCAACCTGTGAGATTGCAACATGCCCAACATAAAAATGTATTCCCTCTCTATCAATTTGAACCTTTCTTGCTTATTCATGTGCCGTTCATGAATAGCTTATCACAAAATTATTGTCCTCTGTCTTGTTCATAGTATTTACATTCTTCACACTGACTAATGCTTCTTATGCCCATAAACCGAATAGTGTCCCTCAATTTTGCTGCACATTCAGTCTAATAGTGGAGCCAGAAATTTATCTCAAGTCAGATATCCTTATAATTTGTAGATGCAATTCCTGTCACAAATTAAAAGTTACTGCACACTGAAGTTTGGCAAATCCCAGTAAAGTTCCATGCATCCAAACAAACCAATGCAAATTGATTTTGCTGATAAAAGGCCTTTTGTCAAATCTTTTCATCTTGCACTCTTCAGGACAATCACAAGAATACCAATGTCAGGAGAAGCAACAACTTTATATTTTATGGGAAGAGGCTGCTGAGTTGTTGGCAAGTGGACTCTGATTGGTCAAGGCTTTGACCAATCAGAATAAAGCTGACTGGTTTAAATTTCAAATAATGCTTGGCAGTTTAACTGTCAGTCACCATTAATTGGTGTATTGGCAATACCTCTACCAATCACAGTTCACTCACCAACCAACCAGCAGTCTCTTCATATACAACATAAAGTTCTTATTTCCCCTGACATTGGTATCCTTGCAATTGTCCTGATGAGTACAGAACAAAAGACTTTGACAAAATGTCTTTTTTCAGCAATACTCAAGTTCTATACGACTAAACAACTAATTGTAAATTGTGACTATCTTCATACGTTACTAAAGAAAAAGAACTGAAAATAAATTAAAGCATCTTTATTTTTCATTTACAAGATGTGGGCATCACTTATTGCCCATCCTTAGTTGTCCTTGAGAAGATGGCAGTATGCCATCTTGAATACAATTGAGTAGCCTGCTAAGCCATTTAAGAGGGCATTTAAGAGTCAGCCACATTGTTGTGGATCTGGAGCCACATACAGGGCAGACCAGATCATGACAGCAGATTTACTTTCCTGAGGGACAGAAGGGATTTTATGGACAATCCAATAGATACATATTCATTATGACCGACACTAGTATTTTATTCCAGATTTGTTCAATTAATTAAATTTAACTTTCCCTGTTACTGTGGTGGGATTTGAACTCATTAACTCACCGTCATTGGTACAGGGCTCTGGATTGGAGAGACCAAACGCAGACTGTGTGACTGCTTTGCAGAACACCTTCGGTCTGTTCGCAAGACCTTCCTGTCGCTGGCCACTTCAACACACCACCCTGTTCTCCTGTCCACATGTCCGCCCTTGGCCTGTTGCAATGTTCTAGTGAACCCCAACGCAAACTGGAGGAAGAGCACCTCATCTTCCGATTGGCCACTTTACAGCCTTCTGAACTGAACATTGAGTTCCACAACTTCAGAGCATGAACTCTCCCCTCCACCTTCACCCCATTTCCATTTATTTTATTTCATTTCTTCTTTTCATCTCATCCATCCATTTTTATCACCCTTTATTTTCACTTCTATTTTTCCACTTCTTCATTCTCACCCTCCATCTTGCCTCCAAACCCTGCCTCCTCCCCACCCCCCATTCAGGGCAACTGCCACATTCCTCAGGCAGTCCCTTAACAATCTGTACCTCTGCTCTGCCATTCACACATTCCGATCACTGAATGGACACTTTTAGCACCTTTCACAGCCTTGCTCATCACCATTTACATTTCCTTTGCCCAATTACAATGCCCCCACCCTCATAGTGTGAATCTCCTCTGATTTTCTTTGCTCTTAGCACTGATGAAGGATCATCCTGACTTGAAATGTTAGCTCTATTCTCTCTCCACAGATACTGTCAGACCTGCTGAGATTTTCCAGTGTTTGCTGTTTTTGTTGCTCTGGGGACGCACAGTGGCACAGTGGTTAGCACTGCTGCCTCACAGTGTCAGGGACCCGGGTTCAATTCCGGCCTTGGGTCACTGTCTGTGTGGGTTTCCTCTGGGTGCTTGGTTCCCTCCCGCTGTGCGGGTTAGGTTGATTGGCCAGGTTAAATTAACCCTGGGGCGGCACGGTGGCACAGGGGCGGCACGGTGGCACAGTGGTTAGCACTGCTGCTTCACAGCTCCAGGGACCTGGGTTCGATTCCCGGCTTGGGTCACTGTCTGTGTGGAGTTTGCACATTCTCCTCGTGTCTGCGTGGGTTTCCTCCGGGTGCTCCGGTTTCCTCCCACAGTCTAAAGATGTGCGGGTTAGGTTGATTGGCCATGTTAAAATTGCCCCTTAGTGTCCTGAGATGCGTAGGTTAGAGGGATTAGCAGGTAAAATGTGTGGGGGTAGGGCCTGGGTGGGGTTGTGGTCGGTGCAGACTCGATGGGCCAGATGGCCTCTTTCTGCGCTGTAGGGTTTCTATGATTTCTATGATTCTAGTGTCAGGGGGATTAGCAGGGTAAATATGTGGGGTTATGGGAATAGGGCCTGGGTGGAATTGTGGTCTGTAAAGACCCTATTGGGCTGAATGACTCCCTTCTGCACCGTAGGCATTACAAGCCCACTATCAGAACCATGGTGTGACCATAATCCACCACTGTATAGATAATTAATGGTCTTGTGTCTATTGGACAGCTGTACAAAGAACAAAGAAAAGTATAGCACAGGAACAAACCTGCACCGATCATGATGCCTGCCTAAGCTAAAACCCTATGCACTCACAGAGTCCGTATCCTTCCATTCCCATCCTATTCATGTATTCTTCTAGTCGCCCCTTAAATGCCACTATCGTACTTTCTCCCACCACCTCCCTGGGCAGCGCATTCCAGACATTCACCACCCTCTGTGTAAAATACTTGACTTGCACATCCCCTCTAAACTTTTCCCCATGCACCTTAAACCTATGTCCCCTAGTACTTGACTTTTCTACCCTAGGAAAGAGCATCTGACTACCCATTCTGTCCATGCCACTCATAATCTTGTAAACCTTCATAATCTGTGTCACACATAAGAGAAAGTAGGAACTATTCATTAAATATCACATTGTACGTTAACTCATCTGCTATAAAACAGTTCATTCTTTGACTTAGTCTGAGCAACATCATGGCATCTTGCAAGCAGTTTTTAATAAAAAAGGTTCAGATCAATGGCTGGGATCCAATTTGGGATTAAGTTGATAATAGCTCAGATTTTGCTGTGGGTGTTTTATGATGACATCTAGTTCAATCCCTGAGGTTTCACAACCTTGGAACGCAGTCCCAAGGATCTGTTTTTCTCACTAACGGGAGAAAGGCACTGAATTTTTATTGCGAGCTGAAAGATGTTAGAAGTACGGGAGATTAAAACGTTCACAAAAGCAATAGCCCCTTGAGAACTGTTTGAAAATGAATTCGTAATTTTTTTTGGGATCTTGTCGCATTCTCCCTCACTCCTTGTGACCACCCTGGTGTGATCCACGAGAACGCTAAACGTTAAGTCTGCCTTGTAATTAGATGCATCAACATTTTTATGCTTCTGTTTTGCTTTGTACTTTTGTATCCGTCCCCCGTTCCTGAGAAAGGGCACCGACCTTGCAGATATGGGTCAGGCACAACCCGAGCAAACACTGATGTGCTCACACTGCAGTCTGCTATTCCATATATGGAGACTGTTTGAAAGTCAGCTGCCTCGAGCAGTGGGGGAGGGGGAGGAGTGGGGGGGGGGGGGGTGGGGTGGGGGAAGGGGCGGAGAGGGATCAGAAAGTAAAGGAGCTAGAGGTGGCTGGATTTCATCCATCTGGTTCGAATTGCATTTTTGCTTCAAACCTTTGAACCACGCTGTGAAAAAGTGGAAAAAGATTTCGAGTTCCCCAGGATTAGGCCTGCACAGCATCTTAAAGAGCAAACCTCAATGAGGTGTTTGCAACTGCGCAGTAAACTACACACTTAAATGAATAAAATCAAATTTGAAAGGCAGTCAATTCTGTCTTAAGGTTGTTAATGACACACAGGAAAGTGAAGAGCGAGTGAGTTGAAGGCATGCTGTTGCAATGCCTTCTGGCCCTGTAATGTGTGCACTTATGGTGCTGTGTGTTGTCAGGTGAATGTGCTGCTATCAGGATGTGGAGATGCCGGTGTTGGACTGGGGTAAACACAGTAAGGAGTCTAACAACACCAGGTTAAAGTCCAACAGGTTTATTTGTAGCAAACGCCACTAGCTTTCGGAGTGCTGCTCCTTCGTCAGGTGAGCGGGAGATCTGCTAACAAACAGGGCATATAAAGACACAAATTCAATTTACAGAATAATGAATAATGATTGGAATGCGAGTCTTTACAGCTAATCAAGTCTTAAAGGTACAGACAATGTGAGTGGAGAGAGCATTAAGCACAGGTTGAAGAGATGTGTATTGTCTCCAGACAGGACAGCCAGTGAGATTTTGCAAAGTTGTAGGGGTTACAGATAGTGTGACATGAACCCAATGTGCCGGTTGAGGCCGTCCTCATGTGTGTGGAACCTGGCTATCAGTCTCTGCTCAGTGGCTCTGCGCTGTCGTGTGTCACGAAGGCCGCCTTGGAGAACGCTTACCCGAATATCAGAGGCCGAATGCCCATGAGTCAGGTGAGCGGGAAATCTGCTCCTTCGTCAACCTGGCGTTGATAGACTCCTTACTGCTATCAGGAACCAGCCACTTAAATTGCTCCAGTTATTATTGGCTGCAAGACTTAACTTTTTTCAAAGGATTGAATCCATGTGCCACATCTTTCAGATTGTCCTGTATATATTGGACCGCTCTGAAGTGCAGTGATTTGTTATTTAGACACGGGTTCCGGTCGAAAGCTCGTTGAAAGATGGTTGAGCAACTCGTACTGAGTTCCACAATTCGAAAAAGAAGAGCGAGGGTTCAATTCCCTCGATGGTGCCGGAGTAGCCAACCTTGACTGGGGGGGAGGAAGGCGAATCGTAGAGACGTTACTGTCGGTGTCAATGGGCCCAATTTTACAATCAAGTTACTCCGGTTTTCGGGCACGAAAGCTTGGTAAAGTTGGGCGTGAGGCAAGTAGCGGGATCCGCGCCCACCCCCGTGGCGGTTTCCCCTTTATCAAGGCCTGAAAATGGCCACGATCGGGACCATGCCCGAAATGGGCCGGACAGCCATTTAAATGCATTTGCATGCATTTAAATTGACTTAATGGGCGGCACGTCCAACTTTACCACTGCGGTCACCCATCCAAAATTGGCGCAAAACAGATATGCTCTATATAAGTATGATTCAGATGCTCCATCAGTGAGGGTTAGTGAGGAGGTAAATGCCGAGTGTCCGATGGCTCTCTGCTTGAGATCAGTGGGGCGGGGGTGGGGGGTGGGGGGAGGGGTGGGGTGGGGTGGTGGTGAAAGGGGGGTCCGCTGTAACTCTGCCTGTGATCAGTGGGGAGTGAAAGGGGATCTGCTGCCTCTCAGCCTGTGATTAGTGAGGGTGAAAGGGGGTCCGCTGCCTCTCTGCCTATGATCAGTGGGGAGGAAGGGGTGTCCGCTACCACTCTGCCTGTGATCAGTTGGGGGGGGGGGGGTGTCCGCTGCCACTCTGCCTGTGATCAGTTGGGGGGGGGTGGGTGTCCGCTGCCACTCTGCCTGTGATCAGTTGGGGAGAAGGGGATCTGCTGCCACTCTGCTTGAGATCGTTGGGGTAAGGGGGAGGGGCCCACGATCAGTCTTGGTGGTGGGGGTGTGGGGGAAGATAAGGGGGTCAGCAATGTTGTGGGGCTGCGGCAATGTCTGTGGGGGCTAGAGGGAGGCATTATCTGGCCCAGGCGGGATGTGGCAGGGGAGCGGCATTCTATCATTTTTTTTCTGCGCATGCGCAGTTGGAGGTGCCGATCGGAGCCGCAGGGTTTCGGGCGCACTAAGCCCCCCGCCAGCTTGTGCAGCACGATTCGGAATTGCTGATATTTTTGCAGGCAAACTGCGTATGGGGGTGCCTCAGAATGGGTCTTCAAGTCGGATCTGAAACACTCCTAGTTTCAAGTCCACCCAGCACTTAGAATCAAAATGATAAGACAGGGCCCAATGTCTCGGGATCAGTTTGAGCTTTTTCTGTCGACCTGGAACACTATTGAGGTGGATGCACGTAAGAAACAGGAGCAGGAGAAGATCACACAACTCCTCACCTCTGCTTCTTTACTCTATATGAACATGGCTGATCTTCAGCCACAAATCCACTTCTCTGCTTGTTCCCCATATCGCTTGATTCCCTGAGAGACCAAGGCCAGGATTTTTTGGCCCCACCACGGTGGATGCAGTGAGCTCGCCCAAGGTCCACTCACATCAGTGGCATTGGTAAATCCCATTGCAAAAATCTGTGTATCTCAGTCTTAAACTATATCAACTGTTGAAAAGAACTGCCCTGTGAAGTAGAGAATTCTAAAGATTCACAACCCCTTTAACAGATTGCCCCATAGAAGGCATCCTTTCTGGATGTTTCACAGCTTGATATGTTCCTGCTCTGATCAAGACCGCAAGAAACTATATAGGGTTGTGAACATAGCCCAGCCCATCAGGCAAACCAGCCTCCCAGCCATTGACTCTGTCTACACTTCCTGCTGCCTTGGAAAAGCAGCCAGCAAAATCAAGAAGCCCACATACCCGGGACCTACTGGGTGGGATTTTCCAGCTGTGTTCTCCCCAAAACCAGAAAATCCTGCCTGAGGTCAACGGACCTTTCCATGGCCCACCCCTCGCCTGCTATGATTCCTGTGGAGGGCAGAACGGGAAAATTCACTCCATTTTCTTCCATCTTCTTCCATCGGGGGGAAGATACAAAAGTCTGAGATCACGTCCCAACTGACTCAAGAACAGCTCGTCCCTGCTGCCACCAGACTTTTGAATGGACCTACCACATAGTAAGCTGATCTTTATCTACACCCTAGCTATGACTGTAATACTATATCCTGCACCCTCTCTTTTCCTTCTCCCTTATGTACTCTATGAATGTTTTGCCTGTATAGCGTACAAGAAACAATACTTTTCACTGTATCCCAATACATATGACAATAATAATCAAATCAAATCAAGAAATGTATTTTCATCTTAGCCCTAAATGATCAGCTCTGAAACCGTGCCCCTGTGTTCTAGATTCCCAAGGCAGGGGAAACAACCTCTGAAGGTCCATCCTATCAAGTCCCTTCAGAATCTTGTATTTTTCAATCAGATCACCTCTCATTCTTCTAAGCTTGAAAGTATATAGGCCCTATTTAATCGAGAGAGTATAGACCCTATCTACTCAGCCCCTCATCACTGAATAGCCTCAAATCCCAGGAACCAATCTAGTGAACCGTCACTTGTACTGCCTCCAATGCAAGTATACTGTTCCTAAAAACAGAGACTGTAACTGCACGCAGTATTCCAGGTGCAGTCTCAAGTGTCGGAATTTTACCGCCTCGCCCACCCGAGGCTTGTAAGATCCCACCCAAGGCCAACGGAGAATGCCGTTCTGTGAGCCGCACCCACCCCAATTCCAGGGCAAGCATGGCGGTAAAATTCCGGCTGAGTGCTGTACAATTGTTGCTGGACTTCCTCATTCTTGTGCTTCAGTCCCCTTGCAAACATGACAATTGCGTTTCTAATTTCCTGCTGTACCTGCACGCTAACCTTCTCCTTGTACGAGTCCCTCTGAACATTCACAATTACAAGTTTCACGCCTTTTTAAAAATTCTGGTTTTTTTCAGACTATCAAAGTGAATAAGCTCACACTTGCCCACTTTATACTTCACCTGCCATCTTCTTGCCCACTCACTTAACCTGCCTGCATCTCTTTGCAACCTTTCTGTGTCACCCTCACATTTTGTATTCTGACCTATAACTGCAAACTTAGTTACATTACTCTCTGTCTCTACATCCAAGTCATTGATACTGCTTACAAACATCTGAAGCCCAAGTATTGATCCTTGCAGCTTGTCAAATTGAAAATGACCCATTTATCCTTACTCTTTGCCTCTGAAAAATTAAGCAATCCTCTATCCATTGCTAACGTGTTACCCTCACCTTTAATATGGCAACTTATCAAATGCCTTTTGGAAACATTGTTCATGTGAATGGTGTAATTAAAAATAAAATCATGGTATGTGTGCATCGCTACTAGGCCAACATTTATTGCCCATTCCTAATTGCTCTTGAGAAGGTGAGGGTGAGCTGCCTTCTTGAACCGCTGCAATCCATGTGGTGTAGGTACACCCACAGTGCTGTCAGAGATGGAGTTCCAGGATTTTGACCCAGTGATAGTGAAGGAATGATGATATATATCCAAGTCTGGATAGTTTGTGGATTGGAGGGTAACTTCCAGGTGGTGGTGTTCTCCATGTATCTGCTGCCCTTGACCTTCTAAATAGTAGAGGGTGTGGGTTTGGAAGATGCTGCCTAAGGGGGCTTGGCGAGTTCTTGCTGACTGCTTGTAAATGCTACACACTGCTGCCACTGTGGTAGAGGGAGTGAATGTTTGTGGATGGGGTGCTAATCAAGCAGGGGTGCTTTTTCCTGGATGGTGTTGAGCTTCTTGAGTGTTGTTGAAGCTGCGCTCACCCAGACAAGTGTATTCCAACACACTCCCGACTTGTGCCTTGTAGATTGTTATAGAATCATAGAATCAGCCAGTGCAGAAGGAGGCCATTTGACCCATCGAGTCTGCACCAACCACAATTCCATCCAGACGATATCCCAATAACCCCATGTATTTACCCTAGCTACTCCCCCTGACACTATGGGCAATTTTAGCATGGCCAATCAACCTAGCTCGCACACCTTTGGACTGTGGGAGAAAACTGGAGCACCTGGAGGAAACCCACGCAGACATGGGGAGAATGTGCAAACTTCACACAGACAGAGACCTGAGGCTGGAATTGAACCCGGGTCCCTGACACTGTGAGGCAGCAGTGCTAACCACTGTGCCACATGCCACCCCAGGCTTTGGGAAGTCAGGAAGTGAGTTACTCGCTGCAGGATTTCCAGCCTCTGACCTGCTCTTGTATTATTTATACAGCTAGTCCAGTTAAGTTTCTGGTCAGTGGTAGCCCCCTGGATGTTAATAGCGGGGGATTCAGTGAAGGTAATGCTATTGAATGTCATGGGGCAATGGTTAGATTCTCTTTTGTTAGAGATGGTCATTGCCTGGCCCTTGTTTGGCATGAAAGTTACTTACCACTTGTCAGCCCAGGCCTGGACATTGTCTAGGTCTTGCTGCATTGAACAATATATACAAAGTACTTGAATTGCTGGAAAGGAAAACGCTCTGTGTCCTTAATTTGCTACAAACAGATGAGTCAGACTGTTGTGGTAACGGAAAGTGCTGAGACATCAGTCAGATTTGGCACAGGCTGTTACATCAGTAACCTCTGCTTCTAGTATGACTGAGATCTGAGGTGAGGGTGACTGTGAGAGTGAGTTGGTTAAGGGAACAAGTAAATGAGAACAGGGTGCAGTCGTGGGGTAGGTAAGAGGCAACATAACAGAGAGGGACAGAAGGAAGGAATGAGTGGGAAAATCTTGTGAAGGAGAAACGAGAAGAGGGAAAGGTGGAAAATGGGTGAAAGGGACAGGGCAAAAAGAACTTGGATGTTGAAATACAAAATAATGAAAGCATTAGGAGTGAAGCTGTGGGAGATTTATGTGAAGATATTTGAAATAGATACCGTAGCGGCACCACTCGAAACAAATCATCTTTAGGTCGCATGAGTAATGTATCTCTTCCACACCTTCAAGACGCATGGCTCTTCCAATGTATTTTTCTTAATCCCCTTATGCTTCACTCAAAACATAGTAGCGCAGTGGTTAGCACTGCTGCCTCACAGTGCCAGGAACATGGGTTCAATACCCGGCTTGGGTCTGTGTGGAGTTTGCACATTCTCCCCGTGTCTGCGTGGGTTTCCTCCGGGTGCTCCGGTTTCCTCACACAGTCCGAAAGACGAGCTGGTTAGGTGGATTGGCCATGCTAAATTGCCCCTTACTGTACCTGAACAGGCGTCAGAGTGTGGCAACTGGGGGATTCTCACAGTGACTTCATTGAAGTGTTAATGTAAGCCTACTTGTGGTACGAATCAATAAATAAATAGATAAAATGAAATAAATAAAAACTTAAGTTCATCCAGAATTCTGCCACCCATATCTAATCCCACAATTGGGGCAGAATCTTCTGCTCTCGCTGGTGGTGAGCTTGGAGGCAGGAAGGGCAGTTACTGAGGCTGGGTGGCAGTGTACTGGAAACCTCTCTCTCTACCCGCTCTCCCCCCACCATCTTCACCCGGCCAGAATTGAACTCTGGGTGAGGAGGCTCGTTGTTGACCTTGCCGCCCCCACCCAAATTAAGGCCCTTCAGTGACCAATTAATGACCTTATTAGGCCTCATCCTGCTGCCACTGGTCTGTCACCGTGCACCATGCAGGAGAGAGGAAGCTGTGTGAGCCGCTTGTCACTCTGGGAGAGGGGTCAATTATAGACAATCAATGTTCAATCCAGATATTGGACATTGGGAAGGGGGTGAGCTGCTGAGAGATATCCCCCGCCCTTGCTTCCAACCCCCCTACCTACTCTCCCTGTGAGCTCCACCTTGCAAAACCCTGCTCTCCTCACCCCCAACATTATTTATATGTAGCCGAGCTCCTCTGCGATCCAGTGAGTCCAGTACCAGTCCTGGCAGCAGCCATTGCCCCCCCCCCCCCCCCCACAGTGGCACTGCCAGCTTAATAATGAACTGCCACCCTGTGATTGACTGGCAGCTCTCAATAGGTGAGGCTTCTGCCCCCAGGCTCTTGATTCCAGGGGAAGACCTGCTGCAAGCCTTGCCGCTACCAGATTGGCATGTGGTTTGGTGGCCTTCCCTAAAAGAGGCACCACGGGTCTCTCGCCAGCTCTCCAGCTATGCCCGATGCTACAACAATATTCTGCCAGAGGTTCCACTCAGTACCATCTCCTTGCCTACCTACTCCAATTGGCTCTTGACTTCAAACTTTTTATTTTCATCTAAAGTAACCTCAATGAACTCTATTTCCTCCCACAGGCCAAAGATGTTCAAGTTACGTGGATTGGTCATGCTAAATTTCCCCTTACTAATCCAAGATATACAGGTTAGGGGAATTAGTGGGGTAAATACATGGGGTTATGGGGTAAGCCTGTGTAAGAGTTGGTGCAAACTTGATGGGCCGAATGGGGTTCTTCTGCATTGTAGGGATTCTATGATTCTATTCACCCCAACTCCACAACCTGCTTTGCCTCTAAGTCTATGTGTGCATCCATCTCTCTTCTGACTCTGGGCTTACTGGATATTAAACCTTCCCTCCTTCAGCCATACTTTGAAATTCTTTTGCTCAAACCCTATTGTTATGATATCTCAATTCCACCCATCAAAGTCTCCTTAAGACCCGTCTCTGAAACTGTAGTTTATGTTACCCCCTGGCCACCTTGTTCCATTTAAAATATTCTATAAATGCATATTGTTGTAATATTTTGGAATAGTCTAGATATAGGTCATGTGCGAATACTACAGATGAAATCGGATCTGTGAATGTGTGCTTTGTATCAGTAACTTGCACTGATGGCTGCAATACTTGGGCATGGCGGACATGTGAGGGAGAAGGAACATGATGAATTAATCCTGTGTCATATGTATGGACTACACTGTGTATCTGGAAGAGATAATTGTATTTTGGAAAAAAGAATCCCATTGGCCTGGATTCTGATGAAGTGTTTAGCTACCCTTGTCTTATACCCCACACCTGGATCTTTGGAACCGGCTCAGCTTTGCCAGTTCGTGCTCCACTTAGCTAATCTGTTTTACATTTCAGGCGAAGCGGTGGCGTAGTGGTATTGTCACTGGACCAGTGATCCAGTGACCCCGATAATGCTCTGGGGACCTGGGTTCGAATCCCACCGCTACAGATGGTGAAATTTGAATTCAATAAAAATCTGAATAACATAAAATTAAAGTCTAATGCTGACCATTGCCTAATGTTGTAAAAACCCATCTGGTTCACTACTGTCCTTTAGGGAAGGAAATCTGCCATCCTTACCTGGTCTGGCCTACATGTGACTCCAGATCTGCAGCAATGCTCTTAACTTGCTCCCTCAAGGGCAATTAGGGATGGGCAATAAATGCTGGCCCAATTAACGATGCCCATGTCCTAGGAACAAATTTTAAATAAAAGGAGAGATGAACTAGACTGGGAAGTGACTCACATGGAGCATAAGCACTGGTTTTGACCACTGGGCCAAATGGTCTATTTGTGTGCTGTACTTTCTATGTAATTCTCTGGGCCTTGTATTTCTCTAACTTCTCTCATGACGCCTCCTTTAGTCTTGTCTTGTCATCACTTCTGTCATTTCACCACCTCCAACCATTCAATTTGCAGGTTATTCTTTTTCTTTTCAGTTTCCCCCCTTCCTCTTTATAAATTGTTAACCCCTGCTATTTTCCAGTTCTGATGAAAGGCTATACTTGAAGCATTGATCTTTTCCCCCTTCCTTCCCCGATGCTATCTGACCAGCCGAATGTTTCCAGCATGGTATGTGTGTTGCTTTCGGACTTCCAGCATCTGCGGTATTTTATTTCGCGTTCCACTTGTGTCCTGTCCCAGTGCACAGCTGACCTTAAAAAATTCAACCCCTTCGCTCCTTGTTTCCAAGCCTCTCTGAGTTTCTCAAGGTCTGTTTCTTGTAAAGAGATTGCAATCCACAATTATTTTATCTCAATAATGATATTGGAATCTCACTTCCTAGCTCTTGGGCCGACAGCAGGGATTTGTATTTTAACCACACACGCACCTGGTGGGATGAAATAATTTCCCAGTGAACTTTTGCTTTTACAATGATAAGTTGCATGTCAGATATGTGGAATGCAATGAATGATGCAATAATTACTCATATTTTTTGGCGAATAATTACTCATGTTAAGTGTTCACAACCTAATGCTCAAAAGATTTATGTGCTCAAGTCAACTTATAAACAACTTAGATCAGATGAGAAATTATTTATCTTTATGAAAGAATTGATTAACTGTTATGCTATTTAAACTCATTCCAGTTTAAACTGTTGCCTGTAGGATCAATTCAAGAAGACTAAATTATAATCCCAATAATTAGCCAATGAATACTTTCAATCCAATTCCCTTCCCTCAATCTCAATCTAGTAACTCTTGATTGTGAGATATGTTTTGATGCAAAATTAGATTGGCATTAGTAGAATACCAAATGTTTTCGAGGTTCAGGCAATGAAAAACACGAGGCAGGATTTTCCCAACTGGTCCGTAGCGGGTTTGGTAGCGGGCCAGTGGCATGAATGTGACGGGAACCAAGAAGTCGGAAGCCTGCCGGTGTAAACTCACATTGCAATTCTCTTAATGGCGAGTCGGCTCTTCCCGCTGGCAGGTGGTGCAAACGCTATTTGGTCAGAATTTACTGCCCCACCCATCACGTGAATCGGAGCAGGCACGGGGCAGATAATGGAAAGGTCCGTTGACCTCGGGCGGGATTTTACGGTTTCAGGGGCCATAAAATCCCGCTCTTTGAGTTCATTTGCATATCATAAATGCTCATTCCAACAGCTGCCTACCAGAATTCTGTCAGATCTTCCAATCTTGCGTCATGCCAGCAGGAAATCAATCAGTGCACGTCTGATTGATAAAGGCTGGTGTATACAAGATGGCACTCAGATCTCCAGAGACTTTGAGGTGAGTGCAACGTGCAAAGCCTATCTGCTATCGTGCTGCACTGTTCACCACTCTGCCGGGACAGACCAGTTCCTGCCTCCATCTCCATGTTGAGCTATCCCTGGGGTAGAGGACATGCTAGTGGACCTGCATGCCCTGGATAATGTTCTCAAGGGCCCTGGCATTGAAGCTGGTGCTGCCTTCTTCTTCAGGCTGCTAGCTTTTGCCACTGGGTTCTGGACATGTTGAAGGGTCTGGTGAAGACAAGTAGACTTGTCTGCTGGACTGGTGCTTAAATATGGTGCCGAGACCTTTGAACCCATCAGCTGAAGGCGGGTGGATGAATCAGCTGCCGACCTGCTAGGAAGTTCGGAGGGAGACATGCTGTGCATAATTAATGAGGTTCCGGGTGCTGAATCTGTTGCGGGATCCCGCCATTCTGGTCAGCGGGAAAGGCACCACCAGAGCCGCCCACCACTGCACTCAGTCTCAAAATGGGAGAATTCCACCCACTCAGTCTACAGGAAGTCACACAATCTATATAGATTTACAATTTATAAATCTAAAATCATGCTGTCATCAAGAATCCCAAGTCTCGTGATCTTCTGAAATCTGAATTTTCCCTGTCCTTATAAATCCAGGGGATTTGAACTCTGCAAAACCGTAACCCGACAGCATGATTGTGATTGTTGAGCACAGTTATGCATGGCATGGACGTACAGTGTACAGAGAAGATATTTCATGACATATCCGTTAGGGCAAACTGAACAATCAGAGGGTAAAATATGCATTTGAACTGGGGCAGATTATCTAGAAGCGTGGAAAATCTCAAGGTTGGAAAAGACTTCAGACCCTGATGTCCTTCAGAACTGACAGCATCTTTCTCATTGCTTGCCCTCTTAGCTCAAAATAAATGCTCCTATCCCAACTTCTCAAGAATCCTTCTACCGGTATTTGAGGCTGGCATAGGTCAGCCATGATCGTATTGAATGGCGGGGCATGCTTGAAGCGCAATGTGACCCATTCCTGTTTCTATTTCTTGTGTATCTGTCGATCCTATCCTGGATAGTGGACAGTTTTCCTTTGGATGGATAACAATCAATTGTGGAAACCCTGGTTGCCTTTTCATTGGACTAGGAGCACTGGCTGTAACTTCTCGTACTCTCAATTGTAGTGAGCCATGCAAATCAGGAAGGCCCCGTTTCAATCCATGGTTTATGATAACTGATTTCAAAAAGTGGTGAAGGAACAATTGGCCTTAAAAAGTAAAGTGTGAGCTGAATTTAACACACAGGGTGGAATTTTCCCGTCCCGCCTGCCACGGGAATCGTAGCGGGCGGGACATGGACCATGCAAAGGTCTGTTGGCCTCAGGCGGGATTTTCCGAGTGAGCGCTGCCGGAAACTCCCACCCATCGTGTCTTCTGCTGGGAAATGTGTATATTGTGGAGGTTAGCTGGTGGGAATAGGAATCTCATTTACGGTTGCTTGGTCTGCTGACATTCACTATCTGGAAGGCAGGGAGGATAAACTTGCATTTATATGGCATTTTTCCTGACTGCAGTTCAGTTGGAAGTGGAGCCAATGAGTGGCTTTGAAGAGTGATCACTATTATATCATGGAGGGAATTTGGGGAGTGGTGGGGGGGGGGGGGGGGGGAGTTCATGCACAGCAAGTTCCCATAAACAGCAATCTGATAATGATCATAGAATCCTACAAAGCAGAAGAAAGCCATTCAGCCCATCGAGTCTGCACCGGCCACAATCCCACCCAGCCCCTATCCCCGTTAGCTCATGCATTTACCCTAGCTAGTTCCCCTGACACTAAGAGGCAATTTAGCATGGCCAATCCACCTAACCTGCACATCTTTGGAGTGTGGGAGGAAACCGGATCACCTGGAGGAAACCCACGCAGACAGGAGGAGAATATGCAAACTCCACACAGACAGTGACCCAAGCCGCGAATCGAACCCGGGTCTCTGGCGCTGTGAGGCAACAGTGCTAACCACTGTGCCACTGTGCTGCCCAGACAACCTGCTTTAGTGATATTGGTTTAAGGGGTCAAATATTGGCTCGGGCATTGTGAAAATTCCCCGTTGTTTCTTCAAGTAGTACCCTGGGATCTGCCTGGGAGGGCGGTTGGGATGTTGGCTTAACACCTGATCTGAAAGACAGCACCACCAATGGTGTCCTATACCTCACTGGAGAGCACATTGAGAATCTGTGCCAAAGTTACTGGAGGGACTTGAATCCATAACCTTCTGACTCGCACATCACAAGTGAACATAGAATCATAGAAACCCTACCGTGCAGAAGGAGGCCATTCGGCCCATCGAGTCTGCCGACCACAATCCCACCCACGTCCTACCCCCATATCCCTACATATTTACCCGCTAATCCCTCTAAGCTACGCATCTCAGGACTGTAAGGGGCAGTTTTTAGCATGGCCAATCAACCTAATCCGCACGTCTTTGGACTGTGGGGGGAAACCGGCGCACCCGGAGGAAACCCATGCAGACACAAGGAGAATGTGCAAACTCCACACAGACAGTGACCCAAGCCGGGAATCGAACGCAGGTCCCTGGAGCTGTGAAGCAGCAGTGCTAACTACTGTGCTACAGTGGCGCCCAGAAGGGAGGTACTCATACTGGTGGTGCCAGGCCCAGGCTGACTGAACAACTTCCGGAACAGGAGGGTGAAAACCGGAAGGAGAGAAAAAAAATCATCTTTAAAAAAGACAGTTCAGAAATTTGGAGTGTCACTAATTGCAGACAAGGTGAATCAGGCTGCAGGTGAGTGTAATTCAAAATGAATGCGGTTTTGCAATGGAAATAAATATAAATTACTGAGCCTGGGAGCAGAGTAGGAATAGCTACACAGTTGGTGCTGCAAAATCCAGTACAGAACAAACTGCAGCTTCATTTATTGCCACAACAAATAATAACTTTAAAAGGAAAAGAAGTTGGAGAGAGAGAGATGGGAACGTAAGTGAGAACATGGAGGTCTAGCCTGACCTGACCCTTCCTCCAATTTATCCAGAGATTTGATACCATTCAGGAAGCAGCGTATGTAGCAACCCGATCTCTGGCCTGTACATTATAATTGCTCAACATTATGTTTAAGCATCTGATTCCTCAAAGCTCACAAAAAAACTGTAAAGTAAACCTTCACAATAATTGCACCTTTTAGCTGTTGAATTGTTGTCAGTCTAAGAGATTTGTGTTGTAGATGTCATACTGCCATGTGCACAACATAAGACATTTGCATCAATTTTACAGAAGACAAAGAGGTCATTTTGACTTCTGGTAAAAGTCTGATATAGACCTCCATCTTAACATTGATGACTTCACTTTAATGAGAATTGGGAAAAGTTTCTAATGGGCGACCAATTCAATGTTGTGCTTTACCTTTTCCCCCCCTTTGCCTAACTCAAGACTTCACTGTTCCAATTACTCCGGGCTAAACTCTGCTGCCATGTGTCCTATAACTCACACCAACACCCATTCACCCAGGCCCTGTGCTCACTGACCTGGCCTGGTTCCAATTTTAACACCTCAGTTTTAAAATTCTTATCTTCGTTTTCAAATCTCTCCATGGCCTTGCCCCTCCCTACCCCTGTAATCTCCTTCAGCCACACCACCCTCTGAGATATCTGTGCTCATCTAATTCTGGCCTCCCTGATTTTAGTTGCTGCGTCATTAGTGGTGGAATGTTACCCCTGTATCTCCAACCCTTCTTCCTCCTCTAGGAAGCTTCCTAAAACCTATTTATTTCATCACGTTTTTGAGCACTGTTATAAAAGCTCTGGTGTCAGGTTTTGCAGCCTGTGTAGCAACCCGATAAGAATTGGATGAAACAGATCAGCAGAAAGTTGACCAATACCACAGCATGCTGGGAACTCTCTAATACCGGAGACATAAGACACAGAATCAGCCCTATCCCCAATAGCCCCTGATAAAACAATAGAAGTCAGGAATGCATAGAACAGTCACAGACAGGAAATAATTTAATGGAGCAATAGAGTCAGGAACTCACCTGAATGCATTTAGGAAATAATCAGACCTTCATTGATGAAACAAGCACCTTTAGATACTACATCAGACAAAATTGATAAAAACAAAAGAGCAAATGCTATTCTGACATAAAAACAAGATATACAGGCAGCAGGACACTAGCAAAGTAAGATTGATCATCGAAACTCATTAACAAAGTTTTGAGGTGGCAAAACTAATCAAGTCAGGGCCCCCAATTGGCCGAAAACACCAGAAAGTTCTGGAAGATAGCCAGAAAGGTATAAGACCCCCAGTTCGAATAGAGCAAGTAGAGACCCCCCTCTCCCCCATCCCGAGGCACGGCTGGACATGGTGAAGACACGAGCAGCTCACCTTCTACACCGAGAGAGAGAGACCAGAGACAGAGAGAGATCAACAGTAATAGGCTGCAGGAATCAAGCAATCGGAATCAGCGACTTGACAAGGAATAAAGATCTAGGAAGTATTTGTTCAAAGGTTCAGGGACTGTTAACAAGTAAAAAACATATAAGCTTGTGTTGTTTGCTAACTGGGTTGGAAGAGGAGTTTAAGTCAAAAAAAGGAATATTGTTTGAATTGGAACTAATAGAGATAGGCTAGCATTTAAGATTTGTATCTTGTCATATTTAAATATTTCAATTGGTAAAAGTTAAGCTAATTAATTCATTATAGCTAAACTGTATTGTTAAAATAAAGTTTGTTTTAATAAAAGCTTCCTAGTGTGTCAATAGAATCACACCTGGAGTGAAATACCTTATCCTCACCCTAATGCCAAAATTAAAAAAAAGTTGGCATCTAGTTTAACTTCGTAACAACATAGTAACCTGGGAAAAAAAGCAAAAGCTGAGATGCTTCAACAATTGACAGCTGAAATCTTATCCTATGCTATTGCCTTTATCGCTTGCCAGCAACAGCAACAGCAATGAGGTGTCCAGAACGAGCTTGGATCGTGCTTTCTTCCTCCCCTCCTTCCTTGCAGAGAAGCACCTCCCTTTCATTCAATGTCTCTCCGCATGACCCACAAGACACAAAACTCATGGCAGTGGATAAATATGAGTAGCAATCTACCGCTCATCACTCTGCACTTCGCCATACTGGGTCACTGTACTCCCGCTGCCTGCCCAATATTTACAGGATTGGAGGCAGCATCCTTGATAAAGACTAAATTGTTCTTTGTGGAAAAATACCAGGGAGAGCCCTTGCTCATTGTGAATTTAATACATGTATACAGCATTCCATTTCGACACTCAAATAAAAACCTTCTGTCTGTCACATCTTGGCACATAACACCACAGCTTCAAAATGTCTTTTTTACTGTGTTTGGAACACATTTTTGCCATGGCCACAAGTCAATGCATCGGTTAAACTCTGGCTTTTCACCTCTTAACCAGCGGCATGGTGGCACAGTGGTTAGCACTGCTGCCTCATAGAGCCAGAGACTCGGGTTCGATTCCCGGCTTGGGTCACTGCCTGTGCATTGTCTTCACGTCTCCCCGTGGGTTTCTTTTGAGTGCTCTGGTTTGCTCCCACAGTCTAAAAGACATGGTGGTTAGGTTCATTGGCCATGCTAAATTCTCCCTCAATGTTCCCGAACAGGTGCCGGAGTGTGATGACTCGGGGATTTTCATTGCAGTGTTAATGTAAGCCTACTTGTGACACTAATAAATAAGCTTTTGACACCTTACATAGGAATAGGTTACTCAGCCTCTCAAGTCTGTTTCACAATTCAATAAGAACATGACTGATCTATATCTTAACTCCTTCCACTTTAATACCCTAACCTATATAGAAGCATCAATCTTAGTTTTGAAAATTTTAATTGTTCTTGTCTTCACTTTGGGATGGCTGTTTGGGGTCCAGGTTCCAGAATGTCACTACCCTTTATTCCAGGCATCATTCCTAAATGGTCTAGCTTCAATATTAAAGTTAGACCTTTTTGTTCTGGACTCTCCCACCAAAGGAAATTATTTCCCTCTATCTACTGAATCAAATCTTCTAATCATCTTAAACACCTCAGTTGGATCAACACTTAATCCTGCCTGCTCAAGGGAATCGCAAGCCTAATATCTGCAACATGTCTCTTTCAGCTCGGTACATGTGGTGCCCAGATGGGATGATAGTCTGCTCAGTCTGGTGGGCATAAGAATCTACAGACAATGCGTTCGGACTGTCTGAATCCAGTATCTTGTTTGAATGGGAGACCAGCACAAAACCTCCCCTTAATTGGGACTGATTGGCCACAGCATGGTTGGTTGGAAATGTTGCATTGCTGCTTTTCCAAAACAATGTTAGTGTAGAGAGAAATTTACTCTGCATGGAACTGCACCATCAGTATTGACGCTGGTTGCCTGCAATAGAAAGAATTCTACTACCCAGCACCTGATGAGTGTAGGAAATCATATGAAAACTATATTTTTAAGAAAGCAACAGTGAACTCATCCTCGCATTATTAAGGTTGGTGTAATTCAGCTGACTGGAATCATAATTGACCACAGGCTAGTTATGTGGGTCTGAAACAAGGCTACAACCTTGTCACCCCATAGCAAATACCAGGTGCAACTGATTCACTTATTTTTCATAGAATCCCGAAAGTGCACAAGGAGGCTATTCAGCCCATTGAGTCTGCACTGAGTCTCCAACAGAGCATCTTATTAGGCCCTATCCCCACATCTTTAGCATGGGAAATCCACCTAACCTGCACATCTTTGGACTGTGGGAGGAAATCGGGGCACCCGGAGGAAACCCACGCAGACATGGGGAGAATGTGTAAACCCCACACAGACAGTCACCCGAGGCTGGAATTGAATCCGGGTCCCTGGCAATATGAGTGTTGTCGACTGTGCCACCCTCTAAATTTAATCTAAGTTTTAATGTAGAAAACTAACAAAAGGTGCAGCACAGATGCCTAAACAATTGACAACTGAAGAACAGCCTTGAATTAAGTGATGGCACATGTAAATAAAAGTAATTACATTGAAAGTGTAGTGGGAGATAATGCTTGTGCCCTGAGTTATGGATGCAGGCACACAAGCAAAAGCAATTCAACAATCAGGTATTCCTGGAGAGAAGCAGCAGTCACAGAGAGCCCAATCTAAGATACCGCATATCTTAATTTCCTAGTTTAATTTTAATGGACAGCAAAACATTTTTTAAAGTTTATTTATTAGTGTCACAAGTAGGCTTACATTAACACGGCAATGAAGTTACTGTGAAAATCCCCACCTGTTCAGGTACAGTGTGGGAGAATTTAGCATAGCCAATGCACCTAACCAGCCTCTCTTTCTGACTGTGGGAGGAAACCGGAGAACCCGGAGGAAACCCACGCAGACGAGGGGAGAACGTGCAGACTCCACACAGACAGTGACCCAAGCCGGGAATCAAACCCGGGCCCTGGTGACGTGAGGCAGCAGTGCTAACCACTGTGCCGCCCTTTTCATTTGCAGGCCTGTGATTTCCGAATCATTGTCCCTGCGTGAATGGCATCTCTTTTAAATGCGTACAATCCCTAAAATCCTTTTGCTGTAATTACCTGATAGCATGAAAGATGATACAAGTGTTGTTGCCTTATTTTTCATAGACAGTCCTGGGAACATGCCACTCCAGAGTTTTAACTGGTGCATTTTTTCAAGAATTTGGAATCTACAAAGGTTAGAAAATGCTTCACATTGTTTTTCCTTTCCCAACAGAAAGGTCTTTTGCTTAATTGCATTTAAAAGTATTATTCGATTTTGAGAATTAATCATTTATTTTCTTTCTATTTTAAACTTTTCCCTTCAAAATATTATACAATAGCAGAGCCAGGCATCATGTCCAGATTTATTGGCCACAGTTATTCTAGACATGGCTATACACATCAAATTAAGATTTGCCCTTCTAAATGCTTTCCTCACACACAATTGATGATGCAATTTCCAGGGGGTCCAGGGATATGACCCTCTCCCCAATCATGAATTTTTACTTTGCAAATGCTGCATTCTGGTAAAGTTTCATCACTTTTATACTTCACAATTGGTAGATTTTAACTCATTAGAAAAAAGGGGAAAGCAATGACATTTGGGGTCCCAGTACTCCCACTGGACAGAGCTTTTCCCCCACCCTCGCAAATGCTACCACCAACTTCCCTCCCTCTACCGAGTGTTGCTCCTTCCAGCTTCGTCCTGATCTGCCTGTTCCACCCACCCAAGAACCTTGGCTGCTGGTCATGATGCCACCCTTCCCTCCCTTTTCCTCGAGTACCGTGCTGGGATCCCATTTGCTTGCATGGCTGAATGATTGATAAGGATGTACGCTGGGTGAGAAATGTCCATTCTCGTGAGGATTCCCAACCACCATATACAACGCTGCCAGACACAAAGGAAAGTGGGCAGAACAGTGAGAACAATGATGGGGAGGAACCTGGTTACAGAGCAGTGCAGTCCTGAAAATCGTGCGTCTACTTCAAAGGTGAAAGGTTGACATGTTTATGTTCAGCAGAATTAATTGTTGAAAGTGACATAATTAAAGCAGCCTGAAGCAAATACGGTAGTCACATCAATAAACATGAGGAATAATGTATCATATCACCAGAGGAACGGTGGATTAATTTTACATTCAGAGGACCAGATTTGCTGTAACTCTGATCCTGGGAGATTAGATTATTTACAACCCATGACGGCGGATAATATGACAGCAATAAACTCTTGCTTAGAGGTCAGAAAGAAACTAAAATCAGTTTGATCATAAAAATAAAATCTGATGTGGTCAAAGGTCTGCAGCAAAAGTTTAAAAATGTCAATCTTTCTTCCAAGACGTAAATGTAAATCACATCCAGCTGAATCGCAATGCTGTTTTCTTGGTACTTCTTCAATAGCCAAACTCCTGGTGCATTGAAATCTGAGCTCGTCTCCTTCTGAAAGGAGGTTTCAGACCAGCTTCAAAAGCTCCACTGGACGTATTGACACCTACCGAGATATGATTTTACAGATATGAAGGAAGTACTAGCATTGTTCCCATCTTTATGTTCACCCAAAGCACTTCAAAGCTAATGGTTTCCTTTTGAAGTGCAGCCTTTTTTGTTTTGAGGGCAAACATGGTGCCGCACAACAGGGTGTTGCAAACAGTAACGCAATAGACAGGCGGCAGGGTGGCACTGCTGCCTCACAACACCCGGATTCAATTCCGGCCTTGGGAGACTGTGTGGAGTTTGCACGTACGCCCCGCGTCTGTGTGGGATTCCTCCGGGTGCTCCCATTTCTCCTCACGCTCCAAAGATATCCAGTATCTTCACAGTATAACAACAATAAGCTACTTCTTTAAATTGCCTCTTAGTGTCCCAAGATGTGTAGGTTAGATGTATTAGCTATGGGAAATGTGGTGGGTAATGGGGATAGGGTAGCAGCTGTGGTGGGGGGTGGGGGAGGCGGTGGGAGGGCCTGTTTAAGATTCGCTGTCAGGGAGTTGTTGCAGATTCACTGGGCTGAATGGCCTCTTCTGTGCTGTAGAGATTCTAAATGACCCGTTTTGGTGCTGTCAGCTGAAGGATAGGTTGGCTCTTCTTTTCCAAAAAGATGCCATGCCATCTTTTACATGTGGCAGAGAGCTTGGTTAATTGTAAATTAAAAGTGTTTAATTGTAAGGAGATGATGGGCATTAACTGGGGACTCACTTGTATGCAGATCGCGACCGTGGTTGCTGGGTTGTCATCTTCAGAGATAGATTACGTTAGCGTGAGTGATACGTGTTGGTGATGATGAGTGGAATGAGGAGAAAGATCAGGAGAAGGCTAGCATGAATGGTAAGATGGGCGAAGCTTCTTCCCTCCTGATTTGTTGATTGCTCATTGGAACCATTCTATAGGGTAAATCAAATGAACTAAATTAAACAAATTCAGGGACAAAGCAAGAAGGGCTGCCCCCAAAAAGAAGGGTACCACCCAAAACAAAAGACAAAGCGGAAAAGAAACTTAAAACATTGAACCAAAATGTGATTAAAGGATCAATAATACACCCCAGTCCCTGCGGTGGCCAATGAGCACGTAAGGCCTCAATGATGCGCTCATTGGAATCTGTACCATGAATCTACAGCCTATTTCCGAGAATAATTCAGATTGTCGGACAGACTGAGATATCCACGTGTAGCAGTCCACAGTGGGTGAATCTCATCCTGCACGCAGTTTAAATAGAACTGGATGCGGAGGAACTCTTTTCTTCCTTCTCTTCATTGTGTGATAACAATAAACTGCTTCTTTAAACCTCCTTCAGGTTCTGTAGCAGTATGACAGGTTTCCATTCATAAATGAAGCCATCTCCAAATCAGAGTTATTTAGCCTTCCTATCAAAATGTGACTTGAGTTGACCGTAGGAATACAGGCAGGGTCAACACATCAACTGATATGCAAATTACCAAACATCCATCATCCCTTTGAACAGAAATCTGGATGTAAAGAAACAATGCTCCTAACTTATCATAATACTAATCAAAATCTGTAACCTCACTTCCCAGTATTTCCCTCGCTCCACCATTGCCGTGAAGCCAGGTGGCCAACAATGATGTACCACGACAGGACTACATGAATGCTAAATACTGGGAGCAGAATGCCATAGACAGAGATAAATGATCCCACAATCAATAGATCAGTTCAATGCTCTGCACATCCAGCCATGCAATGGTGGTGGACTATTAAACAATTAACAGGAGGAAGTTCCGCAAGCATGCTTAACTTCAATGATGGCAGAGACCAACACATGATTTGCAACCAGCCTTGGCCCAAAGTGCCAAGTTGAAGCTCCTTCTCCTGAGATCCCCAATATTACATGTGCCAGTCTGGAGTCAATTTGATTCACTTTGCATGATATCAGGAAATGGCCAAGCGCACTGGATACAACAAAGGCTGTAGTGCTGAAGATCTGCGTTCCAGAAGAAGGGTTCAGCACCTAGCCCAGCTGTTCCAGTACAACTACACAACTATCATCGAATCCCACCGCAGCAGATGGTGGAATTTGAATTCAGTAAAAAATATCTGGAATTAAGAATCTACTGATGACCATGAAACCATTGTCAATTGTTGGAAAAACCCACCTGGTTCACTCATGTCCTTTAGGGAAGGAAATCTGCCGTCCTTACCCGGCCTGGCCTACATGTGACTCCAGAGCCACAGCAATGTGGTTGTCTCTCAACTGCCCTCTGAAATGGCCTGACAAGCCACTCCGTCCAAGGGCAACGAGGGATGGGCAATAGATGCTGGCCCAGACAGTGACGCACATGTTCCACGAATAACAAAAAAACCTGAGAATGTGGAAAATTGTCCACCTGCATCCTGTCTATAAAAAGCAGGACAAATCCAACCTGGCCAGTTCCTGCTCCACCACCTCACTCTCAATCATCAGCAAAGTGATTGCAATGTTGCCACATGGATTTACTCACCAATAACCTGCTCATTGATGAATCATGATCCCGCCATTCTGATGAAATGTCATTGACCTGAAACATTAGCTGGGATTTTCTGGCCACCGCACGGCGGGTTTTCCTGCAGCAAATACAGTGAGCCATTGGCCACTGACGGGATCTTCTGGTCCTGTCAATGTCTACGGGCTTTTGCGTGCTCACCTGCCCCACTGCTGGGACACTTGCCCTGAAGTGGGCGAGGAGGAAACATCGATTTCAGTGGGACCAGAAGATGCCACCTGTTAACTCTGTTTATCTGCACAGCTGTTTCCAAACCTGCTGAGTGTTTCCAGCATTTTTTCTAGCTTACTGATCCTCTGCTCAGTGCTTGTAAGGATCACTTGGCTTCAGGCCTTATGACAGGTATGGTCCAAACGTGGACAAAAAGCTGAATTTTCGAGGTGAGGCAAGAAGGACTGTGATACATTCAAGGAAATTAACATAGACAGAAAGGAGGTTCTGAGGGGTCTGGTAAGCTTAAAAGTAGATAAGTCTCCAGGGCCGGATGAAATGTATCCCCAAGCTGTTGAGTGAGGCAAGGGAGGAAATAGCAAGGGCGCTAGCAATCATTTTCAATTCCTCTCTGGCTACAGAAGAGGTGCCAAAGGACTGAAGGACAGGCATTATTCAAGAAGGAATGAAGGGATAAACCAGGAAACTACAGGCCAGTCAGTCTAATCTCAGTGGTGGGGAAACTATTGGAAGCAATTCTGAGCACAGAATTAATCTGCATTTGGAGAGGCAGGGATTAATCAAGAACAGTCAGCATGGTTTGGTTCAGTGGAGGTCATACCTGAACAACTTGATTGAATTTTTTGAAGTTTGGACCAGGTGTATAGATGAGGGCAATGCATGTGACGTAGCCTTCTTGGACTTCAGCAAAGCTTTTAACAAGGTCCCACATGAGAGACTAATCGCGAAGTTAAGAGCCCATGGGATCCAAGGAAATTGGATCCAGAATTGGCCGAGTGGCAGAAGGCAGAGGTCGATGGTCGAGGGGTGTTTTTCTAACTGAATGCCTGTGTCCAGTGGCGTCCCCCAGGGATTAGTGTTAGGGCCCTTGCTGTTGTGTTTTATATAAATGATTTAGACTTGAATGTAGGAGGGTTTATTAATAAGTTTGCAGATGATACGATAATTTGTAGGATGGTAAATAGTGAAGAGGATAACCTTAGATTACAGGAGGATATGGACAGGTTGGTGAGATGGGCTGATCTGTGGCAAATGGAATTCAATCTGGATAAGTGTGAGGTGATGCACTTGGGCAGGACAGACAAGGCAAGGGAATATCTGATGAATGGCAGGACCCTGGGAAGAACAAGGATCAGAGGGACCTTGGTGTGCATGTGCATCGGTCCCTTAAGGTAGCAGGACAAGTGGATAAAGTGGTTAAAAAGGCATATGGTATATTTGCCTTCATTAGCCAAGGTATAGTGTTTAAGAGCAGGGAGGTTATGCTGGAACTATATAAAATGTTGGTTCAGCCACAGCTACAATATAGTGTTCTGGAATCCACATTGTAGGAGTGCAGTGATAGCATTGGAAAGGGTGCAGAGATTCACCATTATGTTGCCTAGGCTGGAGAGTTTTAGTTATGAAGAGAGATTAGATAGACTGGGGTTGTTTTCCTTGGAGCAGAGGAGACTGAGGGGGGTCATGATTGCGATGTATAAAACAATGAGGGGCATAGATAGAATAGACAGGAAGAAACTTTTCCCCTTGGTGGAGGGATCATTGACTAAGGGGCATAGATTTAAGGTAAGGAGCAGGATATTTGTGGGGGCGGGTGTGAGGAAAATCCTTTTCTCCCAAAGGGTGGTGGGAGTCTGGAACACATTGCCTGAAAGGAGGCAGAAACCCTCATAATATTTAAGAAGTGTTTAGATGGACGGCATGGTAGCACAGTGGTTAGCACTGCTGCTTCACAGCTCCAGGGACCTGGGTTCGATTCCCGGCTTGGGTCACTGTCTGTGTGGAGTTTGCACATTCTCCTCGTGTCTGCGTGGGTTTCCTCCGGGTGCTCCGGTTTCCTCCCACAGTCCAAAGATGTGCGGGTTAGGTTGATTGGCCATGCTAAAAATAGCCCTTAGTGTCCTGAGATGTGCAGCTTAGAGGGATTAGTGGATAAATATGTAGGGATATGGGGGTAGGGCCTGGGTGGGTTTGTGGTCGGTGCAGACTCGATGGGTCGAATGGCCTCTTTCTGTACTGTAGCGTTTCTATGATTTCTATGTGCACTTGCAGTGTCAGGCATGGCCTAATTCTGCTCCTATATCTTATGGTCTAAGTGTAAATTCAGAAAGTCAACCCATTGCCTAAAGCCCATTGTCGAATGTGAGTCTCAAAGCAGCTGAGTTCTGATAAAACAGAAGACTCTAAATACTATTTACTGCCTCTTTGCACTCTTCATTCCACCACTGCTTTTTCTGATAGCAGGAAAGGAGAGTAATTTCCTTCCAACCAGACATTGGCCTTCGATCAAAGCAGCTGCTCCTTACACAGGGTGGGGGAGAAATTGAACTTTACAAGGAAATTAAATGAAATCCCCTTTGTATTGGTGCATTAATAGGGAAATGCCAGGACACTCGTATTTAAAGTAGCTATATCCCAGAATCACTGATGTCTAGACATTGTCACAATAGCCTGGATTTAAATTGATCCATTTTTGCATACATTTATTCTTTGTTTTGTTTAAAAAGAATCCATTTAATTGAGTCCCTCTCTCCTTATCTTTGCCATTAGCTTCAGAGCACGCCTCCAAGCGCTTCATCTATGTCATCATGCAGTTAATGAAAGCGGTTAACGTATACATTCATTTCTACATAAAGAATCATGATTTATAAAAGTCAATGAAAAATTGATGGGGCTGCATGAAACCACGAAGGGGGAGCATTCCGACAATTCCTTCAATTAAAAAGTCCCTAGTTCAGGCCACATGGATGTCATTTAACTCCTTTAAATTATGAGGTGTGATGGAGTTTCGCTGAAAACATGCAAGGCCTGTTATTACTCTGAATGTAGTTTATTCATCTACCATAAATTAAAACTTCTGCACCGACCCCAAAAAAAGTTTGCTCTACTTGTCAAAGATTTATCCTCCAGCCTCTCGGTCAGTACGAGGGGACCATCAATGTGCCTGAAACAATCGTCATAACTTTGCACCAGGAATTAGGCAGGCAGTGATGGGGATGTGGACAAAACCATTTATAGCCACTGTCCTGGTTCACCTCACTTGCAGTAATACTGAAAGATAAAAGGGTCCCAACAAAAGGGGCTCCTAAGAAAAGAGAGGCATTGAATGTTCGTTTATTTTAGGCAAGTTGCTATTTCCTCTCCCTCTTGCTGCAGCCCACCTACACTTTGCACTGCAGCAACTCACCCAAGGCTTCCTCGATTGCACCTTCTAAATCTGTGACCTCTACCACCGAGAAGAAGGGTGGTAGATGCATGAGAACAGCACCATCTGCAAGATCCCAGTCCCCCCCCTCAAGCCACACACCATCTAAACTTGGAACTATATCGCCATTCCTTTGCTGTCACTGGATAGAAATCTCTTCCTAACAGCACTGTGGGTGTACCTACACCACATTGACCGCAACGGTTCAAAAGGTGGCTCCCCAGCACGATCTCAAGGGCAGTAAGGGATGGGTAATAAATGCTGGCCTAGCCAGTGATGCCCACACCCATGTAAGAATTAAAAAGAAAGATACCCCTTACACTCTGCAGGACTCCCCTTTTGGGGAGGGTGGGTTGAGCGGAATAGTCTGCACCCAACGTCTGCTAAAGTTTCTCAATAACCAATCATAATGAGATCAAAAATCTCCTTTGTTGTACGTTGTGGTAGTGAGGCAGTTTCCTCTAGTTAGATGTACTAAATTAATGTGCCACTATGGAGGTCTTGTGACACAATGGTCGTTTCCCTACTGCTGCACCAGAAGCTCTGGGTTTCAGTCCAGTGCCAAGACTTGTTGGCCATGGAAGGAGTATCTATCACACAGTTCAACAGGCTAATAATCAGCTCAGGAATCCTTCCACCACTTCCTCACTATTCCCAAAGGGAAAAAATGTTTGTGTGAAGATACACTAAAGCCACAGAATCGTTCCCCTTGTTTTCCACCATAGTTCAGGGAGAGATGGGAGTAATGTCACTGAACAGCAATCCAGTCGGCCCAGACTAATGTCCTAGAAACAAAGGTTCAAATCCCTCCACGGCAATTGGAGGAATTTGAATTCAATTAATAAAATCTGAATTTGAAAGCTAGCCTCAGTAACGGTGACCATAGAACTATTATCAATCAATCCATCTGGTTTACTTATATCGTTTAAGGAAATAAATCTTCCATCCTCGCCCAGTCTGCCCTACACGTGACTCCAGACCCACAGTAATGTTTAACTGCCCTCTGAAATGGCCTAGCGAGCCACTTAGTTCAAAGGAGATTATTGATGGGCAACAAATACTGGTCTTATCAGTGACGTCCACACCCTATCAAAGAATATGTTTATTTTAAAGTTACAGAAGATCCAACAACCAAGGTTGGCACTTTGAGTCCCATTAGCAATCCGGGCACAAATTGTACTCAAAATTACAATGCTTTTCTGAAGTAAGGTGAAGGTTCAAGTTTCTGTTCAAACTCATTTGCATTCTAATGAAAGCAACATCTTCCACAAACGAGTGCAGCGTAATAAAATGTTACTTCTGCTCTTGTAGAATCCCAGTAAGGAGTCTAACAACACCAGGTTAAAGTCCAACAGGTTTATTTGGTAGCAAACGCCACTAGCTTTCGGAGCGCTGCTCCTTCGTCAGGTGAGTGGGAGATCTGCTCATACACAGCAAACAGGGCATATAAAGACACAAACACAATTTACAGAATAATGAATAATGATTGGAATGCGAGTCTTTACAGCTAATCAAGTCTTAAAGGTACAGACAATGTGAGTGGAGGGAGCATTGGCACAGGTTAAAGAGATGTGTATTGTCTCCAGACAGGACAGCCAGTGAGACTATGCAAGTCCAGGCAAGTTGTGGGAGTTACAGATAGTGTGACATGAACCCAAGATCCCAGTTGAGGCCGTCCTCATGTGTGCGGAACCTGGCTATCAGTCTCTGCTCAGCGACTCTGCGCTGTCGTGTGTTGTGAAGGCCGCCTTGGAGAATGTTTACCCAAATATCAGAGGCCGAATGCCCGTGACCGCTGAAGTGCTCCCCAACAGGAAGAGAACAGTCTTGTCTGGTGATTGTCGAGCGGTGTTCATTCATCCGTTGTCATAGCGTCTGCATGGTTTCCCCAATGTACCATGCCTCGGGACATTCTTTCCTGCAGCGTATCAGGTCGACAATGTTGGCCGAGTTGCAAGAGTATGTACCGTGTACCTGGTGGATGGTGTTCTCTCGTGAGATGATGGCATCCATGTCGATGATCCGGCATGTCTTGCAGTGGTTGCTGTGGCAGGGTTGTGTGGTGTCGTGATCACTGTTCTCCTGAAGGCTGGGTAGTTTGCTGCGGACAATGGTCTGTTTGAGGTTGTGCGGTTGTTTGAAGGCAAGAAGTGGGGGTGTGGGAATGGCCTTGGCGAGATGTCCGTCTTCATCAATGACATGTTGAAGGCTCCGGAGGAGATATCGCAGCTTCTCCGCTCCGGGGAAGTATTGGACGAAGAAGGGTACTCTGTCCACCGTGTCCCGTGTTTGTCTTCTGAGGAGGTCGGTGCGGTTTTTCGCTGTGGCATGTCGGAACTGTCGATCGATGAGTCAAGCGCCATATCCTGTTCTTATGAGGGCATCTTTCAGCATCTGGAGGTGTCTGGAGGTGTGTAATCCCAACAGTGCAGAAGAGGCCATTCAGCCAATCATGTCTGCACTGACTTTCTGACAGAGTATCTTACGCAGGCCCTATCTCTCACTCTATCCCTGCAACCTTGTGCATTTGCAATGGCTAATCCCCCTAAGCTACACATCTTGGGATACTAAGGGACAATTTAGCATGGCCAATCCACCTAACTTGAACATCTTTGGACTGTGGGAGGAAACCGGAGCGCCTGGAAGAAAACAATACAGACACGGGGAGGATGTGCAAACTCCACACAGACAGTCACCCAAGGCCACAATTGAAACTGGGTCCCTGGAGTTGTGAGGTAGCAGTTCTAACCACTGTGCCACCGTGTCACCCTTCATTAAAGAATATTTCTTAATATATTCAAAAGTGCAGTTTTATTACTACACCTGAAAATAGGATTATCACAAAAGAAACACTTTTAGTAAGAGTGCTTTGTCCAACACCTGGATATAGCCTGATTTTTAATAACTGAAAATGACTTTAAATAGCTCACTGAACCATTTACTAGCTTCATTTCTGTGAAGCTTCTGAATGAATTAAATGTAAATTTAAAGCTATTAAATGCTACTCATTCCTTTGCACCTAAAAATCTAACTCTATTTGAATAGCCTCCATGAATGGCCACAGACGGGGATATTGAGTGGAAACTCTCCACACTGATCAGTTCAATTTAGGGCATGGTCAATTCTGTGGGCCTGCAATGCAATGGTTTTTAAACTGGCCACAGAAACTCAATTTGCGCATGTGCTTGAAATTGAAACTTGGCATAAGTTAATTTATTAGTGTCACAAGTAAGCTTACATTAACACTGCAATGAAGTTACTGTGAAAATCACCTAGTCGCCACACTCCGGCACCTGAGTGAGAATTTGACATGGCCAATGCACCTAACCAGCACGTCTTTCGGACTGTGGGAGGAAACCGGAGCACCCGGAAGAAACCCACGCAGACACGGGTAGAAAGTGCGGACTCCACACAGACAGTGACCCAAGCCGGGGAATCAAACCTGGGTCTCTAACGCTCTGGGGCAGCAGTGCTAACCACTGTGCCACCATGCCGCCCCTGGGGATTTGAGCTTGCGAAAAGATACGTGCCATTATGTTTTGTGCGGGGAAGACATAAAGCATCTGGGAAAAGATAGTGCATCAAATGTTCAAAAACGCATGTTGAAATCTCAGTTCAACTGCAATGCCGAGACATTTTGTGCTCCAGTGTGGTGGAGAGGGTGAAACCAGACCTGTTATTTTCACATGATAAAGCCCCAGTTTTCTTCCATCTGTCAGTAGTTGAAGTCTGAGATTTTCTGCCTTGTGTCATTTTTCTTTTAAGCCTTAATAGACTTGTACCTTAATACTACTTTCTTACAAGTCAGGTAGAAAAGCCGACAGCTGCCTTGGAGTAGCCAATGTAATCAAAATGTCCACAAGGCAGCAGCAGAAGTCATCGTGTCTGTTTTGTTTTACATTGCTTTTATTGGAAAATGCTTTGTCCTCAATGTTTCTTTGAGGGAAACGACATCATTCCTGGCTGAACCATCGGAGTTCGACTGAAACATCCAGATACAGATTAACTCTGATTCCTGGCTCCACTTTACATAGCTGGTGCCAAACTCTGCGTTGATTTATATGGACATACAGCACTGAACTTTTGCGTATCAAGAACCCTTTCCTTTACCAAGAAAAACAAATCACTGAAAATACAGGCTTTCTTCAGGGTTATAGTTTCTGTTACTGCTGATTTAGCCTCTTCCTGGCCACATTTTTGCCACTTTGATGAAACAGAATTAAATCTGATGATAAAAATTCTGAATATGTGATCAATATTTTCTCCAAAATTTAAATAGCCATTAAAATTAAGTAAAGATCTTTTGATTAAGTTCAAGTATCACATTGACACTGTAATGAAGTTACTGTGAAAATCCCCTACTCGCCACACTCTGGCACCTGTTTGGGTACACTGAGGGAGAATTTAGCATGGCCAATGCACCGAACCAGCACATCTCTCAGACTTCAGGAGGAATCAGAGCTCCCGGAGGGAACCCACGCAGACACAGGGAGAATGTGCAGACTTCGCACAGACAGTGACCCAAGCTCAGGAATCGAACTTGGGTCCCTGGTGCTGTGAGGCAGCAGTGCTAACCATTGTGCCACCAGCAATGTTTTAAAAAGTAGGCTCTTTGTATCTGGCAATGCTAGCAAGAGCACATTTGTTATCCATTCCCAGTTTCCCTGAGAAGCTCATAGTCAGTTTGTCAAGGATTTGTTGTGTGCAGTGCATTTAGCTGCTTCTAATGGGCCATGGAATGAACCAAATTGACTGGACACTGGCACCTATAGTGGAGACAACCTTGGGAGGAGGTTGAGTATTATCACCCACCACACACATTTGGCTGGAGACACTTGCAAACACTTCCTGTCCTTGCCTTGATGTGGAGATGCCGGCGTTGGACTGGGGTGGGCACAGTAAGTATCTCACAACACCAGGTTAAAGTCCAATAGGTTTATTTGGAATCACGAGCTTTCGAAGTGTTGCCCCTCACCTGATGAAGGAGCAGTGCTCCGAAAGCTCGTGCTGCCAAATAAACCCATTGGACTTTAACCTGGTGTTGTGAGACTTCTTCCTGTCCTTGCCTTGTCTTTTTCCACTCAGGTACTGGGCTTCACCATTACGGAGGATGTGGATATTCATTAGCTTTCTCCTGTTATTCACCTGCTGTGGTACAGCTACAGAAGTTTTATTTGATCCAGTAGATATGGATTGCTTAGCTCTGTACATAGCCTGCAATATTTGCTCTTTAGCGTGCAATTGGTCCAGTGTGGTTGCTTCATGAGTTGAAATCTAAGGCATACTTAATGCTGCTCTTGGCAAGTCCTTCGCATAAAACAAGACTTGGTCCACAATGCTTCATGGATACTTTGTTCTGGTTAAGTTTAAGTTTATTTATTATTGTCATGAGTAGGCTTACATTAACACTGCAATGAAGTTACTGTGAAAATCCCCTAGTTGCCACACTCTGGCGCCTGTTCGGGTACACTGAGGGAGAATTTAGCATGGCCAATGCACCCAACTAGCATGTCTTTTGGACTGTGGGAGAAAACTGGAGCACCCGGAGGGAACCCACACAGAGGAGAAGGTGCAGACTCCGCAAAGGCTTTGTTAAATTTATCTGAGGGATAAATCCCGTCCAGGGAAGGTGATGTTGGCTGAAAGATAGGATTGAGTGAGCTGGATTCATAGAATCCCTACAAGTGCAGAAGGAGGCCATTCGGCCCATCAAGTCTGCACCAACCACAATCCCATCTGAGCCCTATTCCTGTAATCTCACATATTTACCCTGCTAATCCCCTTGAAACTAGGATCAATTTAGCATGGCCAATCAACTTAACCCACACATCTTTGGACTGTGGGAGGAAACCGGAGCACCCGGAGGAAACTCATGCAGATACGGGGAGAATGTGCAAACTCCACACAGACAGTGACCCGAAGCCGGAATTGAACTCAGGTCCCTGGCGCTGTGAGACAGCAGTGCTAACCACTGTGCCACCATGCCGCCCATTTATATATAGCAGGTTGCAGATTATAGCAGGTTGTTGCTTGTCTGTGGGACAGCTCTCAAAACTTGAAGCCTTGGTTTTGAACGTTATCTGAAGGACAATACAGCCCTTCTTCAACAATGTGCAGAATTTCAGCCTCTGTTACTTGGTTGTACTTTGATGTGGGACTTAAACACACCACCTCTATTGCTAGCGATGGCAGGGTGGGGGCCTGATGCGATTCATTTTCAGAGCTAGTTTATTGGGCGGGTGAATTGTTACACACTCCTTAGCAGATTCCAGGACAACTATCCTACTTATTATGTCAATCAACCACTTCTATGCTGTCCGCTGAGAGTTAGAATCAGGCACTTTAATCCTTTGGGGAGATGGATGCGCAGTGAGTAATGTCACTGGACAAACAATCCAGAGAGCCAGGCTAATGCTCTGGGGGCATTGGTTGAAGTCCCACCACAGCAGCTGGTGGAATTTAGATTAAATTCATTAATCTGTAATGTAAAGCTAGTCTCAGTGATGGTGATCATGATGAGTATCTGTAATGGTGACCATGATAAATATCATTGTTCGCAAAAACCAACCAGGTGTACTAATGTCCGATAGGTTTAGGGAAGGAAAATTGCTGCCCTAAGCTGGTTTGACCTGAATGTGACTCTAGGGTGACAGCAAAATGGTTGAATCCAGGGCCAGGGAGAGAAATTATGGGCCCTGTTATTTCTCGTTCTGGGACCCTTAATGAAATAACTCCTCAGAGGCTGGTGTCCCTTCGCCAGATTCCCTTAATTTACAAACGCTACTCCACTCATAGTGTGCTGCTGGTACATAGTCAGAATCTGGAGTGCTGGAAGACCCAACACCCATTTTTAAATACAGGTGAGGCTCCCTGAGTGGGCAGGAAATTATGACTTCAGAGAGCTCACACTCTAAGAGGCCAATCTCATGGGCCTCATTGAAGTCATCACACTTACTCCCTACTTCATCCTCCCTGTCAATCATACATAATATTTTTCTCCCTTTTAAGATGCACCAAACAAGTCACGAATCACAGAAAGGTACCAGTAAAATGATGACGCCCACTGTTGACATCTGGTTACAAATATTGTCCGATATATGTGCAGCACAGGCCAGTAGTATTAAGAGATATTGCTGTGTTAGTTTGGTGTGTCCTCTAAGCAATCCCACCGTGACTATTAAACAAACCAGTAAAAACAAATTTTACTTTATCAGCATTGTTCAATGTTGTTAATTTGAGAGGAAAGGTCCCCATTTGTCACACTTTGCAGATGGTAATACCGATTTCAGTGATTGCCTCAGCCTCATTCACATGTTCTGCACTTTGCACCATCTGAACACGCTGAGAGTGAATTTATGTTTGGGGGAAGGATTCAATACTTACAACCAAGATAAACTGCACAAGATCTTTTCCATTCTATAGAAGAATGTAAAAGAATTATAATCCTGCTGGGTGCATGATATTATTCAAATTGAAAATGTATTTAATAAATACAAAACTCCAGCAGGGAAAAAATGAGTTGCACGCCATACCCCTGTCATCCTACCCACCAACACCCTGTAAACACTCTCATCATTCCAACAGCCCCCAATCCCACTTCCCCTCCAACAGCCCCAAACTCCCCTAACGCTACCAACAGCCCCCAATCCCACTACCCCTCCAACACTCCCAACCTATTTCCCACTCCTCCAACACTGTCAATCTCCTCCCCTAGCACCACTCCAACACCTCTTAATCTACCTCCCTTCCTATCCTACACCCTGAAACCTCCCATTGTCCAGGATGCCAATGTTTGGCACTACCTGCACCACCTCTCCCAGGCCCTGATTGACTCTTAACTACCCTGATCTGCAATGGTCTAGCAAGCCACCCAGTTCAAGGGCAATTAGGGGTGGGCAACAAATGCTGGACTTGCCAGCAACACCCATATCCCAGGAAAGAATAAAGAAACAAAAATATTGGTGATCTCCAGACATTTGCTCCTTACCCAAATAACCAATGGGTATTTTCCTGATTCTTTCGACCTCCTTGTCTGGTTCCTTTTGCTTTGCCACCTCTGTCCCCGTTTTCAAAAATCTCCGTAAGAAGTCTAACAACCCCAGGTTAAAGTCCAACAGGTTTATTTGGTAGCAAAAGCCACTAGCTTTCCGAACAGGCTGTTCCTTCGTCAGGTGGGTGGGAGTTCTGATCACGAACAGGGCACAAAGACACCCTATTCGTGATCAGAACTCCCGCCCACCTGACGAAGGAACAGCCTGTTCCGAAAGCTAGTGGCTTTTGCTACCAAATAAACCTGTTGGACTTTAACCTGGTGTTGTTAGACTTCTTACTGTGCCCACCCCAGTCCAACGCTGGCATCTCCACTTCAAAAATCTCCCACAGCCCTTCCCTTCAACCTTGCCTTCGACCGTGCACCCTGACTCTGTGTCCTCCCTATCCCACTGCTTGTGGAGCAGCGTTCTATCTGTAAGACTCACTGAGACATTTGCCTGCACATGGAGAGCATTGTAAAAAATGCAAGTTGTGGTTGACATCACTTGAAATGAACAGCAGCAGTGTGAAAGCTCATAGCCTCCTACGCCTATTGAAACATTCAGCCATTCATTATTATCACTGCCACCATTCAAGCTCTGATTAGAATGTCAGCAGCAGGTCGATGCTTGTTTTGCTGTGTTGTGTATTCACCGAGAAAGAATTGTGAACTTTAAGACTAAATCATCAAAGGCAAACATCGAGGTTCAAAATTAGTTTGATAAAGTGGTCTATTATCGTTTATGAAATGATCATGTCAAGTTTATGATAACCGGGATTAGAATTAAAAACATGCCATTGAACTAATTATGGATCACTCCATATGAAAACAAAGACCGGTTTCTTGGATGTGGGAGAAAGTAAAAACTGTTTTGGAAATAGCATGAATGCTTAATGAAATGGAAGAGTTCTGGTGACATTTTCCTGTGTCTCTTGTGCACCCCCACCTGACCTTTGTTCCATTTCTTATGTTTCTGGTGCACTCCCCATTGCCTTTCTGTTCCCAGGATTCTGAGGGAGGCATTCTGCATGATTAGAAACTGGGAGAACATTTGGGCTCTGGTTATTTAAGTTACATTTGATATAGATAAGGCTTGAACCGAAAATAAACGTTCAGATATGAAAGAATGTTTGAAGAACAAATTTAAAGGTAAAATTAAATCCATAGAATCTGAGACCAAAAGATTTCAGCCACTCAAGATCAGGAAGGGACAGTTGAAAATTCTTGAGCACATAATAAAGATTCATGGCCGGGATTCTCCAGCCATTCACGCCGGCGGGGTTCTCCGATCCCGCCGGCGGCGCACTCCCATCTGCGGGTTTCCCGCTGGTGCAGGGTGATGTCAATGGGAATTCCCATTGACAGCGGTGGGACCAGAGAATCCTGCCACTAACAAACAACGCGCCTCCTCCCACTGGTGGGAAACACACGGCTGCGAGGCCAGACAATCTCGCCCCATGATTTTGTAAGTCTATGGGGAACATTGATGGCGGTGGGACTGGAAGATCCCACCGATGGCCAAAGGCAAGCCAAATTCGCTACTGGAAAACAGGCCGCAGGGCAGAAAATCCCACCCTCTCTTCAGTTACCATGCGGCACGGTGGCACAGCAGTTGGCATTGCTACCTCATAGCGCCAGGTACCCGGATTCGATTCCCCGCTTGGGTCACTATCTGTGTGGAGTTTGCACGTTCTCCCCGAGTCTGCATGGGTTTCCTCCGGGTGCTCTGGTTTCCTCCCACAGTCCAAAGATGTGAGGGGTAGGTTGATCGGCCATGCTAAATTGACCCTAGTGTCAGGAGGATTAGCAGGGTAAATATGTGGAGTTACAGGAATGTGGCCTGGGTGGGATGTGGTCAGTACAGACTCGATGGGCTGAATGGCCTCCTTCTGTACTGTAGAGATTCTATGGAAAAGAGATTGAGGTAGACTAAGAACTAACTTTCTAAAGAGCCTTGTAAGAGCCACCAATGAGGAATGTGCCACCAACAGAAATGTTCCATTCCTCCAATCTGAGCGTCCATGATATCCAGCACCCTCTTATGGCATGGTAACTGAAGCTAGTATGGGATTTTCCATTTTGCGGCGTGTTTTCCGGCAGTGGAGGTGGTTTGACATTGGCCGCTGGTGGGATCTTCCAGTCCCACTGCCTGTCCCGCCACCAGGGAATATACCACAGGGGAGTGGTTGCCTTTGGTGGGGACTGGAAGTGGGATCCTGCTGACAGGAAGGTGCAGAAAATCCTGATTCTAAGGGTGAAAGTTACCCTTATGGCTGGTAAAATGGGCACTTCTGTGAAGTACGACTTCACAGGACAAAACATCTCATGAGTAAGCACAAATTACATATTACAAATACATAAGTACAAGATATTGGCCAATAAATTAGAGAGAAATTCATTTTCCTGCGAGTGGTAGAATGTGGGACCTCGGACCATGAGGAGAAGTTGAAGTGAGTAAGATAATGGATAGATCAGCACCCGAGGGTGAAAGGAAAGGCAGTATATCCTCATGGGGTGAGATTAAGCAGAGTGGAGCATAAATGCTGGCAGAGACCAGCTGGCGGCATGGTAGCACAGTGGTTGGCACTGCTACCTCAGTGCCAGGGATCCGGGTTCAATTCCGGTCTTGGGTCACTGTGTGGAGCTTGCACATTCTCCCCATGTCTACGTAGGTTTCCTCCAGGTGCACCGGTTTCTGCCCACACTCCAAAGATGTGTAGGTTAGGCGGATTGACCATGCTAAATTGCCCCTTAGTGTCCCAAGGTGTGTAGATTAGGGTAAATACATGGGGTACCAGGAATAGGTCCTTGGTAGGATGGTTGGCAATGTAGGCTTGATGGGCCAAATGGCCTCCTTCGTCACTGTAGGGATTCTCTGGTTCTAGAGGCCTGTTTTCTATGTTGTAGGCTCCATGTAATTATCATTTTGACCTAAACATGGAACTATATATGAGGTAGAAAAGAAGAAAGAAACCAATATGATGGTAATGATCATTGGATCATGGTCTTAACTTCCACAGAGATCCATTCGAGACACTCCGCAACTGATATTCTTTATAACCGGTATGCCAGGGGAACCTTCAGGCACTTAAAAGATTGAGAACATTCAAAGGAATTGGGATTAAGTAGGTGGCCTAAAATCTGGGGAAGGAAATTGTATTCTGACAGATGTAAGATAACTCACTTCAATATAATAAACAGGGGGTGAGTCCAATTAATAAGCATGGGAAGAAAAAGAAAATAATTTGTATGATCATCCATCATCAGTTAAAAGTATGCATCAATTTCAATCTGCTGTCAACAAGTCTAATATAGAAAGGGAATGCATATGAGAGCAAATAGTTACAAGTTAAAACAAGTTATGTCTTAATGCCGCAGATTCATTAAAAAAAAATTGCTCTGGAATGCTGCTCACAGTTTTAGTCACTTTATAGATAAACGGACACGGAAGGATTGGGAAGAGAGCAGGAAAGTCTCAGGGGATTTGTGTGGTAATTCATGACTCCTTTGGGCAATGCATTGTCTGGAATGGTGGATTGCGTGTCACACAGAACGGGGGAGGCCTGAGATCCTTGGATTATGTAAAGTTAGCCGAGGTCAGCAGCAGTTCGGGTGGTGGGGGGGTGGCGGGGCTGGGGGTATTGGGTTCACTTGGACGCGGTGCATCTGGATTATAGGGAAACATCAAGTAATGTTTCTTGTCCTGGTTCATGCCCGTACTAGAAAAGTGTGCCAGTATGGAAGTTGGATGAGAATAGGATACAAAATTGGCAATATTGCCCTCAGCAGTTAAGCACTCATTGAAGAATGAGCGCTTGGGTAAGTGCTAGGGTGCTGCCAGATCTACAGAATTGTATCCAAGGAAAATTTAGTAACTTCAGGAGGAGAGAGTGAAAAATATGACAATTGGAAATAGAATATCATCAAGCAGCTTTATTGTCATAGAACCGTAGAATCTTATAGTGAAGAAGAGGCCCTCCATCCCATCATAAAAACATTGAAACATAGAAACTAGAAGTAGGAGTAGGCGATTTGGCCCTTCGAGCCTGCTCCGCCATTCATTATGGCCATGGCTGATCATCAAATTCAATATCCTGATCCTACCTTCCCCCCATATCCCTTGATTCCTTTAGCCCCAAGAGTTATATCTAATTTCTTCTTGAAATCAGACAACGTTTTGGCCTCAACTGCATTCTGTGGTGGTGAATTCCACACATTCACCACCCTCTGGGTGAAGAAATTTCTCCTCACCTCAATTCTAAAAGGTTTACCCCTTATCCTCAAATCATGACCCCTGCTTCTGGGCTCCCCCACCATTGGGAACATTCTTTCCAAGTCTGCCCTGTCTAACCTTGTTAGAATTTTGTAAGTTTCTATGTGATTCCCTCTCACTCTTCTAAACTCCAGTGAATAAAATCCTAACCAATTTGGTCTCTCCTCATATGACAGTCCTGCCATCCCAGGGATCGGCCTGGTAAACCTTTGTTGTACTCCCTCTATGGCAAGACATCCTTCCTCAGATAAGGACACCAAAACTGCACACAATACTCCAGGTGTGGCCTCACCAATGCCCTATACAATTTTAGCTATACTCCATACTCAAATCTTCTTGCAATGAAGGTCAACATACCATTTGCTTTCTTTACTGCCTGCTGAACCCGTGCTGTACCATTGAGTCTGTCCTGGGAGAATTATTCTTTCAGGCACAAAGATCTATGCCAACCATCCTGAAAACACTTTCAACATTCAGAAACTCAGTACATGTCTGTTAGGCGCCAGCGGTGCAAAGACCTAAGGCACTTTAATCTTCTCACTTAGAGCACCATGTAATCTTTAGCTGATCATCAATCTCGATTGCATTAATTTGACCAAATATGTACATTTTGTCAGCGGGCATACTCCACATTCAAAACAGTCTCTCTTTGTGCCAAAGGTTAAAAATCACTCCCCTTCCACTGCACGGCACCGCAGTTTATAAAATATGTATCAGAATTTGACCACGAATGTGAAATAAAATCCATAAAGGAGCTTTAAAATTGTTTTTGCCGCTACCACGCAGCTCTATCTGCCACATTTATTAATGAACTTGCGTTCTATTTGAAATTGACTTTTCTCACTCCGTATGCACGCTTTCCTATTTCTGTAATACTTAGATAAAATATTCTTCAGTGACAGCATCCATTTCTGACAGCAACTTTATAAACTGCATTCTTTTCTTTATTAAAAAATGTAAGTTATATAGTAATGACCTCGACTTGGGTAGAGGGAATACACAATTCAGAAATTTATGGGTGATACAGAACTTGGCAGCACGGTCAATAGTGAGCATGTTGGTAGCAGACTTCAGGGGGACATGGACAGACTGGCGAAATGGACACATTGATGGCACACCCCATTCAATGCAGCCAGGTATGAAGTGATGCACTTTGGAAGAATCACCCCGGAAAGGCCGTTCGATTGAAATGGTACAAAAGCACAATACTGTGAATGCTGGAACTCTGTATTACCGGCAGGAATTATTGGCAATACTCAGCAGGTCTGACAGCATTTGTGGAGAGAGAAACATTTTTAAAAATTCATTCGTAGGACATGGCTGGCTGGCCAGCATTTATTGCTCATCCCTAGTTGCCCTTGAGAAGATGGTGGTGAGCTGCCTTCTTGAATCGCTGCAGTCCATGTTCTGTGGGTTGTCCCACAATGCCACTGGGGAGAGAATTCCAGGATTTTGACCCAGCGACTGCGAAGGAATGGCGATATATTTCCAAGTCAGGACGGTGAGTGGCTTGGAGGGGAACTTGCAGGTGGTGGTCTTCCCATTTTTCTGCTGCCCTTGTCCTTCTAGATTGAAGTGGTTGTGGGTTTGGAAGATACTGTCTAAGGATCTTTGGTGAATTTAATGGGCAGAGTTTTTCAGACTTAGAAAGATTTTGGATGTTGGGACCATTTGCCAGTCCTGACCTCATTCACAGCGTATCTGGTTCAATCTTCAGGAGGGTGGCCCAATTATGAACCCACATCTGGGATTATTGTCTAATTAATGACTGCAAGTGGCCTTGAGGAGATGGGAATGGCGATTCATTGTGAGGGTGGCTAGCAGCCTTCACTGTGTCTGCAGTGAGAGTAATAGGGAGATGCAGTCGGAGCAGACAGAGCACAATGGAGGCACCTTCAGAATGATGGGTGTGATTGGCACTGCGTCACCACCAGCACTATCGGAGACATCGATCTCCGGGAGCTCCTCACACAATGGCAAGCCCCCACCGGCGGAAGACATCAGCCTTGCCATCTTTTATCATTAAAGGGTAGGCCTTGAATTCTCACCCCACTCTGACCTCCCTCTGTGCAGCCACCTCTACTGGGTTTCTGAGGTGCTGACTCTGGTGATGCTGTAACAACTGCAATGTGGGTGGACGAGTGCACAGTAATTGGCTTCCGCTCGCTGCCTGGTGGGTGTCCGACATCAGCCACTACCGGGAAAAGCAGCTACAGGCAGCAACACATCAGCAAACTGGCCCAATGTTTCTTTCTCGAATTTGGCTCCCTCCCTGCCTCCAAAGGCCGACAAGAATCCCCCAATGTTTCAGGTTGATGACCTATCATCAGAATATAATGTAAATGGTATGACTGTGGAGGGCAGTGGGTCAGATGAACCTGCGGGGGACGAGGGGGGAGGGGGCGGGAGCTGGGAATATTCACAAATCATTAAAAGCGATCGAGCAATTTGATAAGGCAGTTAAGAAAGGTTATGGGAGGATTTAATTTTAAATAGGGATGCTAAATACAAAAACAAGGAAGTCGTGCGAAACATAAACCTTTACATGTCACTGTTTAGGCCTCACTGGAGTATTGTGCACAATTCTGGGCACCACACTTTAGGAAGGATGTCAAGGCCTGGAGAAGATACAGAGGACATTTAACGAGATTATACCAAAGATTTCTGGAGAGACTGAAGGCATTGGGATTGTTCTCCTATGAGCTGTGATGGTTAAGGGAAAGACCGAATAGGGGTACTCAAAATTATGAATGCTTTTAATAGAGGAAGTGTGGAGAAACTGTTTCCTCAGTAATTAGAGGTCATAGTTATAATTGGCGAAAGAAGTGGAGAGGAAATGAGGAGGAATTTCTTCACATGGAGAGTAGTTAAGATCTGGAGCTACCAGGAAGTGTCCTGAATCCCAGGAAAGGCCCGATGGTGACCACTTAAGCATCTGTTCCCCTATAAAACTGCCAGGAGTGCCACACTAGTTCTCTAACAGGTAGCTGAGACCCCTGTTGGGCCAATTTAAATCCTGCATAGTTACAGGGTCCTTCGGGGTTTCTTGTCCATCCACTCTTGGAATGTGAGTGTTACTGGCAAAGTCAGCATTTATTTCCCAACCCATTTGAGAAGGTGGCGGTGAGCTGCCTTCTTGAACCACTCTAGTCGATGCGGTGTAGGTGCACCGACAATGCTGTTTCGAAGGATTTTCAGGATTTTAGTCCAGCGACGGTGAAAGAACAATTATATATTTCCAAGTCAGGATGGTGAGTGACTTGGAGAGGAACTTGCAGGTGGTGGTGTTTCCATGTATCTGCTTCTCCTTGTCCTTCTAGATGGTAGAGGTTGTGGGTTTGGAAGGTGCTGTCGAAGGATCCTTGGTGAGTTGCTGCAATGCATCATGTAGATATCAGATCTTGCCATCTTTGTCAAGTCCAAAATTGACAATAAGTTGGGGCAGGTCAGTCCATAAATGCTCCAGATAGTGCTTGCTGCCTTCTATAATTTCTCATGCAATCCTGGATTGTACATTTAATCCTCATCCTGTCAAGCTTGAGGTAGAATGTGGGAAAGTGAAGTTGTGGTAAAACACCAATTCTAATCATATTGAATGGCGGAGTAGGCTAGTAAGACCAAATCATACATTCCTGCTCCTATTTTTTCTGTCTTATATTTCAGACTTGTTGGACAGAATCTTATGGAAGCCATGGAGGTCTCGCCCAACAGCTGAAGAGCTATGTCACATCTTTCCAGAAAGATCTTCCACATCTTAAACATAGAAAAGGGGAGCAGGAGTACGCAATTTGGCCCTGTGAGGCTACTCCGCCATTTATTCTGATCATGGCTGATCATCCAACTCAGCAACCTGTTCCTGCTTTCCCCCCATACCCTTTGATCCCTTTAGCCCGAAGAGCAATATCTAACTCCTTCTTGAAAACATACAATGTTTTGGCCTCAACTGCTTTCTGTGGTAGAGAATTCCACAGGTTCACCACTTTCTGGGTGAAGACATTTCTCCTCATCTCAGTCCTAAATGTATCTTTAGACTATGACCCTTGGTTCTGATCTCAGCAGCCCTGCCAACTTCCCCCACCTCCCCCACCCACCCACCTTTCCGATGCTGGGTCTCTTGATCAGACACTGAGGGTGGGATTTTCAGGCTGCACTCACCCAGAAACTGGAAATCCCGCCCCAGGTCAACAGACCATTCCATGGTTCGCCCCTTCCTTGCTCCAATTCCTATGCCAGTCTCAGTAGCCCTGCCAACTTCCCCCACCATCCCCACCCACCTTTCCAATGCTGGGTCTGTTGATCAGACACTGAGGGCAGGGAAATTCACCCCTGAGTGCCTTTGAAGAAGACACCTTCCTTGGAGCCAATAAGCAGCCATGCATGACAAGCCCCCTGCCAATTCCTGGGTGCAATATCAGCCATACTGGTAATAACTGGGCATCCATTTCCCACTTAAGGGCCTCAGTTGGCAGTGGGGTGGGAAAGCCATGCATGAGACTTTCTGCCACGGACTAAATCAGGGTAGAGACAGCCACTCGCCGGCAAGACTAAATGCCCCCTTCACCACGGAGGAGGGCACAAGATTTCATCCACAGCCTTTAACTGCCCTTTGGAAGTCTTAGCGCTTCAGAAAATTGGTTGAATCAACTGCTTGTAATAAATATTTACACTCTGTAAAATCTGTTGGTTTTAACTGACTTGTGTTTTTGGAACTCACACTTTGTTTAACCTGGGAGCTGAGGAATACATGACACAACAGCACCAGGAAAGAGCATGTGATCATCCACACCTGTAATTACAGAACAATTTGCTGCTTCCTGAAGCCTAGAAAAACACCTGGTACCTCAACACTTCTCACAAGGCCCGAAACAATCTCTTTCCCTCCAAGATTTATACTGTGTATGTTCCAAAATCCTGCGGCATTTTCAATTTTCTGCATTCACTTTCTCTTCTGAAGAGTATTGTGAGGTACTTGCATGGTCTTTTCAAGCTTCTCAGTTCCTTCAGTTGTCCAATCTTGCCCTTGCAAGATTGTACAGGGTCAATATGTCATCTTTTTAAATCAACTTTCTCTTCTCTAAGTATCAGTCCTGACGATGTGGTATCGGTTTCACTCTCATCTCTATGTCAAAAAGGTATGATTTCAAGTCAAAGAATCATCATAGAATCCGTACGGTGCAGAAGGAGGCCATTCAGCTCATTGAGTCTGCACTGACAACAATCCCACCCAGGCCTTTCCCCGTAATCCCACGTATTTACCCTGCTAGTCCTTCTGACACTCAGGGGCAATTTAGCATGGCAAATCAACCTAACCTGCACATCTTTGGAGTGTGAGAGGCAACCGGAGAACCTGGAGGAAACCCAAGCAGAGACGGGGAGAATGTGCAGCCTCCACACAGACAGTGACCCAAGGCTGGAATTGAACCCAGATCCCTGGCACTGTGAGACAGCAGTGCTAACCACTGGGGCACCGTGCCCGCCCAGTAAGAACATTGCACTGTTGGATGTGCCATCTATTGGATGTGAGAGTGAAGCCCAGGTCCTCTCAGGTGTATGTAAAAGATCCCAGTGCTCTACAATAGGAGCAGCAAGGGAGGTCTTTCAGTGTTCTCATTTATATTTGTACTTCAACCAACCAGTAAAATAGATAAGTTGGTCACTAATTTTCTTGCTATTTGTGGGGACTTGCTGTGCGAAGATCAGCCGAGGTGTTTCCTACAGTATGACAGTGGCTAGAGATGAAATTGGTTGTAAGGAGTTCTGGGTTGGAGCTAAGATACAGATCAGAACTAACTGAATGGTGGAACAGCCGTGAGAGGCTGAATGGCCTTCTCCTGTTGCTATGCCCTTAACAAGGCATCATGCCAGGGTGACAATTTGCCCCTTTAAGTGGGGAGCAGCAGATGCATGGTAAAATGCAGCTTTATAAGACCCTCGTCAGACCCCACTTGGAGTACTGTGCTCAGTTCTGGTCGCCACATTACAGGAAGGATGTAGAAATTATTGAAAGGGTGCAGAAAAAATTTACAAGGATGTTGCCTGGATTGGGTGGCATGCCTTATGAGGATAGGTTGAGGGAGCTCTGTCTTTTCTCCTTGGAGAGACGAAGGATGAGAGGTGACCTGATAGAGGTGAACAAGATGTTGAGAGGTATAGATCGGGTGGATTCTCAGAGGCTTTTTCCCAGGGCTGAAATGGCTGCTACGAGAGGACATAGGTTTAAGGTGCTGGGAAATAGGCACAGAGGAGGTGTCAGGGGTAAGTTTTTTACTCAGAGGGTGGTGGGTGAGTGGAATCGGCTGCCGTCAATGGTGGTGGAGGCAAACTTGATAGGGTCTTTTAAGAGACTTCTGGATGAGTACATGGGACTTAATAGGATTGAGGGTTATAGGTAAGCCTATATATAGGCCTAGGTAGGTAGGGACATGACCGGCGCAACTTGTGGGCCGAAGGGCCTGTTTGTGCTGTAGTTTTTCTATGTTCTAAAACTTATTTTGCTTAAATAATCCAATCTTGCATTTTAAAGGGTTCCTTTCTTGTGAATTCTTTTCACATTTAATCATTGTCATTTTGATAAAGTACAGTTGATCCCTTTTAACTTGATTACAGCAGCGGGATGGCAGCTCAGTTGTTTGAACAAGTCAGATACCAACCTTCTCTGCCAGAACAGATAAAGTATTAGGTCCTCTCCGTCATCGCATCCAGTATCATATTGTAACTGGTGATGAATCATAAAAACACATGCTGATGGGATCTGGGACATTTCACTGAAGTGTACTGTCAAATATTAACTTGCCGTGTGACTGAAATGATTGAATAACATTTATAAACAGTTCAGAAGACACGGCTGCTGTACTTTGGCTTGGATTTTAGAAGAGGAGATTTATTTTTTCCAACGTTGAATAGTAGCATCAACATACCTTGCTCCCAGAGACTGAATGATATCTGGAAAAAGGATAAGGCCTAAATGGAAGACAGCAAAGTTAAAAGATGTGCCTGCCTCAGGTCCCTGCCTCACAGCGCTAGGGATCCGGATTCGATGCCCGGCTTGGGTCACTGTCTGTGTTGAGTTTGCACATTCTCCCCGTGTCTGCATGGGTTTTCTCCAGGTGCTCCGGTTTCCTCCCACAGTCCAAAGATGTGCGGGTCAGGTTGATTGGCCATCCTAAATTGCCACTTAGTGTCAGGGGGACTAACAGTGTAAATATGTGGAACTGTGGGAAAAGGGGCTGGGTGGGATTATGGTCGGTGCAGACTCAATGGGCCGAATGGCCTCCTTCTGCGCTGTAGGGATTCTATGGGTTCAATGTGACTCTTGGATACCTGGGTGCGCAACTCAGTCAAATTCAAATCACATCCCTTCACTAACTGACTCCCCACCTACTTGTGTTTGGAGTAAAGCACCATTCTTAACTGTGATGTGTTCACTTCAAAATGGCTATTGTCCACCCAGCTTATTTTGACATGCACCAGTGGTTACATGGCAGAGTCTGCTGATGTCCAGTTGCCTTTGAAGAGAAATGCCTGCTTCAGTCCAGTGAACTGCCTCTCCAGCTGTATAATCCATTTGACAAATGATTGGTTCTCTTGTCACCCGGCTTTTCGAGTCATAGATTGAATTTTAGAGTGTTCAGGAAAGAAAAGGGGGAGAAGCTGCTTTAAACGCTTCTTGTCTTTGTCTGAGGTCCTCGGTCTGACTCCTGGATGCTGCATACAGATCAGCACCTATACCCCTTGTTGCCATGTATTTATGGTCATGAATTATTCCAGAGGTTGGGCATCATTTTGTGGAATTATTATCCATTTTGTTATTACCTTTCACTGCCTTTTACTCTCTTAAAGGCTTGCTGATTTCTGGAGGGGTATAACTCCATGGGTACGTTATCTAATTAGCCATTCATCATTGACAGCGAGTCCAATGCATACCAATGGGAGTGCTGCATTGCCAGAGATACTACCTTTCATATGAAACATTTAACTGAGGCCCGTTTGTTCTTTCAGGTGGACCTAAAAGATCCAACAGCACGATCTGAGAAAAGAGCAAGAGATATAACCTTGGAGTTATGCCTCAATCAACATTACTCAAACAGATTTTCTGATGATTGGCTGGAATTCTCCGGCTGTTCATGCCATGCCGCTGCTGCGAGCGAGGATGGAGAATTTGGTGCTCAGCTAAGTCTCCGTTCACAGCAGCGAGACCGGAGAATCCTGCTGGCATGAATGGCCGGAGAATCCTGCTGGCCATTATCACATTGCCATTTGGGAGAGTTTGCTTTGCACATATCGGCTGGAATATTACCGTCCAGCCTGGCATGGGACTCGGAGCGGGCGAGGAGCAGACCATGGAAAGGTCCCTTGACCTTGGGCGTAAGTTCCTGTCCATTGACTGTGATGTTTTCTTGAGGAAGTCACAATTGTGATTGCACTGAAAAAAGGGCTTAATTGGCTGTGAAGCATTTTGACATGTCCTGAAGTTCTGAAAGGAGTTCTATAAATGCAAGTCTTTCCTTCTTTAAGTGTCGACATATTATTCAGCTACAGTGCGTATCACAGTTGTGCTGATCCTGACTTCTCTATCCATTTACACGGAAGCATTTTAAAACAGAGGTCACCAAATAGTTAACAGGAGCAGACTGACTTTGTCCTTTCTAATCTAGATTTAGTACTAGTTGTGATTTACCAACTGCTGCCTAGCAGTCAGTCAATTAGCACAGACTGAGAGCCATATCTGGGCCCATTTCTTAGTAGACTGGTGGGAGGGGGAGTGAAATAATGAGGCTGATAAAAACAAAATCTGAGAGTGTCCATCAGCTTGTATAAAATGGCAGTTGTGGAAAGGTACAACAAGCTGTCTGGTAGAAGATCCTGTATTGTTAATAACATGTGGGAGTGCAACAATGAGTTCAGATGTATAGTTTTGACAGGCCACATGTGACCTTAGATGACTAGTGCGTGTTGCCTTTGGCTTTCGAGGATGGAAGGCCTATTTATCACAATGTAGGGCAGTATGAAATCCCAACTTTAAGCAGTAATGCGAGGAATACATCTTTTGTGTATGAGAAATACAAATTAGTAGGCAAATCACAAAAGGTCACAGTACTGGAAAAAACTCCTAATTAATTTCATCATGGAATAGGTAACTAATGGAAATGGGTGAGTTAAGAACAATGGCACTGCTCCTACTGCAGTTTCTTTGTGAATTCACGGTGGCTTTGATTGCACAGTTTGTAATATAACAATTTAATGTTTTTACAGTTCAGATTATGATCTGAAAGCCTTGATGAAGTAGTTACCTTGTAGCTCACAGACACTGATTGTCTAATTGCACCCTACCAAATCCTGCTTCTCAAGCTATTGTCTGAATCTTTATTACACAGCGTGTATCTTGAAAGTTACAAAGCAAATGGTGGGCTACAAGAGACATATTAAATAACTGTTTACATAAAGACAGGAGGTATTTCTGAAAGGTATAATTGCTAGCACTTTTGAACTCCCCCTTAAGTTGAGCGGAAACACTCTCTAATTAAAAACAAGGCAATACTAGTGTAAAGTATAATTTCTAAAGTCATTTTTATAATTGTCTACTTCTGGTGGAACTAAGTTCTACAAACTGTCAGCCAGAACCTTTTGACATTCTAAGTGATAATGGATCCTTTATGCTGTTCAAACATTTGAAATGCTAAATACGTCTTCTGTTTAATGATCAAATTTATTTTGTTCTCCTTCTTCTACCATGGGCAGAATTTTCCCCAAACTGCACAGAGTGTTGGCTTCACAGATGTCTTCTCTCACCTGATTAAACAGCACTTCGTGCAATTTCAAATTGCTGGCGAGAATCACACACAGTAAGAGTTTTAACAACACCAGGCTAAAGTCCAAAAGAGTCCATCTGACGAAGGAGCAGCATTCTGAAAGCGAATGGCATTTGCTACCAAATAAACCTGTTGAACTTTAACCTGGTGTTGTTAAAACTCTTACTGTGTTTACCCCAGTCCAACGCCGGCATCTCCACATCATGAGAATCACACAGCCAGCTGGAGGGGCGGGGCCCAAATTTACCAGCAAAGGTCAGATTCTGAGATTGGGGTGCCTTTTATGAAGCAAAGTTAAATGATCCGTCCCTCCTTACATGGACATTTGGACCCCCATGAAGATCAAGACCCCCAGTGGCATGGGGTACACCCGCAATCCTTGCATGCAGAGGGGCAACACTCCCAACCAATGAAAGATCAAGGCATCCTCTCCCTCCATTCCTGGCAAGCAAGGTGGTCCAATCCCCCCTCCACTGGCATCAGGGCACCCCCACCCAAAATGGAAGAGAATCTCCCCCCAGTGGGGCAACACAGAGGACCTGCCCCTGGCAGTACCAAGCTGGTACTGCCAGGGTGGCACTGTCAGAGTAACACTGCCGGGTTGGAACTGCCAAGGTGGCATGGTACAATATCATGGCACTGCCATGACCCTCACACCCAGGGGGTTGTACACACCTCTGCGCCCCTGGTGTGGTCATCATGACTGGTTTTAGTGATGTCACACGGAGGGGGAAACATCTACTGATCCCGGAAGCAATGGCGCTGTTCAGTGTAATGATATTAAAATCTATTTTAATTCATGGAAATTAGATTCACTCCCGTTAGAGTCAGAGTCATTGAGGTTTACAGAATGGAAACAGGCCCTTCGGCCCAACTTGTCCATGCCACTCAATTTTTACCATTTAGCTAGTCCCAATTGCCCACGTTTGGTCCATATCCCTCTGTACCAATCTTACCTGTGTAACTGTCTAGATACTTTTTAAAAGACAAAATTGTACTCGCCTCTACTACTACCTCTGGCAGCTTGTTCCAGACACTCACAACCCTCTGTTTGAAAAAATTGCCGCTCTGAACCCTTTTGTATCTCTCCCCTCTCACCATAAACCTATGCCCTCTAGTTTTAGACTCCCCTACATTTGGGAAAATATGTTGACTATCTACCTTATCTATGCCCCTCATTATTTTATGGACTCTGTAAGATCATCCCTAAGCCTCCTACGCTCCAGGGAAAAAAGTCCCTGTCTATCCGGCCTCTTCTTATAACTCAAACCATCAAGTCCCGGTTGCATCCTGTAAATCTTTTCCTGCACTCTTCCTAGTTTAATAATATCCTTTCTATAATAGGGTGACCAGAACTGTACACAGTATTCCAAGTGTGGCCTTACCAATGTCTTGTACAACTTCAACAAGACGTCCCAACTCCTGTATTAAATGTTCTGACCGATGAAACCAAGCATGCCGAATGCCTTCTTCACCACCCTGTCCACCTGTGACTCCACTTTCAAGGAACAATGAACCTGTACCCCTAGATCTTTTTGTTCTATAACTCTCCCCAATGCCCTATCATTAACTGAATAAGTCCTGCCCTGGTTCAATCCACCAAAATGCATCACCTCGCATTTATCTAAATTAAACTCCATCTGCCATTCGTCAGCCCACTGGCCCAATTGATCAAGATCCCATTGCAATCCTAGATAACCTTCTTCGCTGTCCACTATGCCACCAATCTTGGTGTCACCTGCAAACTTACTAACCATGCCTCCTAAATTCTCATCCAAATCATTAATATAAATGACAAATAACAGTGGACTCAGCACCGATCCATGAGGCACACTGCTGGCCACAAGCCTCCAGTTTGAAAAAGCTACCCTCTCCAACCACCCTCTGTCTTCTGTCATCAAGCCAATTTTGTATCCAGTTGACTACCTCACCCTGGATCCCGTGAGATATAATCTCATGCAACAACCTAACATGCGGCACCCTGTCAAAGGCCTTACTAAAGTCCATGTAGACAACGCCGACTGCACTGCCCTCCTCTACCCCTTCAAAAAACTCAATCAAATTCATACTTTTCCACTCACAAAGCCATGCTGACTGTCCTTACTCATCCTTGCATCTCTAAATGCCTGTAGCTCCTATCTCTCAAAATACCTTCTCACAACTTACCCACTACAGACATTAGGGTCACTGGCCTGTAGTTCCCAGGCTTTTCCCTGCAGCCCTTCTTAAAAAAAGGCACAACATTTGCCACCCTCCAATCTTTAGGCACCTCCCCTGTGGCTGTCGATTATTCAAATATTTCTGTAAGGGGACCCGCAAATTCCTCCCTAGCCTCCCACAATGTCCTGGGATACACTTTATTAGGTCCCAGGGATTTATTTACCTTCATGCACTTTAAGACTTCCAGCACCTCGTCTCTGTAATATGTACACTCCTCAAGACATCACTATTTATTTCCCCAAGTTCCCTAACATTCATGCCTTTCTCAACAGTAAATACTGCTGAGAAATATTAATTTAGGATCTCACCCATCTCTTGTGGATCCGCACATAGATGACCTGTTGATCCTTAAGAGGCCCTACTCTCTCCTTCGTTACTCTTTTGCCCTTTATGTATTTGTAGAAGCTCTTTGGATTCTCCTTTGCCTTATCTGCTACAGCAATCTCGTGTCCCTTTTTTGCCCTCCTGATTTCTCTCTTAACTCCACTCTGACACCCTTTATACTCTTCAACAATTGGGCGGCACGGTAGCACAATGGTTAGCACTGCTGCTTCACAGCTCCAGGGACCTGGGTTCGATTCCCAGCTTGGGTCACTGTCTGTGTGGAGTTTGCACATTCTCCTCATGTCTGTGTGGGTTTCCACCGGGTGCTCCGGTTTCCTCCCACAGTCCAAAAGATGTGCGGGTTAGGTTGATTGGCCATGCTAAAATTGTCCCTTAGTGTCCTGAGATGTGTAGGTTAGAGGGATTAGCGGATAAATGTGTAGGGATATGGCGGTAGGGCCTGGGTGGGATTGTGGTCTGTACAGTCTCGATGGGCCAAATGGCCTCTTTCTGTACTGTAGGGTTTCTAAAGGATCCCGTCCTGAGCATGAACCTGATTACATCACGGGCAGGGGAGGGGGGGTTGGTGGGGAGGAGATTTCAAACTGAGATGTCACTGCCATAAATCCTGTTATGGCCCTCATGAGAGTTAACAGCCACAATGGGATTTGACCACTCAGGGCAAACAGGCCCTGAGAATCTCACCCAATGTGAAAGTTTGCCCCATGATGATCTGCAAAAACATGAAGTGTGCAGGGGGAAAACCTTGTTCTCAGTTAGCCAGTCTCGTACTTATGCAGGAGCATAAAGTGGGTTTCGAGACTGGAGGATTGATGAAAATTGATTGATAAAAGAATCATGTCGCTCCCAGGAAAGAGGGCACATATATTTTTAATGATCATGATATTCACCAATTGGATATTAACAGAGTGGAAGGTATCTCCAATCATGTCAGAAGGATGTGGATTCAAGTCCCACCCCAGATGCTTGAGCACATAACCTACCCTGACACTTCAGTGCAATAGTGAGGCAAGTGCTCCATTGGCAGAGATGCTATCTTTCAGAGATGAACCAGAGATTGCACGATGCCACAGTAGTTAGTGAGGCACTACTGCCTCACATTGCCAGGAACCTGGGTTCAATTCCGGCCTTGGTTGACTGTGTGGAGTTTGAATGTTCACTCCGTGTCTGCATAGAATTCCTCTGGGTGCTCCGGTTTCCTCCCACAATCCAAAGATGTGCAGGGTAGGTGGATTGGCCATGCTCAATTGCCCCTTGGTATCCCAAGATGTGTAGATTAGTGGGTAAATACGTGGAGTTGACTCCTGACACCCCAAAGCCTGTCCACCACCGATAAGGCACAGGTCAGGAGTGTGATGGAATATTCCCCACTTGCCTGGATGGGTGGAGCTCCAATAACACCCAAGAAGCTTGACACCATCCAGGACAAAGCAGCCGCTTGATTGGCACCACATCCACAACCATCCATTCCCTCCACCACCAATGCTCAGTAGCGAAGTGTGTGCTATCTACAAGATGCACTGCAGCACAATCCACCAAAGATCCTTAGACAGCACCTTCCAAACCCACGACCACTTCCATCCAGAAGGGCAAGGGCAGCAAATACATGGGAACATCACAACCTGCAAGTTCCTCTCCAAGTCACTCACCATCCGACTTGGAAATATATTGTTGTATCCCATCCCAGTCGCTGTATCAAAATCCTGGAATTCCCTCCCTAACGGCATTGTGGGTCAACCCACAGCATGTGGACTGCAGCATTTCAAGAAGGCAGCTCACCACCATCTTCTCAGGGGCAACTAGGGATGGGCAATAAATGCGGGCCAGCCAGCGATGCCCACAAATGAATAATTTTTTAAAAGGCTGCGGGGATAGGACCTGCGTAAGATGCTCTATTGGAGATTTGATGCAGATATGATGGGCCGAATGGCTTCCTTCTGCACTGTAGGGATTCTATGATATTAAATCGAAGCTCTGCCTGGCCTTTTAGTTGACAGAAAAGACTCCACAGCATGATTTCCCGGCAGAGAAGTGGAGTAGTTCCAATGTCCTGGCCAACATTTCTCCCGCAACCAACATGGAAAACAGATGACCTGGTCATTTATCTCATTGCTGTTTTGGCTGCTGCATTTCATTATAACAGTGACTAGACTTCAAAAATACAAAACTGCAAAGCGCTTGATGCTACCCTGAAGAACCACACTATTTTTTAGTACCATACATGATTTATGGGTGGCATGAGAAAATGGTAAGAAACTGGACAAAGGTGATATGTTGGAAATTCTGATGAGATAATTTGATGAGAATTTACAAATATTCATGAGGTCATTTCTGCAGAGGATCTGTGCAATTTCCTCTGGTTCAAGTCAGTTTGTACCTTCATAGGAGCCATGATGTCAATTGTGGTTTTGTGCTGAAATACAAGCCATTTTCTCATGCTGCCAAGCAGATTTTGTGTGGCTCTCCACTGCAAGTTAACATTCTTTCGCGAGTGTGGTTGTATTTAATTGTGTAGCAATTGCCTCATGGAAACAGGACATTTGGTTCAAACAGTCCGCCTAGTGTTTATTCTCCTGATGACAAGTAGTCTCATTACACATGCACCCCCGTCCCCATATTCCTTTATTTCCCTTTTCCATACAATCACCTATGACCTCTATTTCATTCACTATCTCTGCTGATGCATTGGATAGTCTCTTGAATTTTTGTGTAAAAAGATTGCACCTACTTTTTCTTTGCATTTAATCTTATAACCAACTTGTCTGATTCGATACCCCACCCCCCCACCAGTTATTGGAAAAGCATTGCCCTATGTATTTGCCAGAAGGCGAGGAAGGGACAGAACATGTGTATCCCAATTTTAATTCTCTTCCCGCACCTAGTGGTGCACTAAAGCAGACTTTCATCTATGTCCATAGTTAGTAATTCTCAGAGTCGGTCGCCAGGGGCATATAGCATGAGGGGCCACCACTCCACATCAAGCGTGGCTGACCAGGAGTCTCTCCCACTCTTGTCACCAGCCATTGGCGTGTATGGAAGGACTTACAGGGTGACACACTCAACCTGTTTGATTATGTTATGAATACATCTTCCTTGGCCATCAAGTCCTGGAGTAGGAGCCAAACCCAGAACTTCTAGCTCCGTGGCCATTAGGTTGACGGGGTTGTAAGGTCGCAAGGAATGGGGGAAGCAGATCACAGTTTAATTGAAGGGCCAGGGAAAATACTCCTGGACTATCACAAGTACTGTAAAGATCACATAACTGTTACAGCTGAAGTTCTCACCTCCTTTTAGCTGCCTGAATTCCCAGGCATTGGGAAACTCAGCGCTTGGTGTTAAATTCAAATCGTTCCCAAAATAGTCCTCATTTAAATATTGTAATTACCAACCCACCTCTCCAGAATAATTTACTCAAATTGTTTGGGTTTTGCAAATATAAGGCTAACTGGCTTGCCATAGTCATGTGACTCTGCCTCTGGAGGAAGATATCATAAGACCAGTTCAATAAAAGCTTCTCACAGAAACACGCACTGAGGAAGTACAGCTGTCATCGTAGCAACATGGCATCAGGAGAGAGTGGCAAAAAGTAGATTTTTGAAGGAGCAGAGAAGGCACTGAGAACCCAGGAGCACAGAAAGATTCAAAACCTGCAAAAAGCTGCTGAAAAGAACAAAGATACCTTTGTCTATTTATCTGCAAATGAAATTACTGTATTCAGAAAAAAAGGACAAAAGAAAAGTACACACAGGCTGCAAGTGAAATAACTAGCTACAGAAAGAAGGACAAAAGGAAGGCACACACATGCTGCAAGGGAATTACTAAGTGAGTAAAAATGGCTGCAGTAAATTTTCCAATCCTATCTCCATCCAGTTGAAAAATGATGCATGGCATCACTTGTAATTTTTCCAATCACAATGACAAAACTATGTGATTGCAACAGGACAGCACAGTGACACAGTGGTTAGTACTGCTGCCTCACAGTGCCAAGGATCCGGGTTCAATTCCCAATTTAGGTCACTGTCTGTGCAGAGTCTGCACATTCTCCCCGTGTCTGCATGGGTTTCCTCAGGTGCTCTGGTTTCCTCCCACAGTCTGAAAGATGTGCTGATTAGGTGCATTGGCCATGCTAAATTCTCCTTCAGTGTGGCAAATCGGGGATTTTCACAGTAGCTTCATTGCAGTGTTAATGCAAGCCGACTTGTGGCACTGATAAATAAACTTTAAACTTTGATTAAGAAGCCTGAAATGATAAAAGTAGCTGCACTTTTAACAATGCTGGGAGAGAATGCTACAAAATGTATACAACCTTAAATCTAACAGACAAGCAAAGGAAAAAGGCAACAGATTTTAAAAGCCTTGAATGCACATTTTGAATCCCAAAATAATATTACATATAGAAGGGATGTATTCAACACTAGAGTTCAGAGTGAAAATTACATAATTGAAAGGTATATCATGGCAGTAATGCAGCCACCAGAGTTATGTGAATTTGTACAGCTATTACATGATCTGTTAAAATATATATTAGTCCTAGACATGAGAGCAGGTCTGCTGAAAGGTGAGAAACTGGCGCTAAAGTCAACGATAGACATGTGGTGAAAAGCAGAAGTTGTGAAACAACAGTGAGAGCTTATGTATGGCAGAGCAAATCAAGAGATACATTATGTTTAGGGACAGTATATGCCAAAAGAGCTGAGCAATTTCAGGCAAAAGCTAGGATGCAAATACTGCAGAGGACTGCATGCATAGAAAAAGGACTTCCCAATGTGGGGAAAGCAGAGTTTTATCTGCAAGAAGCAAAATCATTTTGCACACGAGTCTGATTAGTAACTATACAAGTCCATAGGTGACAAATGGTTTGTGACTGTTACCATAATGGAAGTATCAGCGAACAAGTGTCAGATAGTTTTAGGTGCATCATGCAACATAATGGCCTTCAGTAACCTGTGTGAAGTGGATCAACATGGTGACCTGAAGACAAAGCCCTCGAAAGTAAGATAAAGGCTATATGATGGCACAAGACTCATACCGATAGGACAAATTAGTCTGACAGCCGATTGCAATGCAAGAAACAAGGTAGAGAGATAGGATGCAAAGGCCACTCATCTCAGCTGGAGATGGTCTAAAGCTTGGACTGGTAAACCTGAACGTGCCAATACAGAAAGGGCGGAATAAGACGCCAGAGAGAAGGAAACAAAAGAGTCCAGAGAGAAAGAAACAGAAGACCCCAGAGAGAGGGAGGTAGTATTTGAGTATTCAACTGGATAGTAATACAAACAGTGTTAATGCATCAGTGGGTGCATAGTGGGTAACTTGGGCAACTCACAGTCACACAGGATTATGCGTGCAAATGTATCTTGTGCTTGCTAGGAAAAAGGGAATGTTTGTATTTTTTATATGAAAAGGGGATGTTTTGATTTTGGATATACAATAGGGGACTAACTAACTGGCTTGCCATTGCCATGTGACTCTGCCTCTGGAGGTAGACATCTTAAGATCAGTTCAACAAAAGCCTCTCACAGAAACAGACACTAAAGTACAGCTGTCCTTATACTGGCAACACAAATGGCCCCAAATCTACCAATTGGAGATAAACATGCTCATGGGTTTCACATATTTACCAATTTAATATCCGTCCCCCTTTCCTACCTCTTGTTTACTGGGGGATGTGGGGAGTGGGGGGGGGGGGTGGTGGTCATTAAAATGTTCTCTATGTTACAATCAATTTTGATGACTTTAGGTATTTTGAAATGAATCAAATCTTAATTTTCTCAGCTTGACCAAAACAAGTTTAATAATTTTTCCAGTTTTCATTGGTATTAGCATTTAATTATATCAAACAAAATGGATAAATGAATCTGCAGCGCATTTCCGCAGAGATCTTGCCTTTTCCTTCTACAGCCAAGGCAGTTCAGCAATTTGGACATTGGTGAAAGGAATTAAATTCAGGATAGCGTTTGTTTTGGATGGACAGACTGGAAGCTGCATTCAGCGCTCAGAGAGTTAAAGTGATTGTTCCGAGAAGCAACGACGCCTGGACTGAAAAACCATAAAAGTATAACAGGCCTTGGGACAGATCCAGAATCCATAAATGGTTTTGGCTGATGGCCCATCACTGAAACACCCATTAACCTTTCTCTTGCTTACCAAGCTGTGTCTTAATTGTAATTCTGTGGCATCAGCGGTCTAAAGGTTACTGGCTATTTCTTATTTCCTACGATAAGGCTTTATCATCAAGGATGGGATAACACACCCAAACATTGTCTCACATGAATGCAAATTCTCTGCATCATTCATCATTCTTATGACTACAGAAAAACCCACACTTAAATCACCCACATCTCACATTCCAATTCCACATACAAGCACTCGTTGTGTATTAGCACTCTTCAGATGGTAATCAGTTAATGAGATGACAGAGTGTGTGGTAAAGTTACTTGACCTTCTCAAATAGCCATTTTCTTTCTTGTGATAATGACTGGATGGGGCATCGTTCATTATTTTTACTGACTTTTTAAAAAAAAATTTGGATATTTAAACATTTTTTCCCCCATCACGTAATGATTGTCAAAATTCTGCCTCTTCCCAATCACTCAGTTCAATCCATTGGGTCTGTGTTTATTACTGTGTCTTTGCAAAATCTATTGGCTGGGGCTCCCTACATCTGCATTCCGCAGACTGTGTTCTGCTCAATGAAACTATTGGGCAACATGTTATCAACTTTGGCAAGGAAAACCCAAAGGATCCGCTCTGAAATCTAAGGATCTGATAAGTACAGCACTTGGGTGGACGCACCCTGTGGATGATGCTTACACAGCTGTCCAAGACTGCAATTCTAGTTGGTATACCATTTTCTGCTGGGTAACCACATAAACCATCAAGGTTTATTGGTTTAATGGATGTGTTTACAGTAATTGGGTCTGGCTTCCCGCAATGGACATACAGTAATGCCCAACCCCATTTGATAGAGAGTCTAGCAGACCTGGAAAATTCCAAGTTCCATCAAGGTGGATAACCTTAGCTGGGAAGACACTATTGCTTGACTTTGGAGAGTAAGAACATTCACTAGCTTTCTCTCTGCCGATCATTATCCAATGGCCCCTGCTGGAAAGTATGTGGTTATGGACTTCATTGGAACATACATACATTTGAACATATGAATTAGGGGCATGATTTGGCCATTCGGCCCCTCCAGGCTGCTTCAGCATTAAATAAGATCATGGCTACTCTGACAGTAGCTTCAACTTCATTGCCAGTGGGGGAATTTTCCTGTTCCGCCTGCCATGGGAATTGTAGTGGGTGGAATTGTCCGTTGACCTTAGGCGGGATTTTCTGGTTTTGAGGAGAGCGCAACTGGAAAATCCCACGCATTATCTTTGACCCCTGTGTCAGTCAGGAATCTATCTACCTCTGCTTAAAAATATTCAATGATCCTTCCATCACCGCTCTCCAGGGACGAGAGTTCCAAAGACCCACCCTCAGAGAGAAAACATTTTTTCTCAGTTGTCTCAGATAAGAGACCCTTATTTATAAATGTATCCCCTAGTTGTGATGCTTCCCACAAGTTTGAAGTTTAAAGTTTTTGAAGTTTATTTACTGGTGTCATCAGTCGGCTTACATTGACACTGCAATGAAGTTACTGTGAAAATCCCCTAGCCGCCACACTCCGGTGCCTGTTCAGGGACACTGAGGGAGAATTTAGCATGGCCAATGCACCTAACCAGCACATCTTTCGGATTTTCACAGTAACTTCATTGCAGTGTTAATGTAAGCCTACTTGCCACACTACTAAATAAACTTTAAAAAAACTCGTAAATTTTAACTTTAAACTTTAAAAAAACACAACGCAAAAACGAGCGATGAGGACTTTAAACAGCGCTTGCTAGCCACCCAGGAGGAGGAAGCAATTCTCGAAAAGTCGGAGAAGAAGGCCAAGAAGAAAAGTTCTCTCTCCTGCTCTGGACATAATGGGTGAGGTGGACGAGAGTAATGATCCTCTGCAGAGCAATTATAGAGATGAGGGTGTTTAGAAACAGGCTGAAGCTCAGGTTGTTGTCTTGTTTAAATGGGAAAAGCAAGATAGCTGCTTTCATGTTACAAGGGGCCCGATTTTTACCATCGCGTAGCGCCCATTTTCAGGCACGAGAACTTGGTAAAGTTGGGCGTGAGGCGTGTAGCGTGATCCGCTACACGTGGGGGTGGTGGGGGGGCGGGGGAGGGAGGCGTCTGCTGCCAAAATAAGGTAACAACACTTGTATCACCTTCCATGCTATCAAGTAATTACAGCAAAGGGACTTCAAGGATTGTATGCATTTAAAGGAGATGCCATGCCTGCAATGATTAGGAAATCACAGGCCTGAAAATGAAAAGGGCAGCATGGTGGCACAGTGTTAGCACTGCTGCCTCACGTCACCAGGGGCCTGGGTTTGATTCCCGGCTTGGGTCACTGTCTGTGTGGAATTTGCACATTCTCCCCGTGTCTGCATGGGTTCCCTCCAGGTGTTCCAGTTTCCTCCCACAACCCAAAGATGTGCGGGTTATGTGGATTGGTAATACTAAATTGACCCTTAGAGTCAGGGGGACTAGCTAGGGTGAATGCGTGGGGTTATGGAGATAGAGCCTGGGTGGGATTGTGGTCGGTGCAGACTCGATGGGCCAAATGGCCTCCTTCTGCATTGTAGGATTCTATGAAAAGTCGGATCTGAAACACCCCCAGTTTCATGTCCGCCCAGCACTTAGAATCAAAATGGTAAAATAGGGCCCAAAGTGTGCATACAGGGAATCTCCATTATTTTAAGTTAGGTTTACATTAACACTGCAATGAAGTTACTGTAAAAATCCCCCAGTCGCCACACTCTAGCACCAGTTCGGGTACACTGAGGGAAAATTTAGCATGGCCAATGCACCTAACCAGCACGTCTTTCAGACTGTGGGAGGAAACAGGAACACCCAGAGGAAACACGTGCGCACACGGGGAGAACGTGCAGACTCCACACAGACAGTGATCCAAGCCACGAATAGCACTGTGAGGCAGAAGTGCTAACCACTGTGCTGCCTGGGAGGAAAATGGTGGGAGTTTGCAGCGCATGGGATCCTTCGATGAAAATGTGTGGTGATGGAGCTCCTATGCTGAGCATTTCGACTATTTTGCGCAGGCAAACTAAATAGCCGAAGATATTAGGGTTCCCACGTTCCTGAGCGCGATGGGGGTAACACATTCAATCTACTCAGAAGTTTAGTGCAGGCAGAGAAGCCAGGCACATTATTTCCCTTTTACAAAACCATATTGACTGTGCCTGATTGCATTGAGATTTTCTAGGTGTCCATCATTCACCTCCTTAATAATAGATTCTAGCAATTTCCTGATGACAGATATTAAGTCTATAGTTTGTCACCTTCTGTCTCCCTCCATTCTTGATTAGAGGAATCACAATCCGAACAGAATAAGATGGAGCTGAATTGTAACGCACTCAGCAGATTGCCAACACTCACTGAATAAGCTCATACATGACAATTGGCTGCTTGCCTGAGGTACCAGAAGGCAGTTGAACCGATGGAATTCTATCCTTACATGATTCAGAGGGTGCAAAAAGGTTTGAGGAAACTGGTCTAGTTTGCTGGCAATTACTGCCCTCTCCTGATTAGTCAAGTTAACAATTGCTGGTCAGAATGGTTGAAAAAGGTGTTCTTGGATGCAATTATAACCGTGTAAGTGAGTGGGTTTTGAGTGAGTTAAAATTGTGCCCAAATTCCTCAATAGAGTTATTTTTACACATTCCACCACATTGCAGTTTTATGGTATCCAGCTGTGTGAATTGAACTGGGAAGAACTTTACCATGTTTTTTTAAAACCAAGTTATTTGGTTCATACTTAACTTCTGGGCTAGATATCTCTCCTGACTGCCAACTTGACTTGATCTCCAGAAGGTGACTAAGTACCATTGATGAGCTGACTATTATAATGGTTGTTCATTGTTAGGTAGCAGTGGCAGAGACCATTAAAGTTTTTAAAGGTTTTTTTAAAGTTTAAAGTTCATTTATTAGTGCCACAAGTAGGCTTCCATTCAGACTGCAATGAAGTTACTGTGAAAATCCCCCAGTCATTACTCACCTGTCACTAGTCTCATTGCACATCCATGCAACAACTTATGTTCAAATAATAGAAAATATTTTCTTTTTCATTTATAGTCAGCGCCAATGTGAAAAGGTCCGGCATGATAAACCTTTGTTAATGCCTCCTCCCTTATGAAAATTTTGCAATGCAGTATCTTCTGTATCTCTGTGGTCATAGTGGTGAATAGTGAGGGTCAGGATGGTGAATACTGAGGCCAAAGGTTGGGCCTGAATCAACTAGAATAAGCTGAGCTTTCTTTTATTCCACAAGAATTCCACATGGGTGGCACAGTGGTCAGCACTGCTGTCTCACAGCGCCAGGGACCCGGGTTCAATTCCGACCTCAGATTACTGTGTGGAGTTTGCACGTTCTCCCCGTGTCTGAGTGGGTTTCCTCCAGGTGCTCCGGTTTCCTCCTACACTCCAAACATGTGCTGGTTAGGTTGATTGGCCATGGTCAATTGCCCCCTGGTGTCAGGGTAAATAACAGGGTAAATATGTGGGGTTACAGGGATAGGGCCTGGGTGAGATTGTTGTTGTTGCAGGCGCTATAGGCCAAAGGGCCACTTTCTGCACTGGATGAATGAATTCTATCATTCTAGGAATAGAATTTTGCCCTATTTACGGTTAGCAAGTTTGGAATAGCCTGCCCTATTTGTCCTTACATTTTAATTCCTCCATTTTTCTCCCTTCCTCTCCTGAAGGGTTTGATGTGTATAGCTCCGCAAGTAGTGCTCATGTTCCAGTACCTTGCACAAGTGGCCATCACATGTGTGCTTTGATAGATACTGTGGATTGTCTATTCAACTGTGGAAGGCATCACACGCAAGCCTGATCATTTCCTTATCCGGGAGCAGGAACACAAGTTAACGCTTTCCCTACCAAACTCACCGGCACTGAGGCCAATTGTGAATCTTACCTCAGGTGGAATGGAGAAAATAATATCTTAAGTATTTATTTTTGCTGCTGTCCCTTGTTACCCTTCTTCTGACTGATGAAGTTCTTTCTTTGGCACTCCCTTATTTTAGAAATTGTCGACATCAGTGTTTTGGTATGAGATATATAATTGTGTGCATGATTGGCAAAATTCAAAACTAAAAATAGCGTCACGAGATCTCTTACATCCACACAAGAGGGAAGCCCAAAAGACAGAACTTGCAACAATGCCACACATCTCTCAGTACTGCACTGGAGTATGCCACCTGGAGGAGAACTTGAACCCACACCCTTCTCATTCAGAGACAAGCAAGCTTTTATCTGAGACACATCTGATAAATGTTAGAAGCCATAGATCGAAGTGAAGATATTCATTGATGATTGCCCAGTGTTTAGTTCCATTTGCAGCATTTCAGACACCAAAGCAGTCCATGCCCCTTTGCAGCAAGAACTGGATGATATTCAGGTTTGGGCTAATAAGTGCCAAGTGTCATTTGCGCAAGTGTCAGGCAATGACCATTTCCAATACTATTGGGATTAACCACCTTCCCAGACATTTAAAAGCATTGCCATCTTCAAATCTCACACCGTCAACATCCTTGGGGTCACCAATGACCAATGTTCTATGTTAAAAGCCTGACTGGACCAGTGGGTACGAGGACATAGAATCAGAGAATCCTTACAGTGCAGAAGAAGGCCATTCGGCCCATCGAGTCTGCACTGACCACAATCCCAGCCAGGCCCCACTCCCGTAACCCAACATATTTACCCTGCTAATCCCCTGACACTACGGTCAATTTAGCATGGCCAATCAAACTAACCAGCACATCTTTGGAGTGTGGGAGGAAACCGGAGCACCCGGAAGAAACCCACGCAGACATGGGAAGGATATGCAAACTCCACATAGACCATGCCCCAAGGCTGGAATTGAACCCGGGTCCCTGGCGTTGTGAGGCAACAGTGCTAACCATTGTGCCACTGTGCAGCATGTCCAAGACTGGGAATTCTGCACTGAGTAAATCAACTCCTGATGCCCCAAAACATGTCCTTAAGTTATGAGTGTGAAGGCAGTACAGTCACAATCAAATGGGATTTACTGTACATTTAAAAATTCACCTTGTTACCTTTTCCTTTTATAAAGTGCACATAACCTGAACTGTATGAGGCAATACTAAGCTTTTCCTCTTCATGCTGGCCATGTAATTGTCTGAGTCAGGAGATCCTCATTGTCATACCACCTTCTACAAAGTGCACACTATAAATAGAACATCCTGCTTTTCTTTTGAACAGGATCACAGAACATTTTCGGATTGGAGGCAGGTTGCTAGCGGAGTGCCACAGTGCTTGGTCCTCTGCTCTTTGTGATTTTTATTAATGACTTAGAGGAGGGGGCTGAAGGGTGGATCAGTAAATTTGCTGATGACACCAAGATTGGTGGTGTAGTGGATGAGGTGGAGGGCTGTTGTAGGCTGCAAAGAGACATAGATAGGATGCAAAGCTGGGCTGAAAAATGGCAAATGGAGTTTAACCCTGATAAATGTGAGGTGATTCATTTCGGTAGGACTAATTTAAATGTGGATTACAGGGTCAAAGGTAGGGTTCTGAAGACTGTGGAGGAACAGAGAGATCTTGGGGTTCATATCCACAGATCTCTAAAGGTTGCCACTCAAGTGGATAGAGCTGTGAAGAAGGCCTATAGTGTGTTAGCTTTTATTAACAGGGGGTTGGAGTTTAAGAGCTGTGGGGTTATGCTGCAACTGTACAGGACCTTGGTGAGACCACATTTGGAATATTGTGTGCAGTTCTGGTCACCTCACTATAAGAAGGATGTGGAAGCGCTGGAAAGAGTGCAGAGGAGATTTACCAGGATGCTGCCTGGTTTGGAGGGTAGGTCTTATGAGGAAAGGTTGAGGGAGCTAGGGCTGTTCTCTCTGGAGCGGAGGAGGCTGAGGGGAGACTTAATAGAGGTTTATAAAATGATGAAGGGGATAGATAGAGTGAACGTTCAAAGACTATTTCCTCGGGTGGATGGAGCTATTACAAGGGGGCATAACTATAGGGTTCGTGGTGGGAGATATAGGAAGGATATCAGAGGTAGGTTCTTTAGGCAGAGAGTGGTTGGGGTGTGGAATGGACTGCCTGCAGTGATAGTGGAGTCAGACACTTTAGGAACATTTAAGCGGTTATTGGATAGGCACATGGAGCACACCAGGATGATAGGGAGTGGGATAGCTTGATCTTGGTTTCAGATAAAGCTCGGCACAACATCGTGGGCCGAAGGGCCTGTTCTGTGCTGTACTGTTCTATGTTCTATGTTCTAACATCTCACCATATTTTGAACACATCTCACAAGGCAGCAGAAAGTGTAGATGGAGTCAATGGATGGGAGGCTGGTTTGTGTGATGGACTGGGCTACATTCAAACCCTTTTTAGTTTCTTGCGGTCTTGGTCAGAGCAGGAGCCATACCAAAATGTAATATATCCAGAAAGGATGCTTCCTATTGCGCATCTGTAAAAATTGGTGGAAGTCATAGTCGGCATGTCAAATTTCCTTAGCCTCCTGAGAAAGTAGAAACATTGGTGGGCTTTCTTAACTATAGTGTCAGCATGGAGGGACCAGAACAGGTTGTTGGTGATCTGGACACCCAGAAACTTGAAGCTCTTGAACATTTCCACTTCATCCCTGTTGATGTAGACAGGGGCATGACCTCCACTTCGCTTCCTGGAGTTGATTACTTACTCCTTCATTTTACTGACATTGAGGGAGTGATTATTGTCATTGCCCCAGTTCACCAGATTCTCTAGCCCCTTCCTGTACCCCGTCTCGTCATTGTTTGAGATCCGACTCACTATGGTGGTATCATCAGCAAATTCGAAAATCGAATTGGAGGGAAATTTGGCCACATAGTCATAGGTGTATAAGAAGTATAATAAGGGGCTAGTCGAGGGGGCTAGAATACAAGAGCACAGATGTACTTCTGAGGCTGTATAAGGCTCTGGTCAGACCCCATTTGGAGTATTGTGAGCAGTTTTGGGCCCCATATCTAAGGAAGGATGCGTTGGCCTTGGAAAGGGTTCAGAGGAGGTTCACAAGAATGATCCCTGGAATGAAGAGCTTGTAGTATGAGGAACGGCTGAGGACTGGGTCTGTACTCGTTGGAGTTTAGAAGGATGAGGGGGATCTTATTGAAACTTACAGGATACTGCGAGACCCGGATAGAGTGGATGTGGAGAGGATGTTTCCACTAGTAGGAAAAAGTAGAGCCAGAGGGAACAACCTCAGGCTAAAGGGACTATCCTTTAAAACAGAGATGAGGAGGAATTTCTTCAGCCAGAGAGTGGTGAATCTGTGGAACTCTTTGCCGCAGAAGGTTGTGGAGGCCAGGTCATTGAGTGTCTTTAAGACAGAGATAGATAGGTTCTTGATTAATAAGGGGATCAGAGTTATGGAGAAAAGGCAGGAGAATGGGGATGAGAAAAATGTCAGCCATGATTGAATGGCGGAGCAGACTCAATGGGCCGAGTGGCCTAATTCTGCTCCTATGTCTAATGGTCTTATGGGCTGAGGACACAGCCTTGTGGGGCACCGATGTTGAGGATAATCATGGAGGAGGTCGTGTTGCCTACCCTTACTGATTGCGGTCTGTGAGTTAGGAAGTTCAGGATCCAGTTGCAGAGGGAGGAGCCGAGCCTTAGGCCATGGAGCTTGGAGATGTGTTTTGTTGGGATAATGATGTTCAAGGCTGAGCAATAGTCAATAAATAGGAGTCTGACAAAAGTGACTTTGTTATCCAGGTGTTCTGTGTTACTGTGTATACCTGTGGTACAGCATATATACATATGTGATACTGTATATGCCTGTCGTATTGTATATACCTGTGTGGTACTGTATATTGCTGTATTATTGTATTTACCTGTGTGGTATTGTATATACCTGTTGTATTGTATATATCTGTGTGGCACTGTATATACTGGTCTTATTGTGTATACCTGTGTGGTATTATATATACCTGTGGTATTGTATATACCTGTCATATTGTATATACCTGTGTAGTACTGTATATACCTGTCGTATTGTATATACCTGTTGTATTGTATATACCTGTACAGTACTGTATATACCTGTCGTATTGTATATACCTGTGTAGTACTGTATATACCTGTATTATAGCAAAGTTGACCAAGGCAAGAAGAAACTGACACAAATCTAAAGGAAATAAACATGCCCACAAATATTGAGTCTGGAATTTTATGGCAGCAAATCCAAAGGACAGACAATGAAGCAAATGCAAAAGAATTTCATAATTTGACACGACCAACAACCAATGAAAAAAAATCGCTAACTTTGGAAATCTTGTGTGAAAATTAAGAAGTGAGGCCCTGAAATTCGAGCAATCCCCCTCTGCCAGCAGAATAACAGCAAAGTGAGTCTAAGGATGCCAACTTCAGCCCAAATTACAGAAACACAGAATGATTGCAGCGTGCACCCTGAGGATAAGGCAGCACTGGTAACTAGGTTGTGTGTGTTTTCAGTTAGGAACTCAGGAACCTTCAATTCAGCAATCCAGGAGATTAGGTTTTCATTTTGTCTGTCTATTTTACTTATACTGCCATTTATTTTTGCTGAAACCCCCAGCATATTTGTGGCATAAACGAGTGCCTTTTGGATTCAGACCAAGACGTGTAGCTTATTTTACAACACCAGTTTTCATTTAAAGAGCCAGATCTGGCGTCATTAAGAATTTCTTACTTGCAAATTCCAAATTCCTGCTGACAAACGTTAAGAACAGAAATTCTTGGCAGCGTTATGAGTTAAATAAGAGCAACAGGCAAATTGAGTTGCCAAATATTTACAGTAAATTTGGGCAATTTTGACAGTGGGGTGTTCTTGTAAATTATATGATCTCTATCACCCACCCTCTGCTTTACCATTTGTGACCTCTACAATAATGATCTATCTTCCATTACACTTCACTTAATGGTGCAGCTGTATCAATAGCAATTGCTTACTTTCAAATCTGAAACTTATATCCTTCTTTGCTCCTCTGCCTGTCAGATTTAGCACACGATTTACTCCTTGGACTCTGCCAATGTCATTGCTGGGATGATGGGATTGTCATGTGCGGAGAGATTGGGTCAAGCGGACCATTGGAATTTAGAAGAATGAGAGAGGATTTCATTGAAACATATGAAATCCTGACAGGGTTGAACAGACTGGATGTTGGGTCCTCTGGCTGTGGCCAGAGTCTCAGGATATGGGGTTGGTCATAAAGGACTGAGATGAGGAGAAATTTCTTCACTCAGAGGGTGGTAAACCTGTGGAATTCTCTACCACAGAAGGCCATGTCACTGAATAAACTTAAGAAGGAAATAGATTTCTAGACTCTAAAAGGTGTCAAGGGATATGGGGAGAGTGCTGGAGTATCGTGTTGAGATAGAGGCCATTCAGACCATTGATTCTGACAGACTCTCTGACAGAGCATAATCACCCACCACCTGCTCTATCCCCATAACCTCACACATGTACAATGGCCAATTTATTTAACCTACACATCTTTAGACACTATAAGGAGCATTTTAGCATGCCCAATCCACCTAACCTGCACATCTTTGGACTATGGGAGGAAACTGGAGAAAACCCTTGCGGTCACAGGAAGAACATGCAAATTCCATACAGTCACCCAAGGCCAGAATCGAACTCAGGTCCCTGTGGCGCTCTGAGGCAGCAGTGCTAACCACTGTGCCACCGTGCTGCCCACTAACCTCTAAAGTAACTAGAGAACAGGTCAAGGCAATGCAGTCTTTCCTCTTCTTGTTTTTACTCCATTTTCATTCCTTCCACTCTTTTCTTACTCCTCCAACTTTCTCCTTCCCATGCTCAACGGAACCGTATCCAAGTAACCATTCTTCATGTGTGTCAATGACTATCAGCAATATTGACTATGGCAACAACACAAATGGGCACAATTCTGTACTTACCCGGCACTCATAAATGTACACGGTGACTGGATAGTAATTAGAAGCAGGAATCATCATCCCTGTTTCACCCTGGCCCAGCAGCCTGAAGCCTAATCGTAGTCCTGTCGGTAAATGTGAACTGAGCACAGAATGTACAATATATGATTCTGCTGCATTGAACCACTAAACTCTCAGGGAACCACTGGGACCTTCCTGTCCATGAGGAAGAACTTAGTCTTCATTCCTCATCTTTCCTGCCGAATGGAATCCTCCAGGCGGGAAGCTAATGACCTAACATTTGATTCAACCATTCCATTGTATGTCAAGTAAAACATGATACCGATTAAATCAACAGTGAAACAAATGTTTTAGATTCTTCAGCCCTCAAACTTATACATTCCATTTATTTATCTGTGTGAGCCATTTGTGACATGTGAGTCAGTCCTGCCATTCCAGGAGTCAGTTTGGTGAACCTTCTCTGGTCTCCCTCAATAGCAGTTCCCATCCACTGGGAACTGGATCGAGACTGTTGCCCAGAACACATTTAATAAGAAATGTAGACACTCTTAGAGCCAATGGAGGAAAATATTCTTGGACTTGGGTCCAAGAGGCCTGGCCTCAACACCTTCCGGCATCCAGTTCAAATATTTATAAAGGTAACCCCTGCTGAACTGACCTGTCTCAATTACCATCCAAAAGACAGCCTATGATGCCATCTAGTGGTCATTGAACAAATAACACAGCCACTGGAGGGGCGAAAAGCAGGATTACAGAAGGGGGGAACAGGGCACAAAGTGTTGGAGGTATTGAAAGTTTTGAGGAAGAATTTATACCTGAAACATCAACTCATGGCTCTTCAATGGATGCTGCCAGAGCTGCTGAGGGTTTCCAGAATGTTCTGCTTCCATCAATAAAAACCGGGAGCATTTGCTTTTACAATTTGATTTGATTTATTATTGTCACTTGTATTAGAATACAGTGAAAAGTATTGTTTCTTGCGCACTATACAGAAAAGCATACCATTCATAGAGAAGAAAAGAGAGAGTGCAGAATGTAGTGTTACAGTCATAAGGTGTAGAGAAAGATCCACTTAATGTAAGGTAGGTCCATTCAAAGGTCTGATGGCAGCAGGTAAGAAGATGTTCTTGAGTCAGTTGGTACGTGACCTCAGATTTTTATAACTTTTTCCCGACGGAAGAAGGTGGAAGAGAGTGTGTCTGGGGTGTGTGGGGTCCTTAATTATGCTGGCTGCTTTGCCGAGGCAGTGGGAACTGTAGATAGAGTCAATGGATAGGAGGTTGGTTTGCGTGATGGATTGGGCTTCATTCACGATCCTTTGTAGTTTCTTGCGATCTTAGACAGAGCAGGAGACATACCAAGCTGTGATACAACCAGATTGCTTTCTATGGTTCATCTGTATAAGTTGGTGAGGGTTGTAGCTGACATGCCAAATTTCCTTAGTCTTCTGAGAAAGTAGAGGTGTTGGTGGGCTTTCTTAACTATGGTGTCGGCATGGGGGGGGGACCAGGACAGGTTGTTGGTGATCTGGACACCTAAAAACTTGAAGCTCTCAACCATTTCTACTTCATCCCCATTGATGAAGGGCATGTTCTCCTTTACATTTCCTGAAGTCGATGACAATCTCCTTCGTTTTGTTGACATTGAGGGAGAGATTATTGTCATCACACCAGTTCACCAGATTCTCTATCTCATTCATGTACTCTGTCGCGTCATTGTTTCAGATCTGACCCATCAGCAAAGTTGAAAATTGAGTTGGAGGGGAATTGGCCCTCTTTCAAGAAAGTCGCCCGTGTATAGAGGCAAAAATTGGCCTCTCTATATTTCTTTACGTGGACAGGCTTACGTTAATCCTTAATATCAAAATTACACAAGCTAAAACATACATTAGCCACAGGTTGCTAGTTATGTTGTAGCACATTGGTTTTTTAATATCCAGATACAGAAAAAGTGGTGAGCAACTGGCACAAAACAAAAATGAAAATGGCGTATTTTATTAAAAATATGGTCTTATATAAAAGTTTTAAAAAATCTCAGGAAGCCCTTCTTTTCATGAAATGTAGTGAAAATTTGGAACACTCTTTGCTTAAAAGCTGTTGGGGCTCAGGGGTGAATTGAAAATCTCATAATCAAGATTGTTAGATTGTCCTTAGGCAAGTAAAGAGCTCGGGTACCAAGACATGAAGATGGAGTCAAAATGCAGATCAGCCATGAATAATGGAACAAACTTGAGGTGCCCGTGTTCTCTTGTTATGAAAAAACAGATTAAAATTCAGTATCAAAAGTATTAATGACTATTTATTTTAAAGATCCTCAACAAGATGTGTATGTATATTGAGGGCGGAATTTTCCCGTCCCGCCTGCCCCAGGAATCGTAGTGGGCGGGACAGGACCATGCAGAGGCCCGTTGACCTTGGGCAGATTTTCTGGTCTTAGGGTGAGTGCAGCTGGAAAATCCTATTCTATCTGTATATACATTGATTCACAATGTAGAGAAGACCATATTGTGAGCAGCACTGCGGGCGGCACGGTGACACAGTGGTTAGCACTGCTGCCTCACAGCGCCAGGGACCTAGGTTCAATTCTGGCCTCGGGTCACTGTCTGTGTGGAGTTTGCACATTCTCCCCGTGTTTGCGTGGGTTTCCTCCGGGCGCTCTGGTTTCCTCCCACAGTCCAAAGATTTGCGGGTTAGGTTGATTGGCCATGCTAAATTGACCCTAGTGTCAGGGGGATTAGCAGGGTGAATGTGGGTTCCGGGAATAGGGCCTGGGTAGGATTGTGGTTGGTACAGACCCGATGGGCTGAACGGCCTCCTTCTGTACTGTAGGGATTCTATGACTTCTATGACTGCAGGAGTTCCTCTGGGTGGTGTCCATCTTCAGCTATTTCATCAATGATCTTTCCTGCACTGTACATTCCAAGATGGGATTTTCCCTGATTGTTGCACAATGTTCCAATACCAGTTGCGACTCCGAAGCTGGCTGAAAATACACAATTAGCCAATGACAGGAATGGCTGTGGAGTGTTTCTTTAAGGAACAATGGAATGCCTCCCTGTGTTTCCAGACAAGGTAATTCTAAGTGAATCCAAAGACTGATTACCATTTCGAGTAAAGACAAAGAAACATAATGGCTATCTCATCTAAAGGACCCGTGCAATTGCTTCCCTAGACCAACTGGTGGACTACAGTTTACACAAAGACAGGGGTTAAAAGTGGGCAGAGAGAGCTGCCCAGGGCTGTTGCCTGTGCCTCTGCCCTACCGGTATCTCTATGTGGGTACTGTGAGGAAAAGCAGCTGGACAAATTCTTTCTCTGACTGTGAAAGTCAACTAGACAGCAAAAAAAAAGATTGCAGTTGGAAAAGAGAACTGAAATATCTCTACCAAACCACGTACTCCTGAATCAAAGAATCAACTACTCGCCAACAGAAGTCAACTCTACTGAAATCAATTCATAACGGACTTAATACTTCGTCATCTATTCCTTGCAACTCAAGAACTGTTTCGTATAATGTTTTATTTATATTTACTTTTATTTGACTCAATTCTTGCTTCTGATCCATATGAATGTAGATGCATGTGGTTTACCAGTTAATAGGTTTAAAATTTATTCTATCTGAACTCAAGAAATCCTGGTCAAATTGGCTCCTTTTAAAACATAACCAAGAGGGTTTTGAAAATGGTATCCAAGGGAAAGGGAACCTTGATAGATTAAACCCTGTGCTACCAGCAGAGAGTGGGTTGAATAAAAATATGCAGCCAGTCAGTCTTCCTCCCCCGGGTTTGTAACTATTTGGGGGGATCCCAGCTGGATGGTGATGAATCGAGAGGTCTCACCTGGATCAGTAACTTTTGGGGATCCTCAACTGTGGATGGTTGTAACACTACTTCAGTCAGAAGACTGTTTGGGGCACTGCACGATAGGAAGAGAAGTATTGTAATCCTCCCCTTGCATAGGAATGTGCTAGGGGAGAGGGATCAGGTGTTAGAGTTGATGAAAGTGTGGACCGGTTATCTTGGAAGGAACAGTCCTCTTGAATGCAGCAAGGGGAAGAGAAAGGAAGATGTGTTTCGAGATGGAATTGTGCTATCCATGGCAGGGAATGGTCTTTTGAATATTAATGTTGGTGGGGATAGAGGTGAGAACGAGGGGGCCAATCAGGCTTCCAGTCAAACGCTTGGGAAATAGGACGGACATGGTCATGGTCCTAATTGTCAACCACAGCAGATGGAAACCCTCAGGTGAGGGAAAAGGCCAACATTTTAGAAGCTCCGATATGGAAGGTGGCATTGTCAGAACAGATACGATGAAGGCAGAGGAATTGAGAGACTGTGTTACGATCAGGTGAGGAGGGGTTAAAGGGCTCCCCCTTTTCCTTCCTTCGTTTGACTACGATGTGTGTTTTAAATAGATACACTTACCAATTCCATGAATGTTAAAAGCTTAAAGTTTATTTATTAGTGTCACAAGGAGGCTTACATTGACACTGCAATGACGTTACTGCGAAAATCCCCTAGTCACCACACTCCGGCACCTGTTCGGGTACACTGAGGGAGAATTTAGCATGGCCAGTGCACCTAACCAGCATGTCTTTCGGACTGTGGGAGGAAACTGGAGCACCCGGAGGGAACCCATACAGACATGGGGAGAACGTGCAGACTCCGCACGGACAGTGACGCAAGTCGGGAATTGAACCCAGATCCCTCGTGCTGTGAGATAGCAGTGCCTAACCACTGTGCCACCAAGTGTTTCAATGTTTTATGTCTGTGACAATAAAAGTTTTCTTGAGTTCTTTAAAAGAGGATAGTTTTTCTTGTACTGAACCTGTAAGTTAACTTAAAATAATTTTTAAAAGCTCTGACTTTCACATAAACAAATGTGGATTATAGAATGGGGAGGAAAATATTGCTTTCTGCTACGCTTGAAAATCTGGTTGAAATTTGAAGAGATTCCCTGAGTAAGCGCAATTGCTACGTCCCCTGCTGGCGCCAAGTCTCGGATCGAGACCGTGTCCTCTCGCCCATCAGGGCATGCCACATAGGCATACTGAGGGTTGGCGTGGAGGAGATGGACCTGTTCGATCAACGGGTCGGACTTGCGGGCCCTTACATGTCGCCGCAGGAGGACGGGTCCTGAGTACGTCAACCAAGACGGTAATGAGGTCCCCGAGGAAGACTTCCGAGGGAATGAGAACATCCTCTCGTGGGGAGTAGCATTGGTTGCCGTACACAGGAGGGAGCGAATAGAATGGAGCGCATCAGGGAGCACCTCTTGCCAACGGGAGACTGGAAGACTTTTTGACTTCAACGCCAGTAAGACAGCCTTCCAGACTGTAGCATTCTCACGTTCCACCTGTCCGTTACCCCTAGGGTTGTAGCTCGTGGTCCTACTAGAGGCAATCCCGTATGAGAGCAGGAATTGCCTCAAGTCATCGCTCATGAACGATGAGCCCCTGTCGCTATGGATGTAGCCAGGGTACCCGAACAGGGTAAAGAGATCACGGAATGCCTTGATAACCGTGGCAGCGGATGTATCAGAGCAGGGAATAACAAAAGGGAACCGAGAGTACTCGTCAATGATATTGAGGAAGTACACATTCCGATCTGTTGAGGGAAGGGGGCCCTTAAAATCGACACTCAGTCTCTCGAAGGGACGAGTGGCCTTGACTAAATGTGCCCGGTCAGGTCGGTAAAAGTGCGGTTTGCATTCCGCGCAAACCCGACAGCTTCTTGTTACTGACCTGACGTCCTCCACCGAGTAGGGCAGGTTGTGGGCTTTTATAAAGTGGTAGAGCCGAGTGACCCCAGGATGGCACAGGTCATTATGGAGAGCCTACAAACGGTCCTCCTGTATACTGGCGCATGTTCCACGCGAGAGGGCATCCGAGGGCTCATTGAGTTTCCCTGGACGGTACATGATATCGTAGTTATAGGTGGAGAGTTCAATTCTCCACCGCAAGATCTTGTCATTCTTGATCTTGCCCCTCTGCGTGTTGTTAAACATGAACGCCATGGACCGCTGGTCCGTGATCAGGGTGAACCATTTTCCCGCCAAGTAATGGCGCCAGTGCCTGACGGCCTCCACAATGGCCTGGGCCTCCTTTTCCACCGCTGAATGCCGAATTTCGGGGCCTTGGAGGGTGCGGGAAAAAAATGCGACGGGCCTGCCCACCTGGTTAAGTGTGGAGGCCAGGGCGAAATCAGATGCATCGCTCTCCACCTGAAAGGGGATGGACTCGTCTACAGCGTGCATCGTAGCTTTCGCGATGTCGGCTTTCAATTTATCGAAGGCCAATCGGGCCTCTGGCGTTAGGGGAAAAGTCGTGGACTTAATGAGCGGACGGGCTTTGTCCGCGTAATTGGGAACCCACTGCACATAATAAGAGAAGAAGCCTAAGCATCTTCTCGGTGCTTTTGCACTAGCAGGCAAAGGAAGTTCAGAAAGGGGGCGCATACGGTCTGGATCAGGGCCAATGACCCCTTTTCCACCACGTATCCTAGGATGGCTAAACGGCGCGTACGAAACACACACTTCTCCCTGTTGTGGGTCAAGTTCAGGCGAGATGCAGTGCGTAGGAAGTTCAGGAGATTCGTGTCGTGGTCCTGCTGGTCATGGCCGCAGATGGTGACATTATCCAGGTACGGGAAGGTAGCCCGCAGCCCGTTCTGGTCCACCATTCGGTCCATAGCACGCTGGAAGACCGAGACCCCATTGGTGACACCAAAGGGAACCCTGAGAAAGTGATACAAGCGACCATCTGCCTCAAAAGCCGTGTATTTTCGGTCCTCTGGGTGAATGGGGAGTTGGTGGTAGGCAGACTTGAGGTCTATGGTGGAGAACACCCGGTACTGCGCAATCTGATTGACCATATCAGATATGCGCGGGAGAGGATACGCATCCAGCTGCATATATCGATTAATGGTCTGACTGTAGTCAATGACCATCCGGGGTTTGTTCCCGCTCTTGACCACCACGACCTGCGCTCTCCACGGACTAGCGCTGGGTTGTATGATCCTTTCTTTGAGGAGCCGCTGAACCTCAGATCTAATGAAGATCCGATCCTCAGCGCTGTAACGCCTACTTTTAGTCGCGATGGGCTTGTAGCCTGGCACAAGATTCTGGAACAAGGAGGGTGAGGTGATCTTCAGCGCGAGAGGCTACAGGCGGGGCGCGTTGGGCAATTTGGAGGCTGCTGCTGTTCTCCCACTGCCAGTGAAGGGAGTGGCCCACCGTACTGTAGGGTTACACTCCTCAAGTGGACCATGAAGTTTAGTCCGAGAAGTATTGGCGCGCAAAGATACGGCAACTCTAGGAGCTTGAAACGCTCGTAAACTGTGCCTTGCACCTTCAAAGTTACCACGCAACTCCCTAGCACGGTGACAGACCGGGACCTCGATGCCATAGAGATTGTCTGTTTGGCAGGTTGAATCTGGAGTCCACACCGCTGGAGTTCACAGCGTCTGGGTGGATAAAGCTCTCAGTGCTCCCGCTGTCAAACAGACAATAAATCACGTGGTCATTAACCTGGATATTCATCATAGATTTGTCAAGTCTATGAGGCTTGGCCTGGTCCAGGATGATCGACGCCACCGTTGGTTCATGAGCGCCACTGCAGGCAGCTGAAATCGATGAGGAGGACCCCTGCTGGTCGTTCGCGGTCAGTGCCGACCAACATGGCCGCTCCCATGAGTCGCACGTGGGTGATGGCGCCAAACTCAGCGACCCCTGGTGGTCACACACCTCCGACTCCATCGACCGTAATGGCATCGTCCTGGCCTCACACGTGGACGAACCCCTCGATGACTTCGACGATGAAGACCCGAGCTCTGAAGAATCGCAGGCCGCACTGCCGTTCCTAGGTTTAGATCGGCACACTTTCGAATAGTGCCCTTTCTTACCGCATGCGGTGCACAACACAGCCTTAGCGGGACACCGTTGCCGAGCATGCTTCGTTCCCCCACAGAAGTAGCACCGCGGGCCGCCCGGAGCTGCTGCCGTCGTCTGGCCCGAGTGTGAGCACGCCATTACGCAGCATTTCGAACCCGAGGGACGAGGAGGGATTGGCGACTGCTCCTGCCACATTGTCTCCACATGGTCCTCCGGATATAATACTAAGCTTTTGGAGGCCGTCTCGAGCATCTCCGCTAGCTCGATTACCTGGGTAAGGTTAAGGTTACCCTTCTCCAATAGTTTAAGTCGAATGTACGACGATCCGACTCCCGCCACAAACGCATCTCGGGCGAGGTCGTTCATGCTCTGCTCAGCTGACACAGCTTTGCAGTTACAGCCCCTGGCTAGCTGTAGGAGATCGTTCGCATATTCCTCCATCGTTTCGCCAGACTGCCGTCGTCGAGTGGCTAGGAGGTAATGAGCGTGTATTTCATTGGGTGGTTTGATATAACGCTTCTTCAGAAGCTCGAGGGCCTTAATATAATCGGTGGCCGCACGGATCGCGAGGTAGACAATGTCGCTTACCCTCGCATGGAGGACCCGGAGTCTGTCATCATCTGTGGTGACCGCTGCGGAGGCTGCCAGGTAGTCTTCGAAGCACTTCAGCCAGTGGTCGAAGGTGTTAGAAGCGCCCACCGCACGTGGACCTAATGTAAGGCGTTCCGGCTTCAGGATCTGCTCCATACTCTCTTTTTTTTTTCTTCGACGAGAGTTTAACAACAGTAAATAAAATTGATGCGCTTCTCAAACACGAGGCCAGATGCTCGGGAAATAAAAGGCTTTTATTTACTGTAATGAAGCAGCCAATAATTATATACACTATCCCAGACTGAAGGGGTCCCAGCCAGAGCAGGGACTTTTATACCTCTCCCAGGAGGCGGAGCCCGACTGGGATGTACCACAACACTACAGTACAAAGGTGTAACAACCCCACCCTAACCCCAACAGCAACAAGTAGCACAACCCAACAGTAACATATGTACATCCTTGTAGTACTGGCCAGACCCTGGCTCAGTACTATCCAGTGGGAACCAACGATGGTTCACCACAGGAGTGTGTTGCAGAAAGCCACCTGAGCGGTCCAAGCATCTAAAGCACCTCTTCAGAAGCCCTATGGTCTGCTTTATAAGGGAGTGTGTGGAGCTGTGAGCAGCCTTGTTCCTCCCTGGGAACGACTCTGAGGGTGATGTACCAGAGTCATCAGCCAGCATTTCCGGGGTAACCTTTATCCCCATATACAACACTGCGGACAAACTGGCCCTCTCGAAAATCTCAGACACCTGTGAGTGACACAGCGGGTAGAAAACATGGCAACTGCCAGTGTACCTGCGATACGTGCTTCCCAGGATCACACACCAGTTGTACATTGATGGAATGGTCGCCCTTGTGGTTTATAAATATTAGGGATTGCTGCCATGGAGCCCTTATAGCCACATAGGTGCAGTCGGTTGCACCCTGCAGTCTTGGTGATGGCTGCGAAGCGGGTGAATCTCACACCTGGCTATCTTCATCCAAGGCAAAGCTGGCATAATGATGGACTTTCCTGTTAAGGGTATCTGTGATCTCCTTTATGCAGCGATAAGTTGTGGGCTCAGAATGGCCGCACAGGTCCACTGTTGCTCCCTGGAAAGATCCAGAGGCAAAGAAATTGAGTTCTGCCGTCACCTTCAAAGCCACTATCAGGGGGGAAGCCTCCAACCCCACTTGGTATCAGGTCTTCATGAAGAATGTGGTATTTATAATGTACTAGATCTTGGGACAAGCGCAGATGTGCCCAGCGCTGCCTCTCACTCATTTGTAAATAGGAGACTTTTCTACACCCTCGGTCTGGTGAGTCACTGCTGTTATCTGGGTCTCTCCTCCTGACCCTGCTGCTCAGGCTGGCTCCCCTTAACCATGTCCTTCACGCGAGGCCTCCTGCTGGAGCTGTGCCCCACATCACCTTTCCATCCTTCACCTCCTCTATTGCATTTGGACTCTGAGAAAGGCAGCATTGAACCCTGGATCCACTTTTCCTTTTGCCTTCTCTCTGAAAACAAACATTGAAGACAAGAATGATTAAAGGGTCAAGAGAGTGAAGTTTGGATATAAAAGCGAAGGGTTCACAGATTTCCCTGCCCTACACGCATGGTGGCTGATGCAGCCTTGTCCCTGAGATGCTAGCACACACGTTGAGGTGACCAAAATGGCATCTGGAGCCATGTGTCGGACAATAATGAGGTGCATGACCCAAACTAGTTCTGTTCTCCAAATCTCTGATGTACATCCTAATGACTGGCCAGTTGCTCGTGATCAATGAGTGGGTGCTCTTTGTCCTGTTATGAATGCCAATTCTGGTGAACATGTGACTGGACCTCATTGATGGAATGTCATATATGTTGCAGCGGTGCCTCCTTCACTATCGCTTGCACTCACAATGTCCCACTGATGTCACCCCACACCAGTGGGACACCCACGGGCAGGAGTGCACTGCTGGCGGAACTGGAGAATCCCACAAACCTGAACGGCCAGAGAATTCCAGCCGTTACTCTTGAAATGCAGCAACTTTGATGTGAAGGCCAATGGGTTCTAAATATCTCCTTAACACCACTAATGAAGGCACTGGCTTTCAGTAGCTTTCTTCCCAAGGTGGTCTCCCTTTTCACTCCAGCGATACCAACCAGTGCGCCCCCAGAAAGGGGACCCTTAGTCCAACAATGCACTCCTCCCACACTGCCTCAGAACGCTCCAATCAGATCTGCTGTTACTTTGTTTTGAGCCGGCACCGTTACTGTGGTGCAGCAAGACAGTTGTTCTTTACTTTTACTTCCAAACAGAATTCAATGCTCCATCTCTCACTATCCATGTCCCAGATGTAAGCCTTGAACCTCAATGTGCAGATAGAGCTTCCTTTTGTTGTTCTACAGCCTCCCCCAATAATACTGGATCCCACCATTATTATGGTGGATGTTCCTACCTTCCCATCGAGTCCAGTACTTGCTCCATGTGGACCTCTGCCCACCCCATCTAGGGGCTTGGTCACCTAGCAATAGCTTCATATACACCCTCTCCCATTGTTATGTATTTCCAGGCTGCAGATCGCTCCAGTTACCATCCCCGTCCCATCTGCAACCAAGCCCAGGGACAACGAGTATGAGACAGGCCTGCAGACTAAGCTTTGTTCTTTCCTCTGGAGCACACAGCCCTTGCCCCTCCCTGCAGCTGGAGTATACCATGTTCCCAATGATTCCTCCTGCTGCATGTCCTCGGCACCTCTGGTCTGTCTTCTATCTCTGACTTCTGACTATCAGGTCCATATAGCCTCTAGACGGTCTATAATCTGTGACCCCTTTCCACATTGCCACAGGGGTGTCCGTACTCTGTGACCCCTGACTGCAAACCCCAAAACAAGGTTTTGGACTTTCACAGAGCTCCTCACTGCTGTAAAGATTAAGGATTGAAGTGTCTCCTCCCAAACTACCCCACCAATCTCTGAGTCTCTGTGCGACCCATCCATCATGTAACACTAACAACTCCTGTCCCTCCTATTCCGGAGTCTGCGTGCATCCTCTTCTAGTCAACAATGTGTTATCACCCCCTTGTTCATGTACCCATGTTGGGTTCCAGCTTCCCACCCCCTGGTCTCCCTCTGCCTTCCACCGTGTCCCCTTTCCCCCCCGTCACATCTCCTGCAAGCCTTCTTCTCCCATTGCGCACCTTGCATTCGCTATTCCCCGGCTCACTGCCCTTTCACAGCCTTCCCTCCCTCCCTCCCCCGCCCCCACCCCCCCCAGCCCCTTGTGTTCAACCTTCCCCCCCTCACAGCTCTTGCAGAGTCCTTCTTCCCCATTGCCCCCCTCTCCACCCACCCCCTTGTGTTTGTCATCCCCACCTTCTGCTCACGCCCCATCCTGGTCGCAATGCTTATTTCTGAATGTGGAGGCCTGCATGAGCCCCACAACACAGCGGTGTCCTTCTGGACAACAAGAGCACAAACAGACCAACCCTACAGCCTGAGCGGTGTGGCATTCATCACAACAAGACCGGCACAGCACTCTAGTTGGTAGGGCTATGTGTGTTGTACACAACTCACAAGTGAACTGGGGTCTGACTTATGCACATCTCATTCATTTTCAAACAGATTTGATGCTAATGTAATTTCCCGCTGGCATGATGAAGGATTGGAAGTTGTGAGGAGATTCCGAGGAGCTGCTGTTTTAATGAGATATTAATGAATGTCAAGGGGCAGCGGGATAACCGATTGCCATTAACCCACCATCGGGAGAATTGCTAACATTTTATGCTGGCAGTTTTCTGACCTTTTACCAGTCATGAGGTTCTCTCCTCCCACCCGCCATGAATCCCACCGCGGCAGGGGGATGGGAGATATCTACCCTTAGAGTTCAGTAAATTAAATAGCTATATGTCTCTTGAAGGTTGGTGACCTGGCTGACTACAGCCTGGACTGAGTCTTGCTGCTGCTTTCACTGAGTGATCCTGTTGCTTTTGGCTTTGAGGTGTTTGAAAGATGCAGACAGATAATTTATCTGTTCTACTAGACACAGCAGCACTGGGCTTTGTACTTTTGAAAAAGTCTCTGTCTGCGACACTTGGAAAGTCAAAATCAGCAGACAGGGTTCAAGTTGAATGGGGGAAGAGAGAAAGAGAGAGAGGTGGAAGCAATCCACGCAACGTCTTGTACCTTCAGAGTCTCAGTTGCTTGTTCATTCTGCAGTAAAAACAGAAGGGGTTGGTTTGTCACATGACCATCTCTCTCCAGTTGTCCAGTGACCTCAATGCGGTCATGGTTAGTGTACTCCAGTTACCTTGATTAGATCATGGCTGGGAATTCCTATCTCATGATGTGGAGATGCCGGCGTTGGACTGGGGTAAACACAGTAAGAAGTCTAACAACACCAGGTTAAAGTCCAACAGGTTTATTTGGTAGCAAAAGCCTGCAAATAAACCTGTTGGACTTTAACCTGGTGTTGTTAGACTTCTTACTGCAATTCCTATCTCAGCCAGGGTGCCATTGTCCAAGTCATAATTTCTAATGGTTGTCTCCACACATTTGAGGATCCAGGATCTTGACTGGACATTTTGTTAATGGGACAGAAGATGGCCCCTCTTCATCTCTTTCAAGACATTGTTCCTGGTGCGGAAAGATATGGCGCAGTGGGCAAGCTTCTATAAATAATTATTCAGGATAGAATTAATAATCACTTGGAAAATGTGGATTGATTAGGAAGAGCCAGCATGGATTTCTAAAAGGAAAATTGCATTCAACTAGCTTGAGGACATAACAGAAAGGGTCAATGAGGGTAATGCTACTGATGTGGTGTACATGGACCATCAAAAGGCATTCAATACAATGTCACTCAACAGATTAGTAAGACAAGCTAGCTCATGGATTAAAAGGGACTGTCGTAATGTGGAAGCAAAATTGGTAGAATAATCGGAAGCAGAGAGTAACGGCGAAAGGATATTTTTCGGGCTGGAGGAAGGTTTGGAGTGGTGTTCCCCAGGGGTGGGTATGGGGACCCTTGCTTTCCCTGATATATATTAATGATATAAATCTTGACGTGCCGGGGACAGTTTCAAAGTTTGTGGATATTACATAACTTGGAAGTATTGTAAACTGTGAAGAGGACAGTGCAGAACTTCAGGAAGACAATTCTGGAGTAGGTAGATAGGTGGCAGATGAAGTTCAGTGCGGAGAAGTGTGAAGTGATGCATTTTGGTAAGAAGAACATGGAGTGAGAATATAGAATAAGGGGTAAAATACTTAAGGAGGTGCAGGAGCAGAGGGATCTGGGTGTATTTGTGCACAGATTATTGAAGGTGGCAGGACAGCAAACATGGAGCGCGTTTGCAGATTGGGCTACACCCTGCACATATGTATAAAGTTATGTGTGATCAATAAACAATTAATGTTCAACACACAAACCTCAAAACAATATTCCACAAAATGTAGACGTTTCGTGACCAATACCCTGATGTCGGGATTTAATAAATAATCTGCTGGATTCCACTATCAGCAACCCAGGAGAGAAATCAAAGAGACATCATTGTCTTTGAACTCTTGCTTTATTAGTTAGAAAACATATAGACGATTGGATGAATTTGCTGTTTCTCTGGATCAGCTGGTCTAATTGGAAGAGAGTTCTCAATGCATTTATGCTTTGTAAATAAAGTGGAAATTGTGGAAATGCTGAGGGGCTTTCGTTAAAAGAGAAACAAACAAATCCCATTTTCCATTTGGAAGCTGCCTGGGAGGCGGAACCTTTCTGCGGCGCCTCACTCAGCGGCGGAACGAGAGCGGGTGCACCTACCATTCCGGAAAGCCCCAGACGTCACATCCGGCGGGCTGTCCAATCGGAGAGCGGGTCCGTCCGTCTGAGAGAATCCGGGTGTGGGGCCGACATGGAGACCATCCTGGAGCAGCAGCGCCGTTACCATGAGGAGAAGGAGCGGCTGATGGACGTGATGGTGAAGGAGATGATGGTGAAGAAATCCACGGTGAGGAGCGCGGGGCCCCGGCAGCAGCGGCGGGAAGGCCGCGACCGCCCGGCCCCAGGGGAGCAATACCCCCTCAGTATGGACACCACCCCCCCCCCCGCCCCCCCGCCGGACACTCGCCCCCCCCCCCGCCGGACACTCGCCCCACCCCCCCGCCGGACACTCGCACCCCCCCCCCCCCCCCCAGGCACTCACCCCCCCCCCCCCCCCCCAGGCACTCACCCCCCCCCCCCCCCCCCAGGCACTCACCCCCCCCCCCCCCCCCCCCAGGCACTCACCCCCCCCCCCAGGCACTCACCCCCCCCCCCAGGCACTCACCCCCCCCCCCCCCCCAGGCACCCCCCCCCCCCCCAGGCACTCACCCCCCCCCCCAGCACTCACCCCCCCCCCCCCCAGCACTCACCCCCCCCCGCCCCCACCCCCCCCCCCCCCGCACTCACCCCCCCCCCAGCACTCACCCCCCCCCCCCCCCAGGCACTCACCCCCCCCCCCCCAGCACTCACCCCCCCCCCCCCCACAGCACCCCTCACCCCCCCCCCCAGCACTCACCCCCCCCCCAGCACTCACCCCCCCCCCAGCACTCACCCACCCCCCCCCCCCCAGCACTCACCCCCCCCCCAGCACTCACCCCCCCCCCCAGCACTCACCCCCCCCCCCAGCACTCACCCCCCCAGCACTCACCCCCCCCCCCAGCACTCACCCCCCCCCCAGCACTCACCCCCCCCCCCAGCACTCACCCCCCCCCCAGCACTCACCCCCCCCCCAGCACTCACCCCCCCCCCCAGCACTCACCCCCCCCCCCAGCACTCACCCCCCCCCCAGCACTCACCCCCCCCCCCCAGCACTCACCCCCCCCCCCCAGCACTCACCCCCCCCCCAGCACTCACCCTCCCCCCCAGCACTCACCCCCCCCCCCAGCACTCACCCCCCCCCCCCAGCACTCACCCCCCCCCCAGCACTCACCCCCCCCCCCAGCACTCACCCCCCCCCCCCAGCACTCACCCCCCCCCCCCAGCACTCACCCCCCCCCCCAGCACTCACCCCCCCCCCCAGCACTCACCCCCCCCCCCCAGCACTCACCCCCCCCCCCAGCACTCACCCCCCCCCCCAGCACTCACCCCCCCCCCCCAGCACTCACCCCCCCCCCCAGCACTCACCCCCCCCCCCCAGCACTCACCCCCCCCCAGCACTCACCCCCCCCCCAGCACCCCCCCCCCCAGCACTCACCCCCCCCCCCAGCACTCACCCCCCCCCCAGCACTCACCCCCCCCCCCAGCACTCACCCCCCCCCCCCAGCACTCACCCCCCCCCCCAGCACTCACCCCCCCCCCCCAGCACTCACCCCCCCCCCCCAGCACTCACCCCCCCCCCCCCAGCACTCACCCCCCCCCCCAGCACTCACCCCCCCCCCCAGCACTCACCCCCCCCCCAGCACTCACCCCCCCCCCAGCACTCACCCCCCCCCCCAGCACTCACCCCCCCCCCCAGCACTCACCCCCCCCCCCAGCACTCACCCCCCCCCCCAGCACTCACCACCCCCCCCAGCACTCACCCCCCCCCCCAGCACTCACCCCCCCCCCCAGCACTCACCCCCCCCCCCAGCACTCACCCCCCCCCCCCAGCACTCACCCCCCCCCCCAGCACTCACCCCCCCCCCCAGCACTCACCCCACCCCCCAGCACTCACCCCCCCCCCCAGCACTCACCCCCCCCCCCAGCACTCACCCCCCCCCCCCAGCACTCACCCCCCCCCCCAGCACTCACCCCCCCCCCCAGCACTCACCCCCCCCCCAGCACTCACCCCCCCCCCCCAGCACTCACCCCCCCCCCCAGCACTCACCCCCCCCCCCCAGCACTCACCCCCCCCCCAGCACTCACCCCCCCCCCCCCCCAGCACTCACCCCCCCCCCCAGCACTCACCCCCCCCCCCCCCCAGCACTCACCCCCCCCCCAGCACTCACCCCCCCCCCCAGCACTCACCCCCCCCCCCAGCACTCACCCCCCCCCAAGCACTCACCCCCCCCCCCAGCACTCACCCCCCCCCCCAGCACTCCCCCCCCCCCAGCACTCACCCCCCCCCCCCAGCACTCACCCCCCCCCCCAGCACTCACCCCCCCCCCCAGCACCACCCCCCCCCCCCCAGCACTCACCCCCCCCCCCCCAGCACTCACCCCCCCCCCCCAGCACTCACCCCCCCCCCCCAGCACTCACCCCCCCCCCCCAGCACTCACCCCCCCCCCAGCACTCACCCCCCCCCCCCAGCACTCACCCCCCCCCCCAGCACTCACCCCCCCCCCCCAGCACTCACCCCCCCCCCCCAGCACTCACCCCCCCCCCCCCCCAGCACTCACCCCCCCCCCCCCCAGCACTCACCACCCCCCCCAGCACTCACCACCCCCCCCAGCACTCACCCCCCCCCCCCCCCCCCCCCGCAGCACTCACCGCCCCCCCCCCAGCACTCACCCCCCCCCCCCACCCCGGACGCTCACCTCCACCCCCCACCCCGGACGCTCACCTCCACCCCCGCCCTGGACGTTCACTCCACCCCACCCCTCTTCATAAATCCCTGCAGCACTTGGGGAAATAAATAGTGATGTCTTGAGGAGTGTACATATTACAGAGAAGGAGGTGCTGGAAGTCTTAAAGCGCATCAAGATAGATAAATCCCCTGACCTGATGAAGTATATCCCAGGACATTGTGGGAGGCGAGGGAGGAAATTGCAGGTCCCCTTGCCGAGATATTTGAATCATCGATAGTCATGGGTGAGGTGCCTGAAGATTGGAGGGTGGCAAATGTTGTGCCTTTGTTTAAAAAGGGTTGCAGGAAAAAGCCTGGGAACTACAGGCTAGTGAGCCTCACATCTGTGGTGGGTAAGTGAGTGGAAGGTATTTTGAGAGACAGGATCTACAGGCATTTAGAGATGCAAGGACTGATTAGGGACAGTCAGCATGGCTTTGTGAGTGGAAAATCATGTCTTTCAAATTTGATTGAGTTTTTTGAAGGGGTAACCAAGAAGGTAGATGAGGGCAGTGCAGTTGATATTGTTTCCGTGGACCTTAGAAAGACCTTTGGCAAGGTACCGCATGGTAAGTTGTTGCGTTAGCTTTAATCTCTCAGGATCCAGGGTGAGGTCGCTAAATGGATACAAAATTGGCTTGATGACAGAAGCCAGAGGGTGGTTGGAGAGGGTTGTTTTTCAAACTGGAGGTCTGTGACCAGCGGTGTGCCTCAGGGATCAGTGCTGGGTCCATTGTTATTTGTCATTTATATTAATGATTTGGATGAGAATATAGGAGGCATGGTTAGTAAGTTTGCAGATGACAAAGTAGTAAGGCCAATTGGCGTCTTTGATCTGTCAATTGTTTCTATAGCGTAGTGCTCATCATGTTCATCACACATGCGAAAGGCCCCCAGTTCAAAATCGGGTGGAAACATTATTTTAATTTGATGTTTTCAAGTTTCCTTTGTACTTTGATTTTTGTTCGGGCTGTTCCCCCTCCTTTTGGGGAGCTGCCCCTTTGACTTTGTCCTGACTTAAATTGAGTTTGTTTATTTGGTTTGACCTTAAAAGAGGCCAAGATTGGTGGCAGAGTGGACAGTGAAGAAGGTTATTTCGGATTGCAACGGGATCTGCCATTTATCAGTGGGCTGATAAATGGCAGATTGAGTTTAATTTAGATAAATGTGAGGTGATGAATTTTGGTAGATTGAACCAGGGCTGGACTTACTCAGTTAATGGTAGGGTGTTGGGGAGAGTTACAGACCTAGGTGTACAGGTTCATAGCTCCTTGAAAGTGGAGTCACAGGTGGACAGTGGTGAAGGAGGCATTCGGCATGCTTGGTTTCATCGGTCAAAACATTGAATATAGGAGTTGGGACGTCTTGTTGAAGTTGTACAAGACAATGGTAAGGCCACACTTGGAATACTATGTACAGTTCTGGTCACTCTATTGTAGAAAGGATATTATCAAACTAGAAAGAGTGCAGAAAAGATTTACCAGGATGCTACCGGGACTTGATGGTTTGAGTTATAAGGAGAGACTGGATAGACTGGGACTTTTTTCCCTGGAGCGTAGGAGACTTAGGGGTGATCTTATAGAGGTCTATAAAGTAATGAGGGGCATAGATCAGCTATATAGTCAATATATTTTCCCAAAGGTAGGGGAGTCTAAAACTAGAGGGCATAGGTTTAAGCACAAAAGGAGACCATTCAGCCCATCTAGCTTGCACCAGCTCCTGCCCAGATTTATTCCGTAACCCCACGTATTTACCTTGTTAATCCCCCTAACCTAAACCTCTTTGGACACTAAGGCCCTGATTCTATAGGCACGGCCGCCCTGAAATCAGGGTGTGCGAGGCTCACAGAATGGCATTCCCTGTTGGCCTCTGGCACAATCGTATGAGCCTCGGGCAGGCATGCCGGTAAAAGTAGGGCCGAAGGGTCATAGATGTTTATATCATGGAAACAGGCCCTTTGACCCGACTTGCCCATGCCACCCAGTTTTTACCATTAAGCTAGTCCCAGTTGCCCGCATTTTACCCATATCCCTCTATACCCATCTTACCCATGTAACTATCTAAATGCTTTTTAAAAGACAAAATTGTACCTGCCTCTACTACTACCTCTGGCAGCTTGTTCCAGACACTCAACACCCTCTGTGTGAAACAATTGCCCCTCTGGACACTTTTATATCTCTCCCCTCTCACCTTAGATCTATGCCCTCTAGTTTTAGACTCCTTTACCTTAGGGAAAAGATATTGACTATCTAGCTGATCTATGTCCCTCATTATTTTATAGACGTCGATAAGATCACCCTTAAACCTCCTTAGGAGCAAGTGTTGCATCTTCTACCTTCCGTTCCAGGTGCGAAATACCCCTTTCAGGTGAAGCAATGGGCAGGACCCCATACCTTCCTGTCACTTGCCACTTCAACACACCACCCTGCTCTCCTGTCCACGTGTCCGTCCTTGGCCTTTTGCAATGTTCTAGTGAACCCCAACACAAACTGGAGGAACAGCACCTCATCTTCCGATTGGGCACTTTACAGCCTTCCGGGCTGAACATTGAGTTCAACCACTTCAGAGCGTAAACTCTCCCCTTCATCCCATTTCCATTTATTTTATTTCATTGTATTTCATCCTATTCATCCATTTTATCATCCTCCTTCCTCATGCCCATTTTTCCACTTTCCATTCCAGCTCTCCTTCTTGCTGCCACCACTGCCCCCGCCCCCCCTCTCTCTCTCTTCTCCCCGCCCGCCCTTACTTAACTCACTTAACTGAGTGTTGCAGTAGTTTTTAAAAAGATGTTTTCAAAGCTTTCCAGTAGAAATGATGCCTCTGAGCTGGAGCTTTTAGCTTGCATGGCATAGATTGCTTGCACTTGGTTCATCATTGTGGTCTTCAAATTAATTGGAGCCATCTACATTAGAGGTTGAATTAGCTTGGTTATGGAGTAAGAAATTGCTTCCACTTGCATTTTCAGAATGTAATTCATTCTGGAGTCTGGTGAACTGTGATCATTTGATTAGTGGTAACAATAGCACAGTCTTATTACCTTGTTGAAAGGAAATCATTGCTTTGGAGTAAGATTTATGCCCACGTCTACTGTAGGTATTTTACCCTCATGTCCCAACATGAATTTTTAGCAGTTGCTCAGCTTGATTTAGAAGCAATTAAAATATAGACAGAGCTCCTGTTCACAATGGGCGGCACGGTAGCACAGTGGTTAGCACTGCTGCTTCACAGCTCCAGGGACCTGGGTTCGATTCCCGGCTTGGGTCACTGTCTGTGTGGAGTTTGCACATTCTCCTGTGTCTGCGTGGGTTTCCTCCGGGTGCTCCGGTTTCCTCCCACAGTCCAAAGATGTGTGGGTTAGGTTGATTGGCCATTCTAAAATTGCCCCTTAGTGTCCTGAGATGCGTAGGTTAGAGGGATTAGCGGGTAAATGTGTAGGGATATGGGAGATGGGGCTGGGTGGGATTGTGGTCGGTGCAGACTCGATGGGCCGAATGGCCTGTTTCTGCACTGTAGGGTTTCTATGATCTATGACACATGGCTGTGGATTAGAACCATAGAAATGTTACAGCACAGATGGGCCTTTCAGCCCATCATGCCAACCCCAAAGATACCAGGTGTCCTTTTTAATCCCATCTTCCTGCCCATAGCCCTGCAACGTACAGCACTTAAAGTGCAGATCCAGATACTTTTTAAGAGTTTTGGATCTCTCCCTCGACCATCAACTCAGACAGCGAATTCCAGACACCAATCACCCTCTGCATAAAAAAAGGTTTCTTCATGTCCCCTCTAATTCTTCTGCCACTTAACTTGAATCTATGACCCCTGGTTTTGAACTATTTTGTTTACCTCAATCATGTCACACCTCGGCCTTCTCTGTTTCAAGGAAAACAACCCCAACCTCTCCAATCTCTCCTCATAGCTACAATTCTCCAGCGCTGGCAACATTGTAGTAAATCTTCTCTGCACTCACTCCAGAGCAATTACATCCTTCCTGTAATGTGGTGCACAATACTCCAATTGTGGTCTCACCAGTGTCTTACACAGTTTCATTATTATATCCCTACTTGTGTATCCTATATCTCTGCCAATGAAGGAGAGCATTCCATATGCTTTCTTTAAAAGCTTATCTACCTGTACTGCTACTGTTAGGGGCCTGTGCACTTGCATGCCAAGATCCCTCACTTCATCTACCCCTCGCAGTATATTCCCATTTATTGTGTATTTCCTTTTACTGTTTGACCTCTCAAAATGCATTACCTCACACTTATCAGAGGTGAACTCCATCTGCCACTTTCCCGCCCACTCCACCAACCCATCTGTATCATTTTGGAGCTTACAGCCATCCTCTACACTGCATGGCCAATTTTTGTGTCATCTGCAAATTTCCCAATTGTGCCCCCCCCCCCCATGTTCAAGTCCAAATTGTTAATATATAAAACAAACAGGAGGGGTGCCAGCACTGAACCCTGCAGAACACCACCTCAAATGATAATGCTGCTTCTGTTCAATGTTGTTATCGGATCAGATGGCGAGTCTTTCTACCAGTTACTTTTCCCCATTATCTTGTGAAGGTTATCTTGTGAAGGGAGAAGTGTTTGCTGCTGTGTCAAGTTCTGTTTATAGGTTTGAACAAATGGTGAAGCTCTGCTGATGCAAAGCAATTTTGACTGGTGAGGCTAGAATTCGAATTTTAACCTCGTTGGTTGTTTTAAAAATCATTAAAATTTAAAACATTTCTTTTCCAGCTTCGAGACCAGATCAACTCTGATCATCGTGCTAGAGCAGTGCTTGATGTAAGTAAGATTGTTGTGACCAGGCCTTTGTATCTATCTGTCTGTCATTTAAGACTTGCTCTTAATTTTGCTGGCTTGCAATAAAATCAGTAGTATAGATCAGGTATGTGTAAACTTGTTATGGCTCTGAATTCTGCACCAGTTTCATTTGTTCCCTGTTAAACACACACAACTTCATTCTAAGTAATCAGCAGTTTCATCATTCAAGCCACCATTTTGTTAGGCCATATACTTGATGGTAATTGATCAGCTTTCTTAGGTGTGATTTCATGGGTGTTGACAATGGTGCTGTATGCAAATATAGAATCATAGGATCAAAGAATTCCTACAGTTTAGAAGGAGGCCATTTGACCCATCGAGTCTGAACTGACAACAATCCCATCCATGCCCAATCCCCGAAACCCCACGTATTTACCCTGCTAGTCCCCCTGACACTAAGGGGCAATTTTAGCATGGCCAATCAACCTAACCTACACATCTTTGGACTGTGTCTCCTCGTGTCTGCGTGGGTTTCCTCCGGGTGCTCCGGTTTCCTCCCACAGTCCAAAGATGTGCGGGTTAGGTTGATTGGCCAGGTTAAAAATTGCCCATTAGAGTCCTGAGATGCGTAGGTTAGAGGGATTAGTGGGTAAATATGTGGGGGTAGGGCCTGGGTGGGATTGTGGTCGGTGCAGACTCGATGGGCCGAATGGCCTCCTTCTGCACTGTAGGGTTTCTATGATTTCTATGAAACTGGAGCACCCGGAGGAAACCCACGGAGAACGTGCAAACTCCACACAGACAGTCACCCAAGGCCAGAATTGGACCCAGATCCCTGGCTCTGTAAGGCAGCAGTGCTAACCACTGCCATCCTATGGGATGACTGTTCAGTCACGATTGAACTTGTTCCCACATGCTTACCAAGCAGGTTCATTATATGATCATCTTGTTTTGAGACACCTTCCCAGTCTCCCCGACCCAACTGTCTAACACCTTTGTCAGTTTCCACGAGAAACACATCCTTGATGGAATGACCCCTGACCTTTCTGTTACACGGATAATACGTTTGCTATTTAAATCTGTAGCTGCGTATAAGAATTTCCGTGCACATTTCATCCTGCGTTCAAATTCTCCTTTGAAACAGAGCTGTCCAACAGCTCCCTTTCCTCGACATGCTAGATGAGAAATCTGCCAATGGATTCTCTACTACTATCTACCGCAAGCCTACCATCACTGGTCAGTATAGGCGTGGGACTTCCTGCCGTTCCATGCACTATGCGATTGATCTTATCACAACCTCGTAACTAGGGCTCAAGTGATTTGCTTACCATGCAAACTTGGTATTGAAATAACATCAAAGCAGTCCTGCGGGATAATGGCTATTCTGATCAGATGAGTCCAAGGCCACCACTTTCGGTCTTGAAAGGTGCCCAGTCTACCTCGCTTGACTTGGAAAGGTAATGTTTCAAAATTTGAGCAACAGATGAAGCTAGTCATTTTGTGCTACTACTGTGTAGTAGCAACATAAGTGGTATTCTGAATCAACAGGATACTTCCATCAGGCCAAAAGGGTGTTCTGCCTACAATGGAAATGAGTAATATGGCGTATGAATTTCAATATTCGTGATGCCAGGTATGTTGGCCATGCATTCCAATGCCTGGGGGATCATATCAAACAGCACAACCCTTCAGCTGTTGGCAACAGGCAAAGTACTGACTATACTCAACCAGCCTACACTTAGTGTACAAGAGCAAGGAGGTTATGCTGAACATACACAAGACACTAGTTAGACCTCAGCTGAAATATTGTATACACTCTGGGTACCACACCATAGGAAGGATGCGAACTCATTGAGAGTGTGCAGAAGAGGTTTACAAGAATGGTTACAGGGATGAGAAGCTTCAGTTATGAGGATCTATTGGAGAGTTTGGGACTGATCTCCTAGGAGAGAAGAAGGTTAAGAGGAGTTTTGATATTCAAATTCATGAGAGGGCTCGACAGAGTAGATAGAGAGAAACTGTTCCCGCTCATAAAAGGATCGAGAATGAGAGGGCACGGATTTAAAGTGATTTGTAAAAGAAGCAAATGTGATGTGATAAGAAACGTCTTCACACAACCAGTGGTTCGGGTCTGGAGTGAACTACCTGGAAATGTGATAGAGACAGGTTCAATTGAGGCACTAGACAGGACATTAGATGATTACTTGAATTGAAATAATGTATAGGGTTATGGGAAAAAGGCAGAGAATAGCACTAAGTCATAATACTCATTTGGAGAGCTGGTACAGACATGTTGGGCCAAAGGTGGCCCTCTGTATCGTAACAATTCTGTGAAACTGAAAATATAGGGGGCGGTTCTCCAAAAAGAATTCTAAGTTTTGAATTTGCATAAAAACTGGAGTAAATCCCGCTGTTTTTTTCAGTGGGAGTTTAAAAAAAGAATCTCCCACACTGTGCACTGCAGAGTGCACTAGCGTGAATATCATTAAAAATCAGTGGGCAGGGCCTATTCCCACTAGAGAGACCAGCAGCATAGCGCTGAACAGGCCACTGCACATCTGTCAGCGCCAAGATCGGCGCATGCGCAGTGGCCCCCCTCTGCCGGCCTCCCAATCACCAGCCACCCCCGCAACGCCAGCCCTCCTAGCCCCACATGGCCCAATCGCGGGCCCTCCCTGAACATTCCCAGGACAGCCTCAATCTCTTCTTCCCCCCGCCCCCCCCACCAAATTGGCAGTCCTAATCGTTGGCCTCCCCCACTGATCCCAGCTGCAGTGTGGCAGCAGGAACCCCCACCCCGACCGATTGCCCCCATTAGGCCCCACCCCCTTGGCACTGCCCGATGCCTGATGGGCCATTTTAGGGTGCCTCCTGGGCATTGGCACTTTGCCCCTTGGGTAGTGCCAGCAAGCCAGGCTGGCACTAACAAGAAGGCAATGCCCAGGGGCAATACCCTGGGGGGGGGGAGGGTTTGATTGCCCCCTCTTCACTGCCAGCTCCCTGCAAATGGGGAGTTACTCTAAACCCTGGTGGAGAAGATTCTTAGGATATATGCGCATTTAGAACTGAATAATCTCATTAGCGATAGACAGCATGGTTTTGTACGAGGGAGGTCATGCCTCACAAATTTGGTAGAGTTTTTTGAGGAGGTGACAAAAACAATTGACAAGGGAAGGGTCGTGGATGTCGTCTATATGGATTTTAGTAAAGCGTTTGACAAGGTCCCTCATGGCAGGCTGGTGCAAAAGGTTAAATCTCACGGGATAAAAGGTGAGCTAGCTAGGTGGGTGGAGAACTGGCTTAGCCATAGAAGACAGAGGGTAACAGTGGAGGGGTTTCTTTCTGGTTGGAGGTCTGTGACTAGTGGTGTTCCGCAGGGCTCTGTACTGGGACCTCTGCTGTTTGTGATATATATAAATGATTTGGAGGAAGATGTAGCTGGTGTGATCAGTAAGTTTGCGGACGACACAAAGATTGCTGGGGTTGCGGATAGTGATGAACATTGTCAGAGAATACAGCAGGATATAGATAGGCTGGAACATTGGGCGGAGAAATGGCAGATGGAATTTATTCCAGATAAATGCGAAGTGATGCATTTTGGTAGATCTAATGTAAGGGGGAGCTGTACAATAAATGGCAGAACCATCAGGAATATAGACACTCAGAGGGACCTGGGTGTACAAGTCCACAGATCCTTAAAGGTTGCAGCACAGGTGGAGAGGGTGGTCAAGTAGGCATATGGCATGCTTGCCTTTATTGGACGGGGCATAGAATATAAAAGTTGGCATATGATGTTGCAGCTGTATGGAACGTTGGTTAGGCCACATTTGGAATACTGTGTCCAGTTCTGGTCGCCACACTACCAGAAGGACGTGGAGGCTTTGGAGAGAGTACAGAAAAGGTTTACCAGGTTGTTGCCTGGTATGGAGGGTCTTGGCTATGAGGAGAGATTGGGTAAACTGGGGTTGTTCTCCGTGGAAAGACGGAGGATGAGGGGCGACCCAATAGAGGTGTATAAAATTATGAAGAACATAGGGTGAACAGTGGGAAGCTTTTTCCCAGGTCAGAGGTGACGAACACAAGGGGTCACGGGTTCAAGGTGAGGGGGGCAAGGTTCAACACAGATGTTTAGGGGGACGTATTTTACACAGAAGGTGGTGGGGGCCTGGAATGCGCTGCCAAGCAAGGTGATTGAGGCGGACATGCTGGGATCGTTTAAGACTTATCTAGATAGCCACGTGAACAGACTGGGAATAGAGGGATACAAAAGAATGGTCTAGTGGGCACGTGAGCGGCGCAGGCTTGGAGGGCCGAAGGACCTGTTCCTTTGCTGTATTGTTCTTTGTTGTTCTTTGAGTGAAACGCTCCTGGTAGTGGGGACGGAAGAGGCTAGCGGGTGAAATTTAAGTTTTATGGAAATTGGCTCTTGCACATTTAATGTAGCGTGAGAAGCTGATGGCGCCATAAATGCAGCGCTGGGAGACGTGCTCAGGGCCGGGTGTCCAGCGTGAATTGTGCAAATTGGCCAGCGCTTGAATCTCCCGGCCCGCTGCACTAAAAAATCAGCGCGGCAGGATGGGAGAAACACCCCAATAGTGTCCAACGTTAGCTGTAGTTCTTGCAATTATTCACCAGTTGCTAAATAAACCCAATTTTGTTAAGAATTGCACTAACAACCAGTTTATGATTATCAGCTAGGCTGGGCGTGTGGCTCACTTAACGTGTATTAGACGCTACATATAATCAGGCCCTGGCCTTTGCAAACAACTTGTCCATGAATTGCACCTTTTTCAACAATAACAAGCTTGGAGGACAAACAATGCTTTGACCAGTCAGAATTCACTTGTCACACAATTGTGCAGTATAAACTTTTCTTTGAGATTTGATATTCTTGCTATTCTGTCCTGATGAGTGCAAGATGAAAAGCTTCGTCAGCATGCCTTTTTTCAGCAATGCTCCAGTTCTGTGTATAATACTTTTTATTTAAAGGGGGATTTTCTGGCAGGGATGATTTACTGTCTTTCTTTGTAAACAACCAATCTCCAATACACATTGCTTTGATTAAGGGTGCTGGAATGTTTCTTTACAATGATTGCTACAAATTGGGCTGGAGATAAGTAATTTTTAAATATTTATCTGGTCAATTAAAATGAAAGTGAGCAATATTTTACATTTTAAAGCTTGGAAATGGTTTAGTTGTAAACGCTGATTACAGTCTTCCTGTTGCAATTATAATTGGATTAACTTTTGAGATATCTTCATTTATTTTTCAGAGATACATGGAAGTGGCTGGAAATCTAAGAGACTTGTATGAAGATAAAGATAGGTGTGTATTATTACTGGTGTAATAACATCAGATAATGTTGTACTTGGTGACAAATGCCATACAACTTCAGAATTTTAGAACTATTTAATCTATAATGAAACATGTGAAAAATCATGTTACACCTGAACTGCATAATTGGAACACACGGGCATGGTGCTTCTCTCTGGTGAGGGTTGCGCTGCATTGACAAGTAACTCATTTTCTGCCTTGTTTGTTGTTCTTGGTGTTGCACTGATATTGGCTGTGAGCTTTCGTGCAGTGGCAGTGAGTCAGGTTGCCATTCTGCTGTTACTTACCTGGAAGTGAAGCCACTCCTATCTCACCTGGCCTTCTGACTCAGACCGGGTGAGAACAGTGTGGTGCAGCACGTTCCTGAGTCCCTGTAACAAGGAAAGAGTTGGAGGCAAGGAAGCCACACCTTTTTGCAGCCTTAGCTGTGGGGGTAATTCACTAGGTTTGGGGGAGGGGTTTCTGAGGTGGGTAGCTGGGGGTTGGAGGGGGAAGGTGGTCAGCAAAGGTAGCCTAATACTATTATTACCCAGAAGTTAGAAGTGCTTTTAATTCTTCTGACTTTCCCTGGGTAACTCTTGCTGTAAGACAGTCAGAGCCATCCGAAGTTTGAGATTTAAATCAAAGTTTGGGATGGTTTCTTTTGCAGGGCATTTGCCCAATAAAAGTTTGAACTTGTTGGGCAGCTGTCATTTAGTTCTTGTGTGGGGACTTCCGGGGGGGGGGTTTCCCAGCGTTTCAGGGTACTTCCCTGGCACGTTATGGACTGTTAACATTTTATCCTTCTCTTGGAATGTTCCCCTGTATTTTAACCAGCAGATGCCTCTGCCTCCAGTGAAGTAACTCAAAATTACAGCTTTCTAAATCCTGATTTTTATCAGTATTTGTCAGATATTCTGTAGCTGTCTTTTGACTGTAAGTGCATCCTGTTTGAGGTCTATAAGAGAACATATTCGGTGTCCTGAAGGTTAATTTATTAATGTTATCTGTTTTGTCTGTTACATTGTGCGTAATGCAGTTTCTCACATTGCTATGGGGTTTTGTTTTGCTGACAGTATGAGGAAGGATGAGTTAAATGCCATTTCAGGACCAAATGAATTTGGCGAATTCTATAACCGGCTGAAGATGATCAAAGAATTCCACAGAAAGCACCCAAATGAGGTTGGTTCCTTCACAGACCCGGAGCTCAATTCAGAATAACATTTTTATAAAATGCCTGTCCGTGATTGGTGTCATTATGGAATATAATTTTTTTCCACCAAATGACATAACCCACAGAGTAAAATACTTGCATTTAAATAATAGTCACAAACTATGGATGGAATCTTCTGGCCATTCACGCCGGTGGGATTCTCTGGTCCCACTGCTGTGCACGGCGATTTGGCTGAGCGCCAAATTCTTCATCCTCGGGGCGTGAACAGTCGGAAGATTCTGCCCACCACGTCTGTCTATAAGAATGCGTAAGATTATGTAACAAGTTGCTGAGTTTTTCATGAACTGACTGGAGATCTTTTACCACAAGATTAACTGGGTTGTCAAGAGATCCCAGTGAGCAGATTCTGCAGCAAGTGGGGGCAACTTATTTGTCGTCATTTGTTAGATTTCATTGAGAAAGATCTCCTAACTAGTTTGCAATATTCATGGAACCAAAGCCTGTATTTCAATGCAAAATAATGTTCATTGGCACTCGGTTCGTGCACTGGTTTGATCCTGTTACATTAAGGACATTAAGTTTAAACTTCCCTTTGTAAGTCATTCCAGGTCACTACTCAAGACATTTAGGTCTGATATAAACAAGGTGCTTTTCACAATTGGGATGGTGGGGTAATGAATATATCCGTATCACTTTACCACTGCCCTTGTAACGTGCATGTCCCACACTTTACAGTTTCCTATCATTTATTAATCAACTTGTAACTTGTATATTTGGTATGATGTGAAATAAATAGAATAAAATTGTTTCTATTAAGGTGAATATCGGTCATCTTGAAATTAAATAAAAATCCAAATGAAACTATTTTGAGATTGTTAATTTTTCTTTGTCCTTTTTCTTTTTCAAGATAAGTATTCCGATGTCAGTAGAGTTTGAGGAGTTGATGAAGACCAGGGATAGTCCAAGCGAGGAGGCACAGAGTAAGTCTGCACAACTTTGGGTAACCTTATTTCAATACTGGATCGCGTATGGAACTTAATTCATGTCAGTTTATAACAGCATTTGTAATGGTTCAATTGCACTCAACATACATTTAATATCAATGACCATGGAACACAAAATGCTATTAAAACCAAGTGTTACAATTTCCCATTTATCTAAGTACAGAAATTTCTTTCCAACCTTCATAACCTGCTTATTGTTCTGGTAAACTATGGCAACTATATTTAACATTTATTACTGTAATAACAGGTATGAGGTACACTTCTGTACCACATCCATGCATATTTGATGCTTTTAAGGCATTTAGTTTCCAAATGGAAGATAATTTCACCATGACGTATCTAGCCCATTTAATGTGCAAAATATTTATTAAGTTCAAGTGTAATGGTTATTTACACCCGGCATGACTGTTACATGATTCACTTCTAAGTTGTGTGAAAGCCTCGAACAGCTGCTATCAATAGCATTATTAATGCTTTTAGCATTGAGATGTTATATTCTCTTCACAAACAATATTTCTATAACTTAATGTTCCTCTCTGCAACATCTACTTCGCCTCTTGTCAATATTCCTCAGTTTGATTTATGAATCTCCCTAATGTCATTGCTGGTCCAGTTTTCTCGCTATAGACGTACCTGGCTTGTGATTGGAATACATGCAAATAAAAATGAAATACATTTGCTTCTTGCAGACCTAGTGGAGTTCACGGATGAGGAAGGATATGGACGATATCTCGACCTTCACGACTGTTATCTGAAATACATCAACCTGAAAGGTTCAGAGGTAAGTCACAATGCAAAGTAAAAAAGGTTGGTTTTCAGGAGTTTGGAGCTTTTGCTTGTTTCCTATTGGAGTGCTAGCCTGCAATTCTCCATTAAGTTAATCACTAGTCTTGGACATAATGGTGGAAAATGCTGAGTGAAAACAAGGAATTTTCGCACCAGTGGAAAAAAATCAGGTGGATGTTCAGCATGACCAGTTCACACGCAGCTGGTTACTTTTCAGTTATAAAATGGAAGGTGAGGGTCTATTATAGGGATAATGGAAAAGTATTCAAAGTAAATTAACAGTTGGAGTATTAGCTCACAATTGTATCTATTATTGTATGGAAGCATTAATTTTCTTCTTGATGATTTAATTGCCGAATGATGAACAGGAGCTTTGGGATGGGACTGGCCTTTTGACCAGCCACAGGTTGACTGCTTGTGTAAATTTGTTTAAATTTACTCTGAGGATCTACCATTATGCAGGAGCACCATTTATCCTGCACATGGTTGCAATGGTTTAATATTGTTAATTTGGTGCATGTGAATATTTATTTTTTAAAAAGTCAATCTTCAAGAAATTAATTAACTGTAACTGCTAGAAACTTTAGTAGTCCTAGAATTGTTTTATACTTCAAAATGCCATTATCATTGGCTACATATTTATTCCGAAATGTACGAGCGTAAATAAGAGCATTCGCTTAAGATGTATGCAGTACAGCAACATTAGTATAACGGTTGAGATATGTGTCTCCCAGTTTGGATAATGTTCCCTCTGGTGGCAGATAGTTGTATGTCCTTACCTGTTTTTTTCTGTTCAGCAATGAAGCATTACTGATTCTGACTGTAATGTGCTTGTCTGAAGTATTGCGGTGAATTCACATTAACGCTAATGTCGCTAGGCACGCTTTGCAGATGCTAAGATGGTTATAGCTCACATGTCCTGTTACATTTGTGAAGATGGGTTTCTGTGGAATCAAAGTATTTGGATTGTCTAAAGCAGGAAATGTTATCACTATTGTATTGGTATGCATATTTCAGTAAAAGATAATGCCAAGCATGAAATATTCCTGTAACTGGGCTGCAGGTATCTTTCACTTGGATTTCGATAAAGCATGTGTGGTGTGCTGTGAGAGAAATGTGTCCTGGGACAGAGCTGGCACTTCATTTTTAACTAATACTGGTCTGGAAATCAGTATTTGCACCATGAAAATAAGCGTAAAACAGTTTTAGAGGTATCTCTTGTCTGAATGTTATGGATTGTAAAACACCAGAGGATTTCATAACTAATGTTATCTTTTTCCAGAAATCTGATTACATTACCTACTTGATTACATTTGATCAACTTTTCGATATTCCGAAAGAGAGAAAAAATGCAGAATATAAGCGGTAAGTGAAATTAATTTGTGTATGTTGACTCTTCGCTGTTAACACTGCAAATACTTTTTTAGTGAGCTGCTGCTATTCTGTACTGTCATAAGACAAAAGCGGTTTTTCAGCAATCAACTTGTTAAATAAGCAGGATGTCAATGGTTAACTAGGGTGGTGAAGAGTTTTAAGTACTTGCCTGTTAGAATTATCAAATTTTCTTCTCCTGTCTGTTTGATTTGTTCAATTGCACATGATTCCATTGTAACTTCTTCGACTGATGCAATTATCAGCAAGGCTATTGTTTGCCACTCAAGTTGGTACAGGTAGAAATGCCCTGTAACTGAAATTATGTTAAACAAGTTATTTGATGGCAAGAAAGAAAATGCTATTGTTTATCATACACAAGCATTTATTCCTACCTATTCATGCATTAAGATGCCCTTTCAAGAAATTCAGTATTATTTTAAATTTCAACTGTTTTACTCTCTGCGAATTGCTGTCAACTTTGCCTGCAAAATAAGTGACTGCTGCTACGATCCTGTTAGCAACAGTTAATGTTTAAAAAGAAATTCAAATATCTTGTTTTAACTAATAGAAGTATGCCACAAGATTTCCCATTTTTTTGCAACGAAACCAACATTAAAGATTCAAACAAAACTAGCACTATTAACAATATGGTTTATAAATATATGTTATACACTCAGGTCTACTTCCTATCTCCCCCAAGAATTCTCTTATAAGAGACATAAACCTTAAAAGTTATGTACCTTTGTAGTCTTCTGGATAATTTTCCTCCAATCCAGCTATTCTCAAAGGTAAAACTTCCATTTACCCTCTCTTGACTGTGCCTCTGTCCCATTTCCTGCTTACCATATGCTTACTTCCAAAATAGTCAGCTGGTTACCTCCCTTTTCAATAAGACACTGTGAGGCCTATGGTAGATTACCTCATTAGTTTTAAATTAGACAATCTTTTAAACTTTTGTTCCCTCACAAAATTCAAGCTGAGACTAAACCTCACCCATCTTTCACATGGCCATCGATGAATTTAATGTTTTACTCTGCTTACGGTGCAGATTTGTCTGACAGTCATTTATTTTGGCTAACTTTCAATGAGCTGTAAACCACATGAAGTCCAAACTGCAGCTAAAAAGCTCTCCCAGCAAACACCAGATAAATTGAAACTAGAGAGCCTTCCTAATCTCACCCATCTCCATGACAATGTAACCAACTCTGGGCTACCCTCAAACTGACCTTTAAGCTAATCCCTAATTTATAATATGTCTAGCTAAGTAAGTCGACCTGCTTTTTTTATAGCTCCATCTCTTCTATTTTGACTCTTAAAATATGGGTAACCTTCTGAACTGCCATTAATTAGGTGTCCTGGGCAAACACTAAAGCCTGTCCCGATGTCATGAAGGTGATAAAATTAATGCACACAATTTTTGCATTTATATTAGGAAAGAAAAAGGTGGTATGTGACCCTTCAGAATTGTGTTATTATTGATTTCTAAAAAAATAAGGAAATGGTGGATATGTTGAATGAAACTGTGATAAGTGGTGTGCTGCAGCAATCAGTGCTGGGGCCTCAACTATTTACAGTCTTCATTAATTTGGATGTTTTATAGCCAAATTTACAGATGATGCAAAAGATGGGTGGAAAAACAAGGTGTGAGAAAGACACAGTCTGCAAAGGGATATGGATAGGATAAGTCATTGGGCAAGAAAATGGCAGATGGTGTAAAATATGGGCAAATGTGAAGACATCCACTTGGATAGAATAACATGTTATTTAAGTAGAGAGAATACAGAGGGATCTAGATGTCCTTGTACATGAGAGAAAAAATGTAGGTACAGCAAATAATTACAAAGGCAAATGGATTGTTGCCCTTTATAGCTGGCGGGTGGGGGGAGAATGGGGTATGAAAGTAAAAAAGTCTTGTGAAAAGTGTACAGGCTGTTGGTGAGACCACATTAGGAGTGTTGCTTACGGTTTTGGTTTCCTTTATTTAAAGAGAGATATACTTTGCAGGCAGTTTCGAGAAGTTTCATTAGGTTAGTTCCTGAGGTGAAGAGGTTGTCTTATGAAGAAAGTTTGAGCAGGTTAGGACTGTATGTATTGATGTTTAGAATAATTGAACCATATTAGATTTTGAGGGGACTTGACAGGGTAGGTGCTGAGAATATGTTTGCCTTCATGTGGGTGTCTAGAACTAGGGAGCGTAGTTTGTGAATAAGGGGGTCACTCATTTAAAACTGGCATGAGAGGCTTTTCTTTTTGGGGTCGTAAATCTCTGAAAATTCCTTTCCCTGGAGAGCTATGGTGGCTAAGACGTTGAATATATTCGATCTACAGGGGAGACAGAGGTTATGAAGACCAGGCAGAAAAGTGGATTTTAAGTTTATTTATTAGTGTCACAAGTAGGCTTTTATTAACACTGCAATGAAGTTACTGTGAAAATCCCCTAGTCGCCACAATCCAGCACCTGTTCAGGTACACGGGGAATTTAGCATGGCGAATGCACCTAACCAGCACATCTTTTGGACTGAGAGGAAACCGGAGCACCCGGAGGAAACCCACTCAGACACGGGGAGAATGTGCAAGCTCCACACAGATAATGACCCAAGCCGGGAATCAAACCCAGGTCCCTGGCGCTGTGAGGCAGCAGTGTTTGCCACTGTGCTCCCCAAGGAGCCAAGATCAGATCCGCCATGATCTTATTAAATGGTTGATCAAGCTGGAAGGACTATATGGCCTACTGCCCCTATGTCTTCTGTTCTTAATGCAGCTTGCCTCAAAATATTTTGAAAAGTGAAATGTAGATCATTTACTTGGGTGATAGTGCTGAATTTTAGAATGGTTCTGATTTCTCTGGGCACTAATTCATCTAATTTTACACTGAAATTTTATCTATTTTGATTACAAACTAATAGCAGCTTGCATCTTTATATAAATGCATATTTTCTGCATACATTACAATTTCACATCCATCAGATTGTGCTGCAGAAAATTGGAGGGGTTGATAGATTGTGTATGTTGATGAAACTTGCAAATGTCTAAAATTAGGAGTATTTCTGAAAAGTTTTCAAATCCCTGCGGGTGGGTTAAATAAAAAACGTTGTGTATTCAGGTGAAACTGACTTCAAAAATGAAACTGAAGAGCCACAAGTTCTCCCCCTTCAATTCAATTGAGTCGAGTGAGCAATTCTTTTTTTGTCAACTACATGCTTTTGTTTTGCTTTAACTGGGTCAAATGTAAATCACTCTCCTCTTCACTATTTAACACGGCATTATTGTTCTTTGTGACATAACCAACAAGCTAAAATCCATTTTAATTGCATTGAAGTCAGCTTTTAATTCCTCCTAGGTATTTGGAAATGTTGTTGGATTATCTCCAAGATTATACAGATCGAGTGAAGCCTTTACTGGATCAGAATGAACTCTTCGGCAAAATACAAATTGACTTTGAAAAAAAATGGGAAAACGGCACCTTTCCTGGCTGGCCGGTATGTAATATTTTAATTATTCTAGTATGATAAAAATATGTTGGATAAATGTGTGTCACAGACAAAATTTATGTTTTCTTACTGTCTGTCGTTAGTGTGTTTTGTTGAGTTGTATGTATTTTTTTACCATCAGAGTGATTGTCCCAAGTTAAATAATCCCAGCAACAAGCCTTTTTTATTTGTTCGAAAATAAAAAAGGTTATCTGTTACCCCACGCTTGTCTCAGAGCTTTAAAAACAGCAATGTCTCACTCACTCTCCTCACACACGTTAGCGTGCACATAAAGATTAGATACTGATTGGGGAAAAAAGCATGATTACAAAGTATAATTGTCTCAGTTTCTCTTTCGTGACAGGCCTGCAGTTTGCTGGATGCTTTTAATTGAAGTGAATGTCTTGTAAGAAAAGGTTTCTCAGTTAAGCTACGAGACTTCGTGTAGTTGAATTTCCACAAGGTCGATTCTCAGTTAAACATGAAATTTGAGCGGGTTGTTGAGAGCGCTCCCACTTTCAGGATGCTGCAGGTTGTTACATTGGCTGCTTGCTTGACTGCAGTTGGTTTAGGCTTCTTGATGGTGTACTTAACTGTGTAGCGCCAATTCTTGCTGTTTTAAAAGCCTGCAGCATACATGGCTGACTCACTCAGTTGAGCTGTTACAAGTCCAAAGTCCTTTTATAAATAAGGTAGATAGTCAGGTCGGTAAAGATCCTGTTTATCCTTTGACAGTGGTTCAGATGATACATGGGGTGGTCAATGGGGACCCCTTCACATTCGCCTAACTCACATTGCATTTCCATGTATCTTTTGTGAACTAGAAAGGTGAATTGGCTGGAGTGCTATTGTCCTTTTGTTGACTTTCTATCCTTTAAAAAAAAAAGGGATGTTTGAATTTCCCGATGGCTACAGGTGTCCATATGTAACTGATATTTACTTGAGTCTCAGGACTGCTTGGAATTGACATTGCCAAAGGTAGCATGATTGACGGTGGCTATTTTAACAATCTGTATTGTTTGAAAGTTCAGAATATACTGGAACATGATGTGGCAGACATGTTTATCAAAATAAAAAAACAAACTAACTTTGTGGGCTTCTTGGCAACCATAGCACTGAACTGTTTATATTCAGTGCCATTTTCATTTAGCTTGGGCTCACTTCTATTACCCAATGTTACGGAAGTGATTTAAATATATCTAAACAACTGTACGGCAAACTATATTGATCTTTTGGATTGAGTCAAAACTCAACTGAAAGTAACACATTAACCTGCTGAAGTAGCTCATTAAACATTGAAAAAGCTGGTCGAAAAACATCACCACTCACCATTTGCAATATCAGTGTGTTTAACCAAGATGGCAATGTACAAGAAAACCTACTTGCTCCTACATTCTGTAATACATGTTGTAAATTTTGTACCTCTCTGGGCGGGTTCATTCAGATGTCCAGACCAAAATATTCAATTTTTTGGTGAATTGCGGCACAAGGTGAGGCAGTAGCTGAGTGGTATTGTCACTGGACGAGAAACCCAGAGACCCAGGTTAATTCTCTGGGAACTCAAGTTCGAATTCCACCACAACAGGTGGTGAAATGTGAATTCAATAAAAATCAGGAATTAAAAGTCTAAGGATGACTATGTAAAGACACACGTGATTCACTAATGTCCTTTAGGGAAGGAAATCTGCCATCCTTATCTGGTCTGGCCTACATGTGATCCAGGCCCTTTGCAATGTGGTTGACTCCTAAATGCCCATTGAAATCAGTTCAGGGGCAATTAGGGATGGGTAATAAATGCTGGCACAGACAGTGATGCCCTCACCCCAAGTATGAATATAAAAATATGATAAAATGGGAATTTAAGTAAAATAGTTAAAAGAGAGTCGTTCTAAGAATATTATAGAATTGCTTTAGAAGTAATGTCAAGTTTTACTCCCTTGCTGTGCAGCCAAACACTCTGCACTGACTTCTGGATCTTCAAATGACACCTATTCTGTTAATAGTGATCAGAAGGCATCTCCAGCCCCTATAGTCCAGTGGACCAAATGTTGGAAGACATGTCAGATGGCTTATTCAGATGTAACAAAGATAATTTCAGTAGGTCCATGCTATGGTCAGCAAGCAGGAAACTGGATAGCGACGTCAATGAGGTTGCTCTGTCCTCTATTTTATCTTGCCAAGCCGCAAGAAACTGTCAGAGGGAATGTGAAAGAGCCAGGCTTCATGTGTCATGACTGTTTCCCCTAGTCATCGTTCTGTGGATAAAAATACTTCCTACTCTGCAACCTAACTATGATTTTCTGTGACTCGGGGTGTTGTCTCAAATTGATGTCACTTAATTGCAGAAAGCCTAAATTTGATGATTGAACCAAGTCATCAAGAATTGTAACATTACATAAAGGGTTTAGGATAATTTTTATGTATCATTCATCTTGACTGAGTGAATATAATTGCAGTTTCTCTTGACAGAAAGAGACGAGCAGTGCACTCACTCATGCTGGAGCTCATTTAGATCTGTCGGCTTTCTCTTCCTGGGAAGTAAGTTCACTTTTTAATTATCTTTTGATTCTGATTGGTTTGTTTTGAAGCTTATGGTGATCATTATTCAAAATATATTGGCCTGGAGTCCTTAGAAAGACCTACGTTCTGTGTCTTCAAATGTGTTTTTATGCCAAGCTATCATGCTCACGAGAAAATGTTCCACAATTGTATTTTTAAAAATATGGCTGTGTTTAATGTGCGTAAATGTTGGTTTGATGGTCTCAAACTTTTTTTCATAACATTGATAGGGAAATAAAGGGACATAAAGGATATAGATGGTATATTTTCCAAGCTTTCCTGATGTCTCGATTGTTTACAGTGAGAATGAGTCGGTTAGGATTATATTCATTGAAGTTTCGAAGAATGAGAGGGAATCTCGTAGAAACTTATAAAATTCTAACAGGGTTAGACAAGATAGATTCAGAAAGAATGTTCCTGATGGTGGGGGAGTCCCGAACTTAGGGGTCATAGTTTGAGGATAAGGAGATAAACCTTTTAGCACTGAGGTGAGGAGGAATTTCTAGAGAGTGGCGAGTCTGGAATTCACGACCACAGAAAATAGTTGAAGCCAAAACACTTGATTTCAAGAAGGAACTAGTTATAGCTCTGGGCTAAAGAGATCAAGAGATATGGGGAAAAGGTGGGATCAGGATATTGAATTTGATGATCCATTATCAAAATGAATGGCGGAGCAGTCTTGAAGGGCCAAATGGCCTACTCCTGCTTCTATTTCCTATGTTTCTATTTTGATTTGCTTTATACAAATTTTTAAACACTTTTGGTTCAAATTACTATTGGTAAATTCAGTGTAAAAATTGGAGTAAGTTTCCATGGGATTTGAGTGAAGGAAATTCTAGCCAACTCAGGCACTGTGGGGATGAAACTTAATAAATGCTATGCTATTCATTTTGTTAACACATTAAAGTCACCATTGTCATCCTATGCAACTCTGACGGTGGGAAACATCCCTTTTTGTCCTTCTCAGCTCATGTGCCGCCCTTGACAAAACATCCAAACTATAATGGCAGCAGTTTAATAATGTTTGGATGGAGAGGAGGCAAGGATGAAGAAAATGAGAGAACATTTTCATTTGTCTTTAGTGTTACTCTCCAACTTTTCTCATTTTGCTTGTCCTTTACTGGTGGCAAAAATGATAATTTATAATGGATACCTGCAGACCTCTGATACTTTGTTCCAGTGGCTAATTTTCATGGGGCTGTGCAGTGGATATAAACTGGCTTCTCTCCTCCAAGCCCGGTGCTGCTGGCTGCATTAAATTCAGCCCCAAGCGTTCAAAGCAGTCGCTGCGTTAGCTGTGACTGTGCTGATTCTCCATATGATTGGGAACCTTTTGTTTTGATATGATTGCAGATGCAATTTATGATGGTCTTATTTGGGATTGTGACTGTTGGACAGTCTCTGCTTGGTTATGACTGAATGGGGCATTTAGAAATTTAGAAATAGTATGGTGGACTCTCTTCATAATCTGGTTATTTTTGAACCAACAGGAATTGGCTTCCTTGGGATTGGACAGGCTGAAATCTGCTTTGATGGCTTTGGGTTTGAAATGTGGTGGGTAAGTGCTCAGCCTAAGTAAATAGTTTACAGGAAGAAACACTGGGGAGTATAAATTCATCTTGAGTGGTGGGACTAACCGAGTGGTATTGGTACAACCGCCCGCTGTACACAGCGCCTGACTTTCTGTTCCATTGTAGAAAATGTTTTGTGCCACTGCCCAAGACAAATATCTTTACCATAACTAAACTTAAAAAAGCTTAATTTTGGGAGGCTTTGTCTGGATTTATTAAAAGGGACTTATTTTAAAATAAAGGCATGAAAGAAATATAAGTTTTTTTTGTAATTTTGCTCTTTAATTATGTAAGTTTTGAAATCACTATGGAATGTTTTCATTTTCTGACTATTAAAGTGTAGGATAATGTGACAAGTTCTGTGTATGAGTGTAGATTTGATGTACTGCAATTAAGTGCCTGTAGAGTTGTAATATTCATGTCCTAGAATTATTGGGCTGCTGTCCGTAAGTACAATTTAAGGGCTTTGAATATCCATTGTTAATATGCTTTCAATTAGCGGTCCATACATACTAAAAGTGTTTTGTCCATTTTTTCAGAACCTTGGAAGAGAGAGCCCAGAGGTTATTCAGTACCAAGGGGAAATCTTTGGAGGCACTGGACCCTTCACTATTCGCAAAATCTAAATCCAAAGGCACTAAAAAGTGAGTAGATTACAAAAATGTATGTTTGTGTTGTTATGTGTACATTAAGTCCAGTGCTTGCAGGAGAATACGTTGCCAACATTGTTCTTGTATTCCTGGCTGCATGCAGCGGAACTCTCTTCACAAAATTCTTAAAACTCTCCCTCTTATACACTATCTCTATATCTATCTGTAACTCATTCACCTTCTCTTCACCTTCATGTACTAGTTTTCCATTGGCACTTTGCTCTCTGGTACTTTGTCTGCCTGCCCACCCTGAATGTACGAGCTGAAGAATTGAATGTTGGCAGGTTATTTGACCAAAGCCTCCTTTGTCCTGAAGCACCACCTCAGCTGGGATGCTCACATGAGAATAAAAACAGAAAATGCTTGAAATACTCAACTGTATAAAATAGAAAATTGTGTGGAGCAGAGATCCTGCTATCAGTTTATATGAATGTTCTACAGCACAAAAGCTTAAGAGATTATGCTTTCCTGTATTGAATTGATTTATTATGAACTGCTTTCAACGTAGCTAATGATTTTTCTCTCCCACTACAACTGCAGGGATTCCGAACGCAACAAAGAAATTGCTTTTCTTGAAGCTCAAGTGTATGAATATATAGAAATTCTTGGGGTAAGTTTGTTTCTTGTCTGATTAGAAGGATTTAATTTTTTATGGCCCTTGTTTTAAAACTGAAGTTGACCACATGTTTTGTTTTGCCTGGACGTATTATGGCATTTTCTTAGCACACCAGTATAATAACATTTCAATGCAGCTTGCATAAAAGATTCATTTCTGTCTAATAACAAGAAAAACAGATCCTATATATCAGAGTGAAAGAAACCTGCGATTGTCATAGTGGTTGTATAGAAAAGTTGTACTTGGTATTGCAAGAACCTACCTTCCATACTTTGTCATTCCACAATTGTACCTTAGCGGACTAAATTTCACCTTCATAGAAAGGACAACAAATGTGAACTCTTAATGATCCTTAAACAAAACAAACAGAAATTAAACCAATTATTCTGCTCAAAATGCATTAGCAAGAAGCTTTCACCTATTGCCACCTGTGCACATTTTTCTTTCAAGCAAACTCAAATATTTAGGGCTGAATATGTTTAGTATTTTTTAAAAAAGGATATTTTACAACAATATGATTAAATTTGCCAATAAAACTTTAATTGACTGGCCTCAAAATTGCTGTTCTGAGGCTGGTGTCACTCATAAATACTGAGTTTGAAGTTGATGCTTTTCCCAGAGATGTCACTCCATTAATTAAACAGAGTTGCCAGTACTGCCTTTACCTGCAGTTCCCAGCTTGCTGCAAGGAAGAGTATCTGCATGCTTATTGTTGTGTCCTCAATGCAACTTTGAAGAGTTTGCTGGGATTTATGATCTTGCTTTTGCAAATAATTTGAGAAGAAGCAGAGCATGAATTTGAAGCTTGAGGTAGAATTTCACCAGAAAACCGTTATCATGCGCTTAATTTTTTTGTCTTGCGATGCAATGTATGTGGAATTAATTGGAGCATTGCAAATTCAAAAACAAGTTGTTTACAAATTTACTTTTTCTCCATGCAATAATCAAGGCTTACATTTTGTTAGCTTCAGCAGTAGGTGAACTGACTTTTCCCAAATTATTTGAAGTCCGGCTCAAATTAATTTAGACAATTTGAGGAGTGGCGTATTAACAAAAGTGAAGTCCTTTTCTTCACTCTGGAGGAAGAAGGAACAACGAGGCAGTGACCAAGAGACAGGAGATAACTACAGCTACTAAATTTGCTGAGAATTTGGAAATTTTCATAGGTTTTAATCATGCAGCAGTACTACTTGAGTCGCCATGGGGAAGGAAAATAAATCATTTATTCACTTGAAACCAATCAGAAAATGTTTGCTTCTCTATTTCTAGGCACTGGCTTTTGAAAGCTTTTTTTTTCCAAACTCTAGTACTGGTGGTGGGAACATGCGAACATCATCTACAACTATTCCTCCAAGCCACACACCATTCTGACTTGGAACTATATCACTGTTCCTTCATTGTCATTGGGTTAAAAATCCTGGAACTTCCTCCATAGCAGCACTGTGGGCGTACCTACATCATGTGGACTGCAGTGGTTCAAGAAAGCAGCTCATCACCACCTTCTCGAAGGCAATTAGGAATGGGCAATAAATGCTCATCCAACCAGCAATGCCCACATCCCTTGAATGATTTTTAAAAATTAATTTAAAAAATGCACTTCCTCACCATACCCCTTTGAGAATGTAATATTTGACTCACTCGGGGGAGATTTGTGAATAAAAAGTTTATTTGTCACAAGTAAGGCTTACATTAACACTGCAATAAAGTTACTGTGAAATTCCCCGAGTCGCCACAGTCCGGCATCTGTTCAGATCAATGCACCTAACCAGCACGTCTTTCAGAATATGGGAGGAAACCGGAGCACCCGGAGGAAACTCGCGCAAACACAGGGAGAACGTGCAAACTCTGCACAGACAAGTGACCCAAGCCGGGAATCGAACCCAGGTCCATGACGTTGTGAAGCATCAGTGCTAACCACTGTGCTACCGTGCCATCCCCATTTAGTAATAACTTAGAATAACTTAGTAAAAACATAATTTCTCACACTGATTGATACAAAATAGCCTCAACACATCTTATCCTGAAATTATGAAGCACATTTCAGTTTGATAAACCCCTGTACCTGAACTCTCTCTAATGAGCAGTTTGACGCTGGCCTCAAAGAGAGAAACCTCCACGTCCACACAATTATTGTGGATTATGTAACATCCTTGTCTTTCTGAAACAACATATCTATTTGGCAATAGATTATGCTGTGTGAGATCCACTCATGTATATTTTACAAGTTGGAATCCTTGTTTATGATCCTTTCCTCTCGGTGTAATATTCGTCTTGCATTATATTTAAGCATTTGCAACCTATCTACATATTCTGTAAAATTTATTGTCTGGATAAATCTGTAGAATTGCATCCACAGGACTGCAGGTACCTACACCACATGGGTCGCAGTGGTTCAACAAAGCTCACCATCACCTTCTGAAGGGCAATTGAGGATGGGCAATAAATGCTGGCCGAGCCAGCAATGCCCACATCCTGTAAATTAATTTTAAAAATAGTTGCAGTTGTTCTGCAATGGAAATCTACACGAGTAGTTAGCTCATTGTTGCTGCTATATCTGAATAAAAGGACACATGGTCATGCATGTGACTTCAATGAGTTGTTTTTGGTTTTTGTACTGCTCTCGAAGCATGTCCAATGGTGTGAAGTTTGCATCTCTGTAAGAAAGAAAAATTGGAGGGCAAATCACCAGAACTTGATTGTGTAATTCTTAGCGTCTGGCTCTGTAGAGTTGTCAGTGGCTTCGGGATATGTATTTGTTTATTTGCAGGTAAACAAAGTATGTTCTTCATTTTGGAAGCGATTATCAATCATTTTATTTTTCAGTGAAATAACTCTCCAGTGTTTTCCCCCCTCCCCTTTTTGTGATTCTCTGCGATGTATCGTTTAGCAACAAAGTCATTACAGCTCCGAACGAGGCTATTTATCCACTCTATGCCAATTCTCTGCAGAACCACCCAGTCAGTCCCATTTCCCTGCTCTATCCTGTAGTTTCTTCAAGCACCCTTCCGTTTTCCGGTTGAAATCATTGATCGTCTCTGCTTTCACAACTCTTATAGGCTGAGAGTTCCAGGTGATTACCACTTGCTACATAAAACAATCCCTTCACATCTCTTACCCAAAACCTGAAACCTGTATCCCTTAGTCCTTGTGCTATCAACTATGGGAACAACTTTTCTTTGTCAACCTCATCTAAGCATGATATAATCTTGCACATCTCTATCAAATCTCCCCGCAGCCTCCTTTGCTCCAAGGAGAGCATTCACAGCTTTTCAAACCTAACCTTGTAGGTAAAATCCCTTAAACGTGGAAACATTTTGTCTGCACTCTCTCAAAGATCCCCAATCCTTTCTAAAGTGCGTTGGCCAGACTAGATACAATACTTTTAACAGCGACTCAACCAAAGCTTTATATAACTTCCCTGCTTTTGTTCTCAATATCTCTATATATTAAGCCCAAGATCCCACATTCTTCTCAGTTGCCTACTACCTTCAAGGATCTGTTCACATGAACCCCCAGGTCCCACTGTCCCGACAGATTACTTCAAACTGTGCCATCAAGTCTATATTGCTCCTCCCTATCCTTTTTGTAAAAATGAGTCACCTCATACTCCTCTGTATTATATTCCATCTTCCACGTGTCTTCCCATTCTGCTAGCCTATCTGTGTGCTATTGCAGTCAATTGGTATCACTGAAATCATCTACAATCCTGTTTGCTGAAAGTTTGATATCATTGGCAAATTTTGGAATTTTAACTCTGTACCCCAAATCCAAGCTATTTACATGAATCAAAGTATCCATTGTTCCAAGCACTGACCCTTGGGGAACACCAATGTCTACCATTCCTCAATCTGAAAACAACTATTTACAACAGTTCGCTGTTTTCTATCCATAAGCCAGATTTTTATCCAAGTATTCAACACACTTTGTGCACTTATATACATGCATTCTAAACCTGTCTTTGTATTCCTGGTGGTCCTTCTTGGTCTGCTTCTACTTAATTTGGTACTCTTTCCCCCTCTAATCCTATCCAACATTTTCACTCCTTTATGCTCCTGGGTGGGATTGTGGTCGGTGCAGACTCGATGGGCCGAATGGCCTCCTTCTGCACTGTAGGATTTCTATGATTTCTATGATTCTATGCACCTTATTCCCCATTTCTACTTTTATATGCTGTTGTCCATCCCCTATCAATTTAAACCCACCTGAACCACACTAGTCAACCTCCCATGAGAATATTGGCCCCAGTCTGTTGAGATGTAACCAGTCCCTTGTCTCCACTCAATAGATTGGTCCAACTTGTTCTCTGACCACTGCTTATGTTTCCGTGAAACTAACTATTGGATGATGTGAAAGAACAACTTGAACAGGAAAATTCTCTTTTTAAAAAAAAAAATTGTAAGTTAGAGAAACATAATTTTAAATCCCAGCAGTACAGCTATGAAGATGTTATTACTTGGCTGTTAGCCATCTTCAGTGTCTCCTGTGTATTCAGCCTTGAGAATATCGTGTTCCCAAAGATGTCCCTTAAGATTTCTTTATTACAGACTGCAGAGATATTTTTGAGATTTTTCGCGAAATGATCAATCCCATTAACCTCACGGAGAAAATATTCACTGACTAAAAATATAAACAAATTTGCTTGTATCAAAATAGTACATTTTTTGTTTGTGAACATTGTCTACTGAAGTGCAAAATTGATGCTGAAATGTTGTTGTGTTGAAAGGCTAAATGTTTTCGTGGAGTGGGGAAAGAGGAGGCTTATTGCTACTTTCATGTAGTGGTAATTATAGTTAAAATAAACTGGAGATCTATTGATTGTGATCCTGCAATATATCACATGGAGTTAGTTTTCATTGTGTAAAAAAATTCCACAAAGATTCTACATCTGCCTGCAAATTTTTTGATGTTTAGTGGGCTGTAAAAATAACTATTCTAATTATCTAGTGCCGATTATTAATGTAAAATTGGTACAATCATGAAAGAATTCTCAGAATTCAGAGAGTTATGTCCTAATTGTTTTTGTATTTATGTTGATGCAGTAATGAAGCTGTGACTCTTTTTGAGTGTTCAATTATATATTTTTTCCACCCGGCAGGAACAGAGACAGCTCACCAGAGAAAACGTACAACGCAAACAAGCTCGGACTGGAGAGGAACGAGAGGAAGAGGAGGAGGAGCACATCAGTGAGAGTGAAAGTGAAGATGAGGAAAACGAAATCATCTACAATCCCAAGAACCTACCATTGGGCTGGGACGGCAAGGTGAGCTAAAAGGAAAATGCAAAGATCACCCACGTTTGTAATCCAAATGGGCTCTTCTAATTTTTTTGACAGGATGACAGCACTCAATAGAATGTTGTAGGATCCAAGTTTTAATTCCAAGTGCTGAGATTCCCTGTAATTACTGTTACCCATATCCTGCTGCAGTGTTTTATTTATTCATCCACTTTTGTGATTAAAATTGAATCACGTTTGTGAAGTTGAAGAAGAAATCTCACTGAGTCAGATTCATACCCCATCAAGTTGGGTATTATTTCAAGGAGAAAGCGAGTAAATTGCTGGGTAAAAATGAGGAATCATTCTTATTTCATAATAAGACTTAGTAATTAGTCAGTGATGAAGCTTGCTCGCTGTGGGAAAAAAAAGGCAACTAAATTTGTGTTTCTCCAACAAACAGAGGATAAAGGTTGGGTGTTTGTTTCCTCGATGTTGATTGACTCCCACCCAGGATGTTTGACACTAATCCTAAAAGTCACATGCAAATATCTTTAGTATTCTGAAAAACTCCAAGTTTGGTCATGGTACTATGGCGTATCTAATTGAATAAAAGATCAAAAGCTAGTCTCTTAACTCAACTCTGGCCTAGGCCCAAGTGGCGACTGTCTGAATTTAATGGTTATTTATGGTCCAGGTTGTGTTGTTTTCATTTACGAGTGGTTTTATATATTTAGTATGATTATAGGTGATACTTTGGTGTGCTTTAGCAATTATTTCCCTATTGTATTGTTCAGTAACCAGCAATGCTGTTGCCAATCAGTAGATGGCAGAGCTAATTACTTTGTAATTTTCAAGGTGACATTTTTGAATTGTAACTTTATTGTTTTGACTTCTTGTGTCTCTACATTTTCCTTTTTAGCCCATCCCATATTGGTTGTACAAGCTGCACGGTTTGAACATCAACTATAACTGTGAAATCTGTGGAAATTATACTTACAGAGGACCCAAAGCATTCCAGCGCCACTTTGCTGTAAGAATAATGACTTAAACTTTGTGTGTAAATTTTTTCATTTAGAAACAGACTATGGAATTTATTTCTATTAGTTAGCTACTCACCTCTGCTGTGCAATGCACTAACCTCTAGATAAGGGACTGTGTGTCAGGTTTAATTAATTAGTTCTGTTTTATAATTGGTTTCCAGGTGATGTACAGAAGTTACTTGGGAGACTTCCTCTCCCTTCCCTTTGGGAAGCACCCTAGCTGCTGCTTGGTCCTTCTCAAATGGATTTGTGGGGAATTGCAACTGAAATATGCAACTGAAATATTAATGATTTTATTCTGAGGGTGACTCTTCACTTGAATTCCAACTTTGCTTGGTGTCTCCCTAGACCAGATGCCATTTAGGGCTGGGAGGCTAGGGATAAAAATTAATTGCTTCTCGGTTCTCTGGATGTGCTCTGAAGCTGGCTACCTCCGTGGAAGTGCCTGACTTGCTGTAGCAACACAACTAAGAGCTGCAATTGTGGAGGTTACAAGTAATTTAGTTGCTGGCATCTTCTGTTAGCAGATGGGGCGAAGACAGTTCTGCAGGAAGGTGCCTGGTCTCTGATTTGCAGTTACATGGAGCGACAAAGCTGAGATCAGGAAAGCCTGGCCACAGAGATCACAAGGACGTGGGAATGTTGTACCACCTCGCCCTTTGAGCACAGTCTTATTTCTGATATGAGTGACATTTCCTGTTCGTTGAAAATGCCTGTGGTAGTGATGTTAAGCTGGTTCAGTCTGTTTTGCATACACTCCATTGGAGGCTGCTCACTCTATTCAGCACTTTAAAAAAAAATGACCAATGGTGGTGAGTTCCTGAAGAACCTGACATTTAAGTCTGGACCAGAGTTTTCCAGTTCCTACCTGGGCCATTAAATGGAACACGCTATTCTAAAAGTATTCTCTTCCAGTGAGGTTGATGCCATCATACTTTGTTCCAGTATTTATAACACAGATTAATAATTGCAAAGTGATTAGTAACTCAAAGATACCTACAAGATTAGGTGGGAAAGATTTGGACAGTGAGGAGATAAAAGTAGAATAATCTGATTAAGTTGTTCCATAATATATGATTGAATAAGTTACTCTGCTCTTTAAAACAAAATCACTGCTAACAGCTACTCAGTAAATGGCATGACAGTGATAGAATTGTTCAAGTTTTCCACAGTTACTTCATGTAAATGTAATTGTTTTGTATCCTTTACAGGAATGGCGTCATGCTCATGGCATGAGGTGCCTTGGAATCCCTAACACAGCGCATTTTGCAAATGTCACTCAAATTGAGGATGCAGTATCCTGTAAGTACAATACTGTTAAACTTGGCTCAAAACTGAACAGAAGCTCACTAAAATCTCCAGTAACTCAGAACCTTTCATGGAACAATTGCTTAATCCTTTTCCACCACTATCCCTGCCACATTTATCCCGGACAGCCTGTCTCAACAGGAAAATGGTACAGACCCTTTATCATCACTGTAGGCTTTGGTCACAAAATATTTCATACTTCCCGCGTATTGAGTGTGTCAGTGATTCTGTGCAATTCAGTACTTGGCAAATTATAAGTCTGTTGACCTTGGGGCAAAGTGTTTACAATTACAGAGAGCTACATTCATTTCTACAGCCTATTATAGTTGTGCCATCCATCATGCATAATGGGCAAATCATTTTAGCATGAATGCAGCTGCTATGCACAGAGGGGACTATTTTAAAAATAGAGGGAATGCTGGAAATACACAACAGATCCTTCAGCATCTGAAAAGAGAAGACAGATTCATGTTTCATTTTACTTAGTCCTTTGATATTAAAAAAAAGTACAGTATTGTTGTTTTCTGTGGAAAGTTGATCTTAGAATGTTCTAAACTATCACCATGTATAAAGCAAGTTTCAGAAAGGAATGGAACAGTTGACCCTTTTTATAGTAACTGCAGATTGTTGAAAAGATACTTGCATTTGTTTAAACTAATGGGTAACTGGAAGGTGTTTTCTCACAGCTATCATTTTGAATTTTCTACTTTCCAACGGCTCAAAACGGAAAAGTGAGACGAGTAACGTCTTTTTTTTTAAAAAAGCCTTCCGTTAGAAAATAAAAAGCAATATAGTATTTCAAAAAATATGCTCTAGATATCTAATGGCAGTTGGAACATTTGTCTTTGTTTTCTTAAATCCTAAACTCATGAAAATTGATATTTGAGAATGTGGAGGGATTTGCACAGGGGAATCGTATATTTCTGAAATTATCAAAGACTAGACATCTCTTAATTCGCTTGTTGTGGTTTAAGTGTCTTTTTAAGGTGTGTTTTTATGTTTTCTCGCATGCAGCCTCTCATTGCGTCAAATAAGCGTTCACGGTCTCTTCTAATTAGCGTCAAATCTCAGAAATCACTGAATTGCAGGAGCAAAAGTCTGAAATGGTTCCTGTTAAATTTGTCCCAATTTGCATTTGACTGAAGTGAGCCGTGTTTTGAAGTAGTGCTGCACAGTCATAAGATTTTCCTCTTCACTGCAGTTCTTTTTAAACATGCATTGCATTAGGGCCTTGCATTCCCTGACGGGCATGGTGTTGTGTAATGTGGGTGCTGAGCTTCTCAAACCAGGGAAAGTTCCAGCTCCAATGCAAACTCGCTTCAGATTTAACTGGTCTTGGCAATTGAGGTATTGTAACTGGCAATGGGGACCCACACTGAGTGGCAACATTTTGGCTGTGATACCAGCTCCAAACTGCTGTACATTTGTATTTGTGTACAATGCCATCTCTAGTAGCTAGACTTCTGTTCTATGTTAACTGAGTAAACCAACTTCTCTTTCTATTACATGGATTTTAAAAAAGTATTGGTTTAAAAGTTATATTCCATGATTCCATTTCATGACCGCTGCAAATCACTGGCCTGGCTGATAGTTGATTTCAAAGGCCATTACATTGCTTTAAAAAAAATCTACATTTCCTTACTCCACATGTCCTAACTTTCAATTTGATATTTCAATCTTCGCTATCATAAACCCAGAATGTAAAACAGGCCTGGGAAAAATGGCAGAATGTTCATCTTTGGTTATGTTCTCAAATGTGCCGTCTATTTTGATCTCTGGCTCTAAAATGCTGCTTCTCCATTTTTTCTCTTGCTTTCATTCTTTCTGTCATCTAGACAGTGGCAGGATGCAGAAGGAATGAGTTCCTCTGTGAAAATACTTAATCTAGACATGCATTTTGAAAGCTAGTCAGAAAAATAGCCATGGAACCACACTATAAATCCTCCTGTTGGTACATGGGACAGGATATGGGCTGCGTAGAAGCAATAGCTTGCTTATTGTGTTGCTTACAAGCGATTAATTGGAATCCATTGTGTTATCTGTTCCAATTCTGTACGTAATTCTATTTTCTTATTGCATAGAGAAATTGCATTTTTTTTTGAACAAGCTTTGGCTAGCTGCTATTTTCTGGGACTGGTCTGGCATAAAGAATTCACAGTGCTGTTTTATTTGGACAAGAATAATAACTTTGTTTTTCTAATCAGTGTGGGCGAAACTGAAGCATTCAAAGGCCGCAGAGAGATGGCAGCCAGACACAGAGGTAATTATTGTAAATGAGCTGCTTGAACTGTGAATGAAGTGCATTACTCAATGGGTTCTGCTGGTCTGCTATAGAAATGTTTGGGGCTGGGCCCAGTATGGAGTCACATCGCCCATCAAAGAGAACTCAACACAGAACATTTTGGAAATGCATGATGTAGTTGGTCAGCTTTGAAAAAGACAGATTAGCATTTTGGAGCAGTACTCATATTATCAGAGCGCCTTTGATAGCACAGACCAAAATTAAAGCGAGGGGAGAACAAGTGGAGGGCATTAGTATAGATTAGCTACTGCAACAATGAAATATTTAATGGGTTTAATACCCAATAAATCAACTTTAAACACAAATGAACTGCCAATCAGGCATCTAAGGGAAATTGAAAAGACAAAAGGTGAGTTAAAGAGCTCTGAAAATAAAAGGAAAGCTGAAGAATGTGAGCTGGTTGAATAAATTATTTGAGCAACTCAATTGCAATGCTTGAATGTTCTACTAAAAGATTCAGAATCAATTCAGTGATATTTGTTGTACCATCAATGTTGTCTGAGATGGATTCTCTGCATTATCTGGGTACCAACATCAGCATCCTTGAAGGTGCCAAGAGCCTCAGCATTGAGGCCATGATTATCCGAAACCAGCTCCACTGGGCCGACCACATGGTTAGGATTCCAGACTCCCCACTGCCAAAGCAAATCTCCTTTGCCCAGCTCAAGGAAGGCACCCGAACGAGAGGAGGACAAAGGAAGCACTTCAAAGACACCCTGAAGGCTTACCTGAAAAAATGCAGCATTGACGTCAATGCCTGGGAGACCCTTGCTCAGAAGAAACCCACCTGGAGGGACCTCCTGATTGAAGGGACACAATTTTTCGATAACATCCGATGACAAGAGAGGTCTGGAAAAGGAGCATGAGAAAGGAATGTCCGCGATCTCAAGTCCACGGACCAATTCTACTTCCCGGGAACACCTGCAACACAAGGACTCAGAAAACCCATGACCAGTGACAGAGTTTTTTAAGTGGGCAATACTACTCGTTAGTGATTGCCGAAGGAGGAGTGATATTTGTGCTTCAGTGAAACGATCGCCTGAAATTTAGTGACGAGTTAGCGATAGATACGCCAGTTACTTTTATATAGAGTCATAGAGATTTACAGCATGGAAACAGGCCCTTCGTCCCAACTTGTCCATGTTGCCCCTTTTTTTTTTTAAACCCCTAAGGTAGTCTCAATTGCCCGCATTTGGCCCATATCCCTCTTAAACCCTCTCTACCAAATATAATACAACTTTTATATATAATTCTTTCCTCATCGACATTCCAAATAGTTATAATGTCATGCAATGTACAATGCCTGTCTCGGTTTGGAGACTTCTTATTGCGAATAGTTGGCTGCGCTCTCTGCAATCAGTGTCAGCCTACTCCAGCTAACTTTACTAATTGGGAATCTGTAGACACTGTTGTCATTTCCTGACCAATGTGGTAACCAGTCTGAGAATTCATCTGCTCACAAGCCCACTATCCCAAAAGAAATATGGAGCCCTCTAAGCCAGTTCTGTCATGAACGCAGCTGCAGTAAACAAAGCTCTTGGTGCTTATTTAGTTTGCCATCTTGTTTTTGAATCGGATTTGCCAGATATGTTTGTAGCATTTGCTACGAAGGCATTTCCGACTCTGAAGTCGCTCATCTTCTGTTTGAACACAGTATTTGTAGTTTGGAGCTGTCTCCTGTGAAAGGCCTGAGCCATTCAAATCTCTTAGTTTGATCTTCATTTTGTGAGCCAATTGATTTGCATTTTATTCAGATTCGTTGATCTGGCAAGTGGCCTGCTGATTCTTGATAAAACTCGTAGAAAAAGTGCCTCTTTTGTAGCAGCATTCATTTTGCCCAGCTCCAAATAGCGGACTCACTTGCGTCCATTAAGCATTTACTTGGGCTTTGGGGAATGTGAATTAGCCAGCCTTGGGTAGGTAATGGGACAAGCATATTGCCCACTCAAGAATCTGGTGTCTTTGTAACATTTGTGCCATCGTCCAAATCCCTTTTATCAACATGTCATCAATTTGTACATAAAATATTGAAGTAAATGTAGTTTGAAAACTTGCATTTAGCATTGTCCCTTTGGATGTCCCGAAGTGATACACAGTAAAGCTGTCACTTTTGAAGTATAGTCACAGTTTCGTAGACAAGCGCAACAGCTAATTTGAAAATGGCTGCAAAAAGCAATGAGCTGGATAGATAGTTAATCTGTGGTGTTGTTTGAGGGATAAGTGTTTGCCAGGACACTATGGGAACTTATCCTGCTGTTGTTCAAATAATGCAGTGGGATCTTTTGTGTCAACCTGAACAGGCAGATGGAGTCTTGGTTTAACGTCTTATCCAAGCAGTGACCCCTCTAAAGGTCTGGAACTGAGAAAGTGCCAGCATGGAGGAGAGCTTTTACCTCGGTTAGTGTTACCGAGTCGAATTGATAGTCCGCGAGTGTGATTATCATAGAATCCTACTGTGCAGAAGGTGGCCATTCAGCCCATCGAATCTGCACCGACCACAATCCCACCCAGGGCCTAGCCCCATAACCCCATGCATTTACCCTAGCTAATCCCCCTGACACTAAGTGGCAATTTAGCATGGCCAATCCACCTAACCGGCACATCTTTGGACTGTGGGAAGAAATCAGAGCACCCGGAGGAAACCCACGCAGACACGGGGAGAATGTGCAAACCCCACACAGACAGTGACCCAAGCTGGGAATTGAACCCGGGTCCCTGGAACTGAGAGGCAGCGGTGCTAGCCACCGTGCCGCCCCAATTAATTATATTAGTGATTTTGATATTTTTTGTTGCGATGTAAAATCTTGCACTGATTAATCAATGTATGGTTGCTTTCATGTATTATATAAATTAATTTGTTTCCGAAATAAGTGAAATTTAACTTGAACTCTGATTTAAAAAAAATGAAAAACAAACAGTACGATGTTTTAACTGGTTATCTTAAATTTCAGGAAGAATATGAAGATTCAAGTGGAAATGTAGTTAACAAGAAGACCTACGAAGATTTAAAGCGACAAGGGTTGCTGTAAAATGTAGTTCCTTCCAGACCATTGTTTCACATCTACAATGATAGTTATTGTTCAGGATACTTTGTTAGTTTAGATTTGATTCTTCCTTTCATTAGTTCGAGGACCATGTTCTGTACTACCTAAATCTTTACCTAACTCATGGAAGCCTGGCAATTTGCATAGTTTTGTAACTGAAATATTTAGCTTTGCAAAACTGGCATATTTCATAACATTTTATAGGTTTTGTGTTGTATCCTTTAAAAAAAAATGAGTACGGAAGCTAACTTCCTCTCTTTCTTGGTCACGGAAATAACTCTTGATGTAAGTATGGGTCTCATGAGTGGATGTGAGACATTTAAGATTACGCTTGAATTTTTCAAAGAAGAATATAATTTATGATAAACAATATTCTTTGTTTAAAACAAGTAGTGTGATCCAGTCATGTTTTTGTTGTATCTTCCCCCAATTTCTGTACTGCTGGCATTCTTTCACAATAAAGCAAAATTGTGATTTTTATTGCCTTTGAGTCTGTTTTAAAAGGTTTTTTTCTATTTGTAACATCTTGGTCTTTTAGTGCAGCTTCCTGTCATTCCGACCATTCTGTTTCCATCACACCTGCCACAATGCCTCTGAGTCTGCCCAGCTCCATCTCCAGGGCAGGTGGTGCTATTCTCTATAGGGTCACCTATCTCAGGCCTGTTGTCTGGTTCCCCACCCGCTGCTTTTCCTTGTTAACCCGAGGTGAACTTTCCTCATCCGCTAACTGCAAAGTATGTCCCAGTCTGAATGCCAACCCGTTTCTTTCCCCTCATGCTGTACAATGGGGTGGCACAGTGGTTAGTACTGCAGCCTCTCAGGGATCCGGGTTCAATTCCCAGCTTGGGTCATTGTCTGTGTGGAGTCTGCATGTCCTCCTCGTGTCTGCGTGGGTTACCTCTAGTGCTGCGATTTCCTCCCACAGCCTGAAAGACGTGCTGGTTAGGTGCATTGGCTATGCTAAATTCTCCTTCAGTGTACCCGAGCAGGCGCCGGCGTGTGGCGACTAGGGGACTTTTCACAGTAACTTAACTACAGTGTTAATGTAAGCCAACTTGCAACACTAATAAATAAACTTTGAACTAAACAAAAAGACCATATGCAGGATAGTGTGTATGAGAGTGGGCTAACATTATGCCATAGGTAAAAAGCGTCATGAGTTAACAAGTATCAAGGGCTGTAATGGAAGCAAAGGGAGAGATTTAACAGAATACAGAATTTGCTGACGATATATTGACAAATTTAATGGGCATATTGCTGCTAATGTGTAAATAAATAATCCAGCAATTTGTAGTGAGGGACAGATGCCTTGACTTGCGAATGGCTGTCCAATTTATATCATTCTGCCATTATTATAGTTACACTGCAGCAGAAGGCCATTTGGCTTGTCGAGCCCATGCTAGCTCCATGCAAGAATAATCCTGATAGTCCCACTCCCTCCACCCTTTCCCCATAATCCTGCAATTGTCTTTCCCTCAAAGTGCTTGTCAAATTACTTTTGGAAAGCCGTAATTGAATCTGTCTAAACCACCTTTTCAGGCAGCGCACTTCAGATAATAACAAACGCTGCATTTTTAGAAAAAATAAAAATGTTTTTCCTCATTTCACCTTTGGTTTTGTTGCCAATCGCCTTAAAGCTGCATCCTCAGGTTCTTGACCTGTCGACCAATGAAAACAGTTTTTCCCTTATCTGTTTCTCTTATCGGTGGCACAGTGGTTAGCACTGCTGCCTCAGAGCGCCAGGGACCCGGGTTTGATTCCCAACCTGGGTGACTGTCTCTGTTGGAGTTTGCATGTTCTCCCCGTGACTGCGTGGGTTTCCCCCAGGTGCTCCGGTTTCTCCCACAGTCTCAAGATATGCTGGTTGGGTGGATTGGACATGGTAAATTGCCCCTTAGTGTCAGGGGGGCTAGCTGGGGTAAATGCATGGGGTTATAGGAATAGAGCGTGGGTGAGACTATGGTCAGCGCAAACTCGGTGGGCCGAATGGCGGCCTCCTGCACGGTAGGATTCTGTGATTCTACTCTGTCCAGCCACAGCTCCATCTAATCTCTTAGCAGCCTCATGAAAGTGGGAGCTCAACAGCAATTTCACCATGAGTTTCAAGAAGTTGCATTTGTGCTGAATTAAACTCTCCACATCGTTGGGGTTGGTACTTATCAACCTGAGGATCCTTTAAAATGATCTTAAATCCTTAAAATTAAATTATTAAAAAGATCCCCCTCCGTTTAATTTATCCTGTTATCTTCTCTGGTTTGCACTGTTTTTCTATCTTTAAATCTCATTGATAGACTTGGTTCAGTCATTCACCAATGTCCCAGATGTTCTGTGGACACTTGCGTTTCCTTTATCAGCCTGCACTTCGGGTAATTTAAAGCATGTTTTCAAACTGCAGAATGAGAGGTGATGTGGCAGCAAATTCTGGGTCTTGATGCGAGTTTATTCAATAAGTTTCTCATTTTTGATAAAATAGATTTTAAGTTGTTGTACGCTTTTATTATTCATTTGTCATGGGACATGGGTGTCGCTGACTGACCAGCATTTATTGCCCATCCCTAGTTGCCCTTGGCGGGCAGTTGAGAGTCAACCACTTTGGTGTGGCTCTGGAGTCACATGTAGGCCAGACAGGTTGAGGACAGCAGATTTCCTTCCCTCAAGGACATTAGTGAACAAATGGGTTTTTCTGACAATTGACAATGGTTTCATGGTCATCAGTCAATTCTTCATTCAGATATTTTTTTTATTGAATTCAAATTCCATCATCTACTGTGGTGGGATTCGAACCCGATCCCCAGATGGTTAGCTGAGTTTCTGGATTAATAGTTTAGCGATAATACCACTAGGTCAATGCCAGAGTAAAACTTCCAAGAGAGTAAAATTTAAACTCACAAAAGGAAAAGTTGAAAATCTGAAAACCAAATGAGACCTACCCAGGCTGGAGTTAGCCCTAAGTATCCACCCCTTCCACCCCCAACTGCTCCAGCGGTGGACTGGGACCTGGCAAGAGTGGAGTGGCAAGTTGGAGAGCCCATTACCTTCACAACACCACCTGATTTACAGCAGACACTGAAAGCTGAGTTCAACGTTCCCATCCTTGGGCTTTATCCGGCTGCCTCTGGTATTCTAACCAGTGCTAGGGGGCTTACCTGTGCCTTGTGGGCAAGTCACCAGGTTAAGAAGGCCTGGGAATCCCAACAGCAGACAAGTAAGTGTCTGATGGGGATTTAATCCCATAGGGGCTTCTGTAAATGCCAGCAGCAAGGCATGTTGAGTTGGTGGACGGGGCTACTGTCTTGCCTGCTAAATTCAGCTTCAGTGTCTAAAAGGAAAAGGTTAAAAGTTTGAGTGCAACTAACCCTTCACCTTGGAATGAGATCTAACTGCTGTATACTTCAAAAAATCTTTATCTTTAAGACCTGGCTGGCTGTAGGATTCACATTCTAATCAGTATTCTGTAACTTGACTTTGTGTCTCTGTGCACTGTTTGAGAGCACATTTCCACTCCATCTGACGAAGGAGCAGCGCTCCGAAAGCTTATGGTATTTGCTACCAAATAAACCTGTTGGACTTTAACCTGGTGTTGTGAGACTTCTTACTACTTCAAAAAAACACAGCATTTATATTTTGGTAGATCATTCAAGGGAACGGGTGGGAAACAAATCCAATTTAAGATGCAAAGTGTTCTTTTCTATCGCACTCCACTTGTAATTGCACTGTTTAAGCCTGGTATGTTTTCTATTGCTGTCCATGCGCAAAGGTTTAATCCTATTTATAAATGTTGGTCTACAATGTGCACAGTTGCCATTTTCCCTAATAATAGACATTGGCCATATTCAGTCCCAAAGTACCCCTGAGGAAAGTATTGCATCACCAGATCAATTGCTTTATGATTGCAGTGGGGGAGATTTATCATTAGCACACATCTGGCAATAACTTAATGCAAGTGCAATTTTTTTTGTTCTTTTCAAATGCAGGGTCGGGTGATTTATTATGCTGGGACTTATTTCTCCAATTGGCTGTAGTGAGTTAAGGGTATAATTGAGGCACCGTTGACCAGAACTACTGGATTCTTGAGTCTGCACTGTTAGGATTTACAAGAGTTGTGTGAGAGTCCAAAGTAAGCATGTTATTGCCTCTGGGTGCCTCGTATAATTATATAACAAACGTTCTTCACACTTGCTAACCAAAAAAGGAGAGAAGGCAGCCTCGTGCTGACGATCCATTGATTCTGTGCTGTGCTTTTTAGTGGAAGCAGCTGTAGAGGGCCAATCAATTACTGCTGTAACACCTCCCATAAGAATTAACACTGGAAACATTGACACATCTGGTGATGCTAAGGAAGCAATGATTGCTGTGTCCTTTTCCCCCCCTCCAGCAAAGAATCTTTCACAATCACAGGACGTCCAAAGTGCTTTATCACCAATCAAGTATTTCTGAAATGTGGACACACTTGTAATGTAGGAAATGCTCAAGCTCCCACTAACTGCAGTGAGAGAATGACCAGATCATTTGTCTGATATTGATTGAGGGATAAATATCGATTATGACACTGGGAATAACTGCCCTGCTCTTCAAAATAGGGCCGTGAAATCTTCAATCTCCATCTGCAAAGACTGACAGGGCTTTGTTTTAACGTCTTATCTGAAAGGCAGCATCTCTGATGGTGCAGCACTCCCTCATCACTGGCATGTTAGCTTTGACATTTATACCTTTCAATTCCTTTGAGAACTGAAAACAGCTTGTGCACTAAAGCGAACATTTATTCGCATGCATTTTGCTTAATTTCTTGAATTTTTTTGGAATTTGATCTGATCTATTGGTTGCGAGACCGCTTAGCTCTGCCTGTAGCATGTGCCTTGCCCTGTGTTGTAGCTTCAGTGGGTTGGCAGTTCATATTTAGGTGTCTGGTGCTGCTCTTAACATCCTCTTCTACATTTCTTCATCGAATCAGGGTTGGTCGCTGATAATAGTGAGGAATGTAGTGGGTCACAGAGTTACAGATTGTGTTTGAATACAATTCTATCGCCACTGAAACCCAATTGTCGATCGCTAGACCTGTTCTGACTCTATCCTGTTTAGCACGGTGATTGTGCTACCAACCACAATGAGCACTGTCCACAGTGTGCAAATAGGTCTTGGTCTGCGCGGGGTCTGTAGGGTGGTCACTTCTTCCAGAACTGTTATGGACAGATGCCTTTGTAACAGGTGAGCATGAGGTCAAGTTGGCTTTTTCTCATTTTGGTTCTTGTGTCACAAGACCAACCTGGTACCTCTGTCCTTCAGAACTCAGGCAGTAGTGAAGCATTATGGAACATCCTGACATGCACTCTCCCTTCCTCAAGGAAAACAAAAAATTATATTCTTCAATTATTGAATCCCGACAGGGTAGAGACAGGCCATTTGGTCCATCATTAAATTGAGGGGTTCACAATTGATTAGAAGGTAAGAGACTGAGAGTGGCAGTAAAGGAATATACTCAGTCTAATAATTCCACCAGGAATTATATTTATCTGTTTGTAATATATATAAATGATTTGGAGGAAAATGTAACTGGATTAGTAAGTTTGCGGATGACACAAAGGTTGGTGGATTTGCGGATAGCGATGAGGACTATCAGCAGGATATAGATCAGTTGGAGACTTGGGCGGAGAGATGGCAGATGGAGTTTAATCCGGACAAATGTGAGGTAATGCATTTTGGAAGGTCTAATACAGATAGGAAATATACAGTAAATGGTAGAACCCTTAAGAGTATTGATAGGCAAAGGGATCTGGGTGTACAGGTACACAGATCACTGAATGAGGCAATGCAGGTGGAGAAGGTAGTCAAGAAGGCATACAGCATGCTTGCCTTCATCGGCCGGGGTATTGAGTTTAAAAATTGGCAAGTCATGTTGCAGCTTTATAGAACCTTAGTTAGGCTACACTTGGAATATAGTGTTCAATTCTGGTCGCCACACTACCAGAAGGATGTGGAGGCTTTGGAGAGAGTACAGAAAAGATTTACAAGGATGTTGCCTGGAATAGAGGGCATTAGCTATGAGGAGAGGTTGGAGAAACTTGGTTTGTTCTCACTGGAGCGATGGAGGTTGAGGGGAGACCTGATAGAAATCTACAAGATTATGAGGGGCATAGACAGAGTGGATAGTCAGAAGCTTTTTCCCAGGGTGGAAGAGTCAATTGCTAGGGGGCATAGGTTTAAGGTGCGAGGGGCAAGGTTTAAAGGAGATGTACGAGGAAGATTTTTTACACAGAGAGTAGTGGGTGCCTGAAACTCATTGCCGGGGGAGGTAGTGGAAGCGGATACGGTAGTGACTTTTAAGGGGCATCTTGACAAGTACATGAATAGGATGGGAATAGAACGGGTAGGGGGTTTTAGTTAAATCGGGCAGCATGGTCGGTGCAGGCTTGGAGGGCCGAAGGGCCTGTTCCTGTGCTGTAATTTTCTTTGTTCTTTGTAATAGATGTGATGTTTCAGTTGGTTATTCCCAGAGATTGGTACTGGAGTCTCGGCTTTTCACTGTAAAAACCAATGTCTTGAATGATGGAATATCCAGTTGTGTATCCAAGTTTTCAGATGACACTAAAGTAGGCAGGACAGTAAGTTGTGTAGATGGGAGAAGGAGGTTTAGAAAGGGATAGAGACTGACGAAATGAGTGGGCTAAACTGTGGGAATGTGAAATTCAATTTGGGGAAGTCTGAAGCCATTCACTTCACTTTGGATCCAAGAGGGACTAATTTTCTTAACTGCTAGTGAATCAGAATTGTGGAAGAGCAGAGAGAGTTCTGAAGAAGTCACATGGAGTTGAAACATTAACACCGTTTCTCTTTCCACAGAGATACTGCCAGATGTGCTGAGTTTTTACAGCATTTTCTGTTTTTATTTCAGATTTCCAGCATCCGCAGTATTCTATTTAGATTTGATAAAATAATCATTTCTGCTATTCTGATGCTGTTTGGAGTGACACTCAAGGAGACCTGGGATCAGATTGGGAAAGTAGAGACAATTTATTCAAAAATAAAATAGCTTGTGAGTGATGTCTCAGGTCAGATTGGGAAAGGATAGATAAATTATTCACAAATAATACTACCCGTGAGTGATGCCTCAGGATCTGTGGAAAGAGAGGCAGTGTTAATGTTTCGGCTCCACATGACAATGTTATTTTGTGGTGGCCTTTAACACATTTTCACTCCTGTAGATGATTAATCACGTGTCTTTGTGTTAAACTAGTGTGCAATTCCACAGGAAAATGAGCGCATTTGTCATGGGCGGCTCGGTGGCACAGTGGTTAACACCGCTACCTCACAGTGCCAGGGACCTGGGTTCGATTCCTGGCTTGGGTCACTGTCTGTGCGGAGTCTGCACGTTCTCCCCGTGTCTGTGAGGGTTTCCTCCAGAGGCTCCTGTTTCCTCCCACAGTCCGAAAGATGTGCCGGTTAGGAGCATTGGTCATGCTAAATTCTCCGAACAGGCGCCGGAGTGTGGCGACTAGGGGACTTTCACAATAACAGTGTTAATGTAAGCCTACTTGTGACACTAATAAATAAACTTCTAATCCTAGTTTAACTTCAATTTCTGTAATTTTAATAAAGTCTTACTTTTCAATAAATTTATATCCAGTCTTGCCTTTTCAACCATTGATGAAAAAGTAGTTCCATCAGTGTATCTCATCACTCCAATGGAATGATATTGCTAGTGATTTGGTCATATTCCTCTGAGGTTGCTGCTTTATTTCTAAATCAAGCCTTGTGATAGACCAATAACTTAAAAAGAATGACAGCATGAGTCATGTCACAAAGGTCCTCACGTGGCTGGTTGCTTTGATGCGAGTGAGCGAATCACGTGTAATCATGTTTTTGATTGGACTTAATCCAAGTTTGTTTAGTGGCAGTAAGTCCAACTTTAACAACATGTATATTAGTGTCTGGAGGAGATATACTTCCCATTAGTTCAGCGTCTGAACATATTTATTACATTAAATATTTTCTATTAATAGCTATGGAATGTTTGCAGGAAATTATTTTCAGGACTGCATTAATATTCAATATTAAATAAAAAGAGAAATACCTGAAATAGACATAGGGATTGTGCCTGAAAGATCGGAAGGGGGAAATGCCAGATCCATGTTATTGCCTGTTTCAGATCCTAAATTTCTAATTTCAGTATTACAGTGGTGCTGGCCTGGATTAGTAAAGGACTTGCATGATTGTATATGGAGTGCTATATTTTGGGAATTTCAGGTTGTAAGTTTTTTGCTAGCACTTAACCCTCTTCCAATAAAGCCAACCCAGAAGTATAACAATCTATTGGTAGAATCTTATTTCACTTGAGTACAGGTTAGCAGTAGAATATTCCCGAAAGGAATTAATAAGAAAGAATTTACTTTCTGCATATTTGAATACCACAGAAAGATAACTCCAAATGCAATTCTTATATTTTTTAGGAAGGTTACACGTTAAGAGGACAGCCAAAAAGAACAGGGTATAAAATTCAGCACAGAAATCTTCAGAATCAATGATAAGGCAATGTTACAAGAGAGCTAGTCCTTAGTAAAATTAAAAAATAGAATTGGATAAAACATTTAATTGCGTGTCCTCTTCTTAAAGGTACATGTTCCTGCTTTGGTTTAAAGGTAATAAATTATTCACAACAACAGAAAAAAAAACTAAACGTGCAAACTATTTTCTATTTGAGACCTTAAGATGTCAAACCCTCGCAATGAACAAAGCATTCGATCAATCGAATGCTGACACTGGTTGCAGGCTGCGAGCATGGGGGAGGGAGAAACTGAAGAGCTGTTGTCTCTAATTGTACTCCTATGATTAACTGACACGTCTCATTTGCAACAACAACAGTAGAGATTTATTTATTGCAGCAGATGATAGCTCACTCAGTACACGGACTGTCAGCCTTATCTGTGGGAGCACTTCAAAAGTGGAAGAAATTGTTTAAATGTAGACATATTTTATATACTGGCGTTGTCCACAGTCACTAAGATTTGTTTACTGGACAGTTTTAGAATTGTACAAAACCAGCATCCAGATTGTCATGGAATCCCTACAGGGCAGATCGAGGCCATTTGCCCAGAGAGTCTGCACTGACAACATTCCCACGCAGGCCCTATCCCCGTAACCCCATGCATTTGCCCTAGCTAGTCCCCCTGACACTAAAGGGCAACTTAGCATGGCCAATCCACCTAACTTGCATATCTTTGGACTGTGGGAGGAAATCAGAGCACCCGGAGGAAACACACGCAGACACACGGAGAATGTGCAAACTCCACACAGACAGTGACCCAAGCTGGGAATCGAACCCAGGTCCTGCCCTTTGACAGTAAATGACAAGTTTTAGAAGTGATCTCTTTGGATAAAATTCTACTATGGTGGGTGTTTCAGCAAAGGCTAGTCCTAATTTTACCCCATGTAGGCCCACAAGCATTGTAATTCACGTCACGTAATGATGAACAGAAAACAAATTTTAGAATGTCTGGGTGAAAGGGCAGGTGGATGGTGGCGTTTGGCCAAAATATTGCTCTCGGGATGGTTTTGCCCAGAAGAGTGTGGGAAGGTTTTCTGTACAAAACGTTTTTTTAAAATGTTAAGTCGCCCCAGTTATTGGCACATTAAATTTTCTAATATCCTTTTCATTGCCTCACCGAGATGCTTTGAGGAAATGTTTCCGAAAGAGTATGGTGTCCAGAGGTAATTGTGAGGTAACTAACCCATCCCTATTCCAGCATTCAAGAGCAACATTTCCAATCCTGATCTCAAACCATTCAGTGGTTTCCTTCATATGTAGAAGTCAAAAAACAAGGCTAAAGGTCTGGAATCTCAGAATCATTGTCTATCTACCCAAAGAAAGATTTCAGTGGAGAAGCTTTCTATTCCCAGTGAACAGTGGAACAACCAGTAAATTCCAGAACGATGTCTGCATTGTTCGCAATGGACACCATTATATTGTCTTCTCTGGAGAACTCTAAATTTAATTCAGTCAATTATTACCTACGGTGAGAGAGCAAGTAAATAAGACTATTGCCTTTTCTGAACTATTGAAAAGAGAAATGAGCACAGTTGGAATTAATTCTATCAACTTTACCCTCTATTCCTTCTCTTTCATATGCTTATTTCCCCCCCCCCCCGTTAAATGTATCTATATTATTAGCCTCAACTATCCTCTGTGGTAGCGAGTACCAGATTCTCAACACACTCCGGGTAAAGGACGTTTCTTCTAAATTCACTATTTGATTTCTGAGTGTCTACTTGATACTGTTGGCATCCATAGAATTCCTACAGTGCAGAAGGAGGTCATTTGGCCCATCAAGTCTGCACCGACTCTCCGAAAGAGTATCTTACCCAGGCCCACCCCTGTGCCCTATCCCTGTAACCCTGTGCATTTTTACCATGGCCGGTCCATCTAACCTATACATCTTAGGACATTAAGGGGAAATTTACCAGGGTCAATCCACCTAATCTACTTGAACATAGAGCCATAGAAACATTATAGCACAGAAGGAGGTGTTTGGCCCATCTTGTCCATACGAGCCCATGGACACCCAGGTGCCTTTCTAATCCCATCTTCCTGCATCCAGCCCATAGCCCTGCAGCTTACAGCTCTTAAGGTGCAGATCCAGGAACTTTTTAAATGTGTTTAGGGTATCTGCCTTCACCGCCAATGTGGCACCCCGCAGAGCAATCCAGTCAGTCCCCTTCCACCCCCTCCCACTCCTCCCTCGATCCCAGTCATCCTGCAAGCTTACGTCCTGCAAATGCCCATTCAAATCCCTTTTGGAAATCATTGATTGTTTCCGCTTCCGCCACCCTTGTGGGCAGCGGGTCCTGGGTCATTAGCACTCGCTGTGTGATAAACACTCTGCCTCCTACTTCCCTTACCATAAAATCTTGATGATGTGGAGATGCCGGCGTTGGACTGGGGTGGGCACAGTAAGAAGTCTCACAACACCAGGTTAAAGTCCAACAGGTTTATTTGGAATCACGAGCTTTCGGAGCGCTGCTCCTTCATCAGGTGAGTCACTCATCTGATGAAGGAGCAGCATTCTGAAAGCTCGTGATTCCAAATAAACCTTTTGGACATAAAATCTTAAATGTGTTTCTCGGTCCTTATTCCATCAGCTAATGAGAAGAGTTTTTTTTAACCTTATCCCAGCCTGTCATAACATTGTTGATAAACTAATAAAATTTAGAGGGAATAAAACCCCTTGTCTGGATAGATTACACCTACACATATGAAAGTAAGTTATGGAGAAGCTAACAGAGGCACTATTACATAAATATAAATATATAAATTGATTAAAGAGGAGTATAGTGCCAGAAGAAGAAATTATGTTAAATTATTTAGAGCCTTGGTTAAACCACACTTGGCGAACTCTGTTATACTCTCCATATGGGAACATATAGAAGCACTGGAGGAGGTGCAGAAATATTTATTAGAAAGGTAACACAGCTAAGAAGCTATTCATATCCAGAACAATTAAGTGGGCTGGGTTTCTTTTCTGTAGAAAAGGGAACATTTAGGGGCAGCCTGAGAGGGGCCGTTAAGATCAGGAAAGAGTTTAATCGGGTAGAAGCAGAGAGGATGTTTCCACTTGCCGGTAAGTACAGAATTAGGGGTCATACAATAGTCACAAATAAATCCAATAAGGAATCCAGGAGAAACCTCTATACCCAGACCATGGTGAGAAAGTGGAACTTACGATCAGAACTGAGTAGTTGAGGCCAGTAATGGAGTAAAGAGAAACCTAGATAAACCTATGAGGGAGGACAGATTAGAAAGATATGTTGATGGGGTTAGATGAAGATCGATAGAAGGAGGATCAGATAACATATAGATGTTGGCACAGACCAGTTGGGTCGAATGGCCTATTGCTGTACTGTAAATACAGCGTAATCACGTAAGTCACCGTAAAGCACTGTGCCATTCAGGATGGCATGGTGGCACAGTGGTCAGCATTGCTGCCTCACAGCACCAGGGACCCGGGTTTGATTCCCGGCTTGGGTCACTTTCTGTGTGGAGTTTCCTCTGGGCGCTCCAGTTTCCTCCCACATTCTGAAAGACATGCTGCTTAAGTTCATTGACCTGAATAGGCGCCGGACTGTGGCGACTAGGGGAATTACACAGTAACTTCATTGCCGTGTTAATGTAAGCCTTACTTGTGACAATGATAAATAAACCTTTCACATGTGAGTCTGGATGATGAGCATCAGTGCATTATTTAGATGTAAGGAGACCAAAATCAATTCTGTCTCTATTCAACGTTCACTAAAGGTGCTGCTGGAAGATCTGATGAAGAGTCATATTAGACTCGAAATGCTGGCGGGGTTCTCCGACCTTGTCCATGGCTGGAATTCTCCAGTCCCGCTGCTGTGAATGGAGATTTGGCAGAGCGCCAAATTCTCCTTTCTCACCGGTTGTGGTGGCAAGGCATACAGCATTGGAGAATCCCGGGCATTAACTGTTTCTCTCTCCACAGATGCTGCCAGACCTGTTGAGTTTGTCCAGCATTTTCTGTTTTTACCTCAGATTTCCAATATCTGCAGCATTTTACGATTATTATTTTACTAGAGGATCATTGATATCCATGCAATCTCACTTCACGATATCAATGCCTTTGGGGAAATACTGCTTATAGAATGAATATTCTTCTTAACTGAGGATGTTCCAAAAGGCAATGAAGAGCAGATTTTTGCTGCACTAATATTCAATAATTTGTGAGAAGCTGGACTCTGCGATTTGATCAGTGGCCTTCCAGAGACTGCAGCTCAGTCATATGCACAACCTCTGGTGTACTGTGCACGCCTCAGGAACTAAAATGTTTTATTTTTATGGTACAGACTGTTGGGATTAAAACTAATCACACATAACTGATGTTAACATACCTAAGCTCCTGGGACTGGAGGAGAGAACATCCACAATAGTTACAATAAAGTAAAACAGTAGCGTTCTCAGTTAAGTAAACAGCCTGGCTAAATCAAAATATTATTTACTCATTGTGAATACTCTCTCTGGAATCCAGTAGAATCCAACTCGTACACTTCTGCATTTAGGCTGAAAGTTGGGAGATGAGATTCACATGGTTTGCGGCATCACAGTTTCTCTGTTCTTCTGGGGCTAAGCTTTTTGTCACAAGTTGTTTATTTTCTTTACATCTGGAAGCAATATTAAAACTGGTGGGGCTTGTCACTCAAGATCATGCAATGTCCCTGAAATTGCACTCTGTGGGGTAATGACTGCATTGTCAACATAGTTTGCCTTTGGTCCAAAGGGCTTAACTTCTGCTGGGGGCACCACTGAGATTTTAACCCATTGTACAAATTCAACATTTTCAAATCACAATTTACAACAAACTCACGAATAAATACAAATATTCTACACTGAGATACGTCAGAGCTTTGCACTGAAAGACTTCAGTATGTGAAAGTTTGTAAGGTCTCGCTGTGGATGCCTCGGTGTTGAATTTTTCCCACTCAGACTGATTGAGCTGGTGTGCAATTTAGAGACAGTATGGCACATGGGGAAGAGGTGGGGGAGGAAGGAGGGGGAGGGTGTAGTACCTGGACAGTTTGCACCAGGTTTTGGTCACACCTTATAGAGAGGCGCAGGTTCAGAAGAGGGTCAGTGTGACCATTAGCATACACAGTAAGGGGAATGCCAATTGTCGAATCATAGAATCACTACAGTGCAGAGGGAAGCCATTTGGCCCATTGAGTCTGCACCTACTTTCCGACAGAGCAGCCCACACAGGCCTTATACCCTTAGCCCCACATATTCTCCCTGCTAATCTCCATAACCTAGACATCTTGGGACAGTAAGAGAGAATTTAGCATGGCCAATCCACCTAACCCGCACATCTTTGGACGATGGGAGGAAATTGGAGCACCCGGAGGAAACCCACACGGACACGAGGAGAATGTACAAACTCCATACAGACAGTGACCCAAGGCTGGAATCGAACCCAGGTCCCTGGCACCGTGAGACTGCAGTGCTAACCACTGTGCCACCGTGCCGCCCACCAATACCGAATGAGGATCTGCAGGAACCGATCCTAGCCAACAATGTACTTTTTACCTCTGACATCAAAGATGAAGAATGTCAGGAAGACATCTGGAATGCAGACCATGCCATCTTGGAGAGGGGACAGTCCAAAGGTGGGAGTAGGAGGAGATGTAATCTGATTGAATGATGGAACAAGTTCTTGGGGCTAAATGGCTCGAAGGGCTGAATGGTCTCCTTCTAATACTAAGTCCAATGTTCTGATGGTCCATTCTGTTCTTGTAGTTCAATGTTCCTGACAATAGAGCTGATCGTACAAGATTCTTGACTTCCATTTCCCATCACTTCTTATCTGCCACCTGCACACTGCGATCCAGGATTGAACCATTCCATTCTACTCTAGTGTTCCACAAGAAACGTTCTTGTAAATGCTTGAAGCCTCACAGAGGTGAAAGAAAGTATTCTAAATTTCGCTCCTGTTTAAAAGAATTTTGCTGCACTTGTGAACATCTAGTTTCAGTTCAGACAACTCAAGGAAATCAGTCACCTCGATTTGTCTCTCGATTTCCTACTTCCACGAACAGTAGGCACATTGTATCTCCACAAGGAAGTGGCTTTTGTAGAGGAGGGAGGGTTACTGAAAGCTGGCAAGAAAATTACCTTTTAAAATCAATTGAAGAATTAACTTCGATTCAGAAGGAGGAATTCTAACCAAAGCTTGGATTTGGATTAATTACTTGGAGATTTTAACAAGCAATTTGATATAGAAAAATAGTAGCCACATGTAATGTAGGCAAATCTGATTTAACAATATTACAGTTGATGGAGGAAGGTATTTAAATTGCTTCTGTGTTTTTTAGCTCCACAGATCTGGTGGAATTGTAAATCTACTCTGAATTCCAAAATATCACACACGTTATTGAATATTATTTGATGTGTCTAAGTTATCACTTTTCATTTTCTCACCCATTCAATGAAAGTCCAGTACTTAATGAAATGATTGATCCCACACAGGAAATAAGCCACAGTGATTTTCTCAAACCTCTTTGGTCCTCACCCACTCTCATTCTTGGGAAGCTTTACCCAGAGAAGATCAAAGTGCTGCCCATTCCCCTATTAAAGTAGTTTATTGCCCACCAACTGCAGTGAGAACCTATCTCAACACCTTTGAGAATATTAGCATAGATTTTGCGAGAAGTAATTTGACTGGGAAGAATTTCTTGGTTCAATGTGTAGGTTTGAATGGATTTACGGTGGCATGGTGGCACAGTGGATAGCGTTGCTGCCTCACAGCGCCAGGGACCCGGGGGTCAATTCCGGCCTCGGGTCACTGTCTGTGTGGAGTTTGCACATTCTCCCTGTGTTTACGTGGGTTTCCTCCGGGTGATCCATAAGTTTCCTCCCACATTCCAAAGATGTGCGGGTTAGGTTGATTGGCCGTGCTAAATTGACCCTAGTTTCGGGGGGGATTAGCAGGGTAAATGAGTGGTGTTACAGGAATAGGGCCTGGGTGGGATTGTGGTTGGTGCAGACTCGATGGGCCGAATGGCCTCCTTCTGCACTGTAGGATTGTATGATTCTACCTCATATTAAGTTGATCTTTCTCTACACCCTAGCTGTGACTGTACATACATTCATATGTACAAACACTACATTCTGCACCCTCTCCTATCCTTCTCTATGAACGGTACGCTTTGTCTGTACAGCGTGCAAGAAACAATGCTTTTCACTAATACGTGTGACAATAAAAAATCAAATCAAATCAAAGATGTGAAGAGATGTGTTACTCATGTGTCTCAAAGTTATAGATTATCACTGTGCTGTGTAAATGCATTGAGGTCATGTTGCAGCTGTACAAAGCTCTGGTGCGGCTGCACTTGGAGTATTGTGTACAGTTCTGGTCGCCGCATTATAGGAAGGATGTGGAAGTATCGGAAAGGGTGCAGAGGAGATTTACCAGGATGTTGCCTGGTATGGTGGGAAGGTCTTATGAGGAAAGACTGAGGGACTTGAGGTTGTTTTCGTTAGAGGGAAGGGTACGAGGTGACTTAATAGAGGCGTACAGGATGATCAGAGGATTAGACAGAGTGGATAGTGAGCGCCTTTTTCCTCGGATGGTGATGGCTAGCACGAGGGGACATAGCTTTAAATTGAGGGGTGATAGATACAGGACAGATGTCAGAGGTAGGTTCTTCACTCAGAGAGTAGTAAGGGTGTAGAGTGCCCTGCCTGCAGCAGTAGTGGACTCGCCAACATTAAGGGCATTTAAATAGTCATTGGATAAACATATGGATGATATTGGAATAGTGCAGGTTAGATGGGCTTTAGATTGGTTTCACTGGTCGGCGCAACATCGAGGACCAAAGGGCCTGTCCTGCGCTGTAATGTTCTATGTTCTATGTAACTTCAGACAGAGGTGAGTACAATGGGTGAGGGACAACACTATTTCACACTTATGGAAGTAATGTTAGAATATTTATTTTTGTCACTTCCTCTCTCCAGATTTCTCCCTTAAAATCCTACAAGTGCACCTCTAATGCAGGAAGGTGGATGCCTGATGGCCTCCAATATCTTGCTCTGATAGTCATTCTTTATGGGTGAGCACAAGTAGAAAGTGTGAGCAACCTATTTAATTATTGCAATCTTTCCTGGTTTTACTTTGACCTGGTGTCTTTGTGTTGGGGTCACTGGATAACGCTGAGGAATTGCAATCTAAATTTCTCCCCCATGTTAAGCTTAAAGTTTATTTATTGGTGTCACAAGGAGGCTTACATTAACACTGCATTGAAGTTACTCTGAAAATCCCCTAGTTGCCACACCCCGGCGCCTGTTCGGGTACATTGAGACAGAATTTAGCACGGCCAGCACGTCTTTCAGACTGTGGGAGGAAACTCACGCAGAAACAGGGAGACCATGTAGATTCTGCACAGACAGCAGCTTATAAACGTTAAGGGCAATGTTGCGCACAGACCAACTAACTCATCACAGGTGTGGGATGGGATTGGTTCAATGTCACACCACATTGTATCTTACCTCAATTGATTTCACATCTATGGTCCCCAAAATTCAACGGTGACAGAGCACAAGTCATATGGGAGTGATTTGGACACCAAGTCAACAGAAAGAAAATTTGGGCAGTTATGTCACTCTGATTTGACTCACTTTCCCACATTTTGCATTCTCTTTGTTAGAGGAGCATCTTTTCTGTCTTGTCTAGAGAAATTTTAGGTACAGCAAGACCACAGATGTAAATGTATTTATAGTCCCATTTGGACCAGAGATGTTTATTCAAAGTAAATCTGGAGTAGGTTTAATCGTCTCCAATGCATGTACTGTATATATGCAAACTCCAGTAGCATCTGGTTATATCACAGTTTGGTATGGCTCCTGCTCTGCCCCAGACCGCAAGGAACTACAAAAGGTCGTGAATGTAGCCCAATCCATCACGCAAACCAGCCTCCCATCCATTGATTCTGTCTACACTTCCCGCTGTTTCGGCAAAGCAGCCAGCATAATTAAGGACCCCACGCACCCCGGACATTCTCTCTTCCATCTTCTTCCTTTGGGAAAAAGATACAAAAGTCTGAGGTCACGTACCAACCGACTTAAGAACAGCTTCTTCCCTGCTGCTGTCAGACTTTTGAATGGACTTACCTTGCATTAAGTTGATCTTTCTCTACACGCTTGCTATGACTGTAATACTACATTCTGCACTCTCTCGTCTCCTTCTCTATGAACGGTATGTTTTGTCTGTATAGCGCGCAAGAAATAATACTTTTCACTGTATGTTAATACATGTGACAATAATAAATCAAATCAAATCCTCCCACAGTCCAAAAGAGGTGCTGGTTAGGTGTGTTAGCCATGCTAAATTCTCCCTCAACCCGAACAGGTGATGGAATGTGGTGACTATGAGTTTTTCATAGTAACTTCATTGCAGTGTTAATGTAAGTCTACTTGTGACGCTAATAAATAAATTTTAAACCTTAACATTTATTGAGCTTCAGGTCAATTTTGCAAGGAACTATCTGTACTTTAACTCCACATCCAACACAACGTTGCAATACTTATTCCATAAGACTCTGTGTCGCCTGGAAACCACATGCCTTTTTATAGCGTAAATGCAGTGAAGCAAATTTTATCAAGTGCTTAAACACAAACAAGTTGTTGCTTTTTCTCCCTCTGAGCTTTATTGCAATGACTGCAGTATAAACAAGGCAGATGGTACAGTGGCAGAATAAATTGTTTCTCCAGTCACTCTGGATGATCTTACCTCAGTGAGGCACAAGTTCCTCCTCTGTGAAGGAATTTTAAGTCTATAAATATTCCAGTGCTTCAACTTTGTTTAAGATTTAAAACAGTGGCATCAACTTCCATTAATTACTGTACATTTTTATTGATTGATTATGATTTTATACCCCTTGACCTCTAAACATGAGCAAGTGACCTACCATTATAATATCTTAACTCTCTGGCTAATAAAAGTGAATGTAATATAATCAGGAGTAGACTATTTACCTGTTGAACATGATCCACCATTTTGCAAAGTCATGACAGGCATTTAACTCATTTTTTAGCCTCTTCATAAAATCCTTCTATGTTCTTTTAGCACCTTTACTTCGAGGGTAAGTAATTATCTCATTTTTGAACAGCTTAATTAATTCTGGATAATAACATTATGGGCTGTGAATTGATACTGTCATGAACCTTTGCATGAAAGATGATTTTTCTAGATTCTCTCTTAACTGACTTTCCTCTGATTTTATACAATGCCTATTTGCTCCACTCCCTGCCTACCCGGTCCCTTTCCTTCATGAATTCAAATACCCTATTTGGATTACCCATAACCTGTTCATTAGCAGGGAATATGCTCAAAGTTTACCAGTTTGCATTGTAGCTGATTTCATTTAGCTTAGGCACCTTCCTTGGTGATTCATTGCAGGGCTTCCTCTGATGCCTGTTCATGTTTTGTAAGGTGCGGTCACAGCAGAAATCAGCTTTATTCCTGAGACAAGCATTACATTATAGCATTCGAGTCGTAAGTTTGGAACTATTGTATGAAGATACATTAATCTTCAACCATCGATTAATAATCACCTTTATACCGAACTACAAAGGAAGATCTCTCTGGCGACTATGTACAATTCATGTCTGGAGACGGTTATCCTGCATTCAAATGTCCCATTGTTGAGAACATGTAACCCAAAGCGAGCAGTGGCCATGACAGAGGTAATGTTGTGATAACCCTTCAGGGATCAAAGACTCAAATGCACCGTAAAACAAGCCAGGTCTTTGGACAAAGTTCAGAATTATTGGAACAAACTCTTCCTGCTGCAACAGTTGAGCTCTGCACCCTTTAGTATACCTGCTAGAGTTCAAACAAATGGAAACTATACTTTTATTAAAAGTATAATTCCTTCCTTTTACAGTAAGCATTCACTGAACACCAATACTACTATTGCTGTTGATAGACCAAAGGCTCCTAACTAATTATAGAAAGAAACCAGAGGCAGCACAAGGCAAAATAAAACAAAACATGTAGCTAGTAGTTGCAATTTGGAATATTTTCCCTTTAAAAAGAGAGTTGGACAAATTCTTGAAAGGGAAAACTTTGCAGGGCCAACTGATATGAGCAGGGGATTGGGACAGTTTGGATAGCTCAGTCACGGGCACAAAGGGCCAAATGGCCTTTTCCTCTGCTGTATTATTCTATAATTCGATGATCTTAATCCTATTCTAACACATTTGAAATTAAAAACAGCAAAGAGGTTGGGGGTAGTGTGTTGGCTGTTGCTGATGTGGACACAGAAACTCCACACTTCCTCTTAATGTTCTGGGGATCCGGGTTCGAATCCCGCCACGGCAGATGGTGGGATTTGAATTCAACAAAAAGTATCTGGAATTAAGAATCTACTGATGGCCATGAAACAATTGCCATTGCCGAAAAAACCCATCTGGTTCACTAATGTCCTTTAGGGAAGGAAATCTGCTGTCCTTATTTACATTTGACTCCAGGGCCACAGCAAAATGGTTGACTCTAGGGTTGGGCAATAAATGCTGACCAGCCAGTGATGCCCATGTCCTACAAATTAATAAAAATCAGCCCCCAATCAGTGAAGTCAGCCCACCCCTTCCCCCCAAACTCCCCCACTCATATAGTCAATGCTGGCAACAACCCCCTCCCCCAAATGGCCATCGTTGGCATCCCCAGCTATCATGTCTGCTCTGCCCCACCACAAATAAATGAATCTCCCCTCTCCTATGAGGCTCCCACTGGGGTCTGCCCCTAGCATTGCACCCTGGCACAGGTTGGCACTGTCAGGTTGGCATGGTGCCACACATGGCAGTGCCAACCTATGCAAAGGGGCAGTGCCACAGGGCATTGTCAGGATACTGCCTGGCCATATCTCTTTCTCCCAGGGGCTATACTCACCTTTACAACCCCAGGGGAGGGGCAGATTTCTAAGACAGATTCATGTCTGGGTGAACCTGTTGTAAATCGCATCAATGTGACAGAATGTCGACGCGGTTTGATATATGGTGGGGGGGGGGGGGGTGGGGGGGGGGGGGGGGGGGGGTGGAGGTGGGGGTGGTGGGGGTGGGGGGGGTGGGGGGGTGGGGGGGGTGGCGGGGGGATAATGACATGTAAATACATTAAAATGTATTTAAATCAGGTTTGTGCATGAAGTTAATTACATCACTTGTGAGGGACAGCGAAAATCAGAAGTTGCGATCTCGTTGGCGAGATCCACGATTTCTGGGCCATTGCCGAATCCTGAGTCTCCACTGCCATTCCCATGGACAGCGAATGTGAGCTCAAGATCGCCCACTGCGCATTATCACACACTTGCCCAAGATGTTTAACAATAACGAGACAGAGTACAGGAATGAGATAGAGAATCTGGTGAACTGGTGCAACGACAATAATCTCTCCCTCAATGTCAACAAAACAAAGGAGATTGTCATCGACTTCAGGAACCGTAGTGGAGAACCTGCCCCTGTCTACATCAATGGGGACAAAGTAGAAAGGCTCGAGAGCTTCAAGTTTTATGTGTCCAGATCTCCAACAACCTGTCCTGGTCCCCCCATGCCGACACTATAGTTAAGAAAACTTTCTCAGAAGACTAAGGAAATTTGGCATGTCAGCTATGATTCTCGCCAACTTTAACAGATGCATCATGGAAAGCATTCTTTCTGGTTGTATCACAGCTTGTCATGGCTCCTGCTCTGCTCAAGACTGCAAGAAATTACGAAAGGTCGTGAATGTAGCCCAATCCATCAAACAAATCAGTCTCCCATCCATTGACTCTGTCTACAGTTCCCGCTGCCACAGCAAAGCAGCCAGCATAATTAAGGACCCCACGCATCTCAGACATTCTCTCTTCCACCTTCTTCCTTCGGGAAAAAGATACAAAAGTCTGAGGTCACATACCAACCAACTCAAGAACAGCTTCTTCCCTGCTGCTGTCAGACTTCTGAATGGACTTATCTTGCATTAAGTTGATCTTTCTCTACACCCTAGATTATGACTGTAACACTACATTCTGCACTCTCTCCTTTCCTTCTCTATGAATGGTATGCTTTATCTGCAAGAATCAATACTTTTCATTGAATGCTAATACATCATCATAGAAATCATAGAAATCATAGAAACCCTACAGCACAGAAAGAGGCCATTCGGCCATCGGGCCTGCACCGACCACAATCCCACCCAGCCCTACCCCCATATCCCTACATATTTACCCACTAATCCCTCTAAGCTACGCATCTCAGGACACTAAGGTCAATTTTAACATGGCCAATCAACCTAACCCGCACATCTTTGGACTGTGGGAGGAAACCGGAGCACCCGGAAAAAACCCACGCAGACACGAGGAGAATGTGCAAACTCCACACAGACAGTGACCCAAGCCGGGAATCGAACCCAGGTCCCTGGAGCTGTGAAGCAGCAGTGCTAACCACTGTGCTAACCACAGTGCTAACCACTGTGCTACCGTGCCGCCCAATGACATGTGACAATAATAAATCAAATGAAATCAAAATTACAGAGTTCTTCTCCCGCTTTCAGGGTATTGCTGTTTATTATCCCGAATGCGTACATGACTTGATAGTTTTCTGATGGAATTGTCTACGGAACAGTTCCTTGCTGTTTTTTTTTAAAGCAAACAGAAAGTATGGCTGTCCCATCATGCGACCGTTTTCAAGACCAAAGTGCTTTTCCAAATAAGATGGGTGGTTAGATCCATTATATATCCAATGTGGCAGCCTTCACACTTTGAGAGTTTGAGGCAGCCAATGTCTTTGTATGTGGATGACCCACTCAATTTGGAATTACCCTTTCGACTTAGTTTCAGGAAAGGGCGTTGAGTTAATATCAGTCTGGAAGGTTCCTTTTGTTCCCTCTTGAGACTGGGGAGTGTTTCAATCCACTAGAGGAATCAGATGATCCTCATGTGGCCATATTTTTGGAGTCAGTTTAAAATGTGAAATAATGTTTTGAAATTCAGAGACATGACAGCATGCACAATTTCTACTGATGAGATCAGTCAGAATGAGCAGTGCTCTGAACTGATGCCCCGGCTGGATTCCCATAGGCTGGGGTAGTCACAGATTTTGTAGATGTGTGACAATCAAAACACCCTTGGATCACCCGAGAGTATTCGTCAACTGAAAGGGATCACCTTCCATCAATGTTGAGTGAATTTGAAACCATCCAAAGATCATCATTCATGTGCGTGCAAAGATGTACGGCAGCACGGTGGCACTGTGGTTAGCACGAGTGCCTCACAACGCCGGGGACCTGGGTTCAATTCCCGCCTCGGGTGACTGACTGTGTGGAGTTTGCACATTCTCCCCATGTTTGCGTGGGTTTCCTCTGCATGCTCCGGTTTCCTCCCACACTCCAGGTGCAGGTTAGGTAAATTGGCCATACTAAATTGTCCCTTAGCGTCAGGGCAATAGCAGGGTTACGACATGGGGCTACAGGGATAGAGTCTGGGTGGGATCGATGGGCCAAATGGCCCCCTTCTGCACTGTAGGAATTCTATGATTCTATGATTCTATACCAGGGAGCTTCCATGATGCATTCATCCTGTGTCAATCAGATCTCCCAGAGATATTCACGCCTTCAAACAGAATCAGCAAATTGTTCCTTGGAGACAAAGGCTACCCCCTAAAGATGTGGCTGATGACACCTGTGAGAAGCTTGATCAATTGGGCCAGTGGGCTGACGAGTGGCAGATGGAGTTTAATTTAGATAAATGCGAGGTGACGCATTTTGGTAGATTGAACCAGGGCAGGACTTACTCAGTTAATGGTAGGGCATTGGGGAGAGTTACAGAACAAAGAGATGTAGGGGTACAGGTTCATAGCTCCTTGAAAGCGGAGTCACAGGTGGACAGAGTGGTGAAGAAGGCATTCAGCATGCTTGGTTTCATTGGTCGGAACATTGAATACAGGCGTTGGGGCGTCTTATTGAAGTTGTACAAGACATTCGTAAGGCCACACTTGGAGTGCTGTTCTGGTCACCCTATTATAGAAAGGATATTACTAAACTAGAAAGAGTGCAGAAAAGATTTACTAGGATGCTACCGGGACTTGATGGTTTGAGTTATAAGGAGAGACTGGATAGACTGGGACTTTTTTCTCTGGAGCGTAGAAGGCTGAGGGGTGATCTTATAGAGGTCTATAAAATAATGAGGGGCATAGATCAGCTAGATAGTCAATATCTTTTCCCAAAGGTAGGGGAGTCTAAAACTAGAGGGCATAGGTTTAAGGTGAGAGGGGAGATATACAAAAGGGTCCAGAGGGACAATTTTTTCACACAGAGGGTGGTGAGTGTCTGGAACAAGCTGCCAGAGGTAGTAGTAGAGGCGGGTACAATTTTGTCTTTTAAAAAGCATTTAGACAGTTACATGGGTACGATGGGTATAGAGGGATATGGGTCAAATGCGGGAATTTGGGATTAGCTTAGGGGTTTAAAAAAAGAGAAAGGGTGGCATGGACAAGTTGGGCCGAAGGGCCTGTTTCCATGCTGTAAACCTCTATGATTCTATGACTCTAAGCCCAAGCAGTGACTCCCAGCAAAGCTACAACAGAAGCTACAGGAGCGTACCAGTTGTAATTGAGCAAGCTGAAGATGTGATTCAGATGCCTGGCCAGATCTGACGGCGGAGGGGGGGGGGGGGGGGTGCTTTTATTTCTTATTTGCCTGTGTTTTCAGGCTGGTAGTGGTTTGTTGCTTCTTGTACAACCTTGCTCAGCAGTGAGCACTGGATCCCCAGGAGGAGGAAGGTGAAGAATTCTTGGCATCTGTGGAGGAAGAGAAACCTGAAATGGTGAGGGCAATGGGCAAACACTTAGCTGCCAGTGACTTTCATTAAGGCTCTTTCCTGTCCTGAGCCCCTGCCCCTCCCCTGCCACCTCCACCCCCACAATCAGAGCCCTGCATCCTGCCTCCTGTTCAGAAGCCACATCTAACCCTGCACAGGTGCAGTTGGGGCAGACTTCAGCAGGACCCTCACCTGAGTTCCAAAGCCCGGAGGATATCTAGTCAGCATGATGCTTCAGTTAATCTGAGGTAGATTCATTCAAACCTATTGTGTCCCCATCCCCTGCTAACACCCCCACCTAAAGCAGACCCACAAGCAACAATGAATTCCTATCAGGGACACCCACGGCTCACCTTCTCCTTCTCTCATCCCCCATTCCTCACAAAATGGAAGCCCTCTTGGCAGACAGCAGGTGAAAATGGGGAGGATGGACAATGGAGCTTTGGTTCACAAACACAAAACAAAAATGTCACAATGCGATACTGTTAAACGTCCAAATGAATGTCCTTGTACAACAACAGATCCCCTCTCCTTAGTGCTGGTGTGACTCCTGTGGTCTCAGCCGTGTTGGAGGCAGGTTGATCACCCCCCCCTCACCGAGTTGCCCATTGTAGATATCCTTCGGGCTTTGGAACCTGGATGAGGGTCCTGCCAAAGTCTGCCCCAACTGCACCTATGAGGATTAGATGTGGCTTCTGAACAGGAGGCAGGATGCAGGGCTCTGGTTGTGGGGGTGGAGGTGGCTGGGGAGGGACAGGCGCTTGAGAGAGGTAGGAACCTTGATGAAAGCCTCCACTTCTATGTTCCTTCTCTTCATCTTCCCTCTCATGACTAATCCGTACTTCCCTGCTAGTCAAACATTGGAGAGCACTTTGCTTCACTTCAGTGAGGGCTGAAGGGCCAAGGTGAGACTACCTCCATTGTGACTGTGGTGAACCATAGATGGTTACCACTATGGGTACTGAACCATAGATGATTATCACTATGGGTACTTGTACATATGTTACTCTTGTTACTGTTGGGGTTAGGGTTGGGGTGTTCCACTTGTTGGTATTGTTCTGTGGTACACTCTGGTTGGCTCCACCTTCCTATAGGAGTATAAAGGTCACTGCACTTCCTAGTGACCCTTTAGTCTGGGATTGTATTGTTAAGCAGTATGCTCCATTCTTATTGCTAATAAAAGCCTTTATTTCCCGGGTATGATCCAGCCTCCCGAGTGAATTAATCGCGCATCAATTTTATTAGCAATAAATTTTGTTTGAAAAAAAAAACCATGGAGCAAGTGTTAAAACCCAATAGGCTTACCTTAGATCCGCGTGCCGCTGGAGCGTTGAACACTTTCGACCATTGGTTGAAGTGTTTCCAGGATTATATCGACGCCTCGACAGCAGTCCAAAACGACGCCGACAGATTGCGGGTCCTCCACGCAAGGGTAAGCGACACTGTGTATGCAACAATCCGTGATTCCCAAGATTACAAAGGGGCCATCGAACTACTTAAGAAGCTGTACAACAAACCGCCAAACGAGATTCATGCTCGGCACCTACTAGCCTCGCGATGGCGGCAGCCCGGCGAAACGACGGGACAGTACCTGCGCGAACTTCAGCAGCTAGCCAGAGCCTGCAACTGCAAGCCAGTGTCGGCTACTCACAATCTGATCCGAGATGCGTTCGTGGCGGGAATCGGCTCATCCTATATTCGCCTGCGGCTGCTAGAGCAAGGTAACTTGGACCTAGCTAAGACGGTGGAATTGGCTGATGCGATGGAAATGGCCTCCAGAAGTCTTGAAACTTACCCCACCGACCACATGGGAACATCGTGGCAAGTACAGCCACCGACTCAACTCTACCCAGCGGCTCCTAGGAACTGCGCGATCGTGCTTTCAACCTCGGACCTGATGGCGGCGGCAGCTCCAGGTGGCCCACGGTGCTATTTCTGTGGATTGGCGAAGCACCCTCGTCAGCGATGTCCAGCCAGCATGGTATTTTGCTCTGCGTGTGGGAAGAAAGGGCACTATGCTAAAGTGTGCCGAGCGAAACCACCTTCGAAGCCAAGCAGTGCTGTGTGTGACGTTCCAGGATCTGTCTCCTCGTCTCCGGCTTCGTCAAGGTCTTCAACCACGTGCGATTCACGAGCGCCGCTATTCCTGAGGATGACGACGCAAGACACGTGCGACCTGCGAGTGCCGCCACTTTCAACGCCATCGACCACGTGCGATCCATGGGTGCAGCCATTTTGGTCGACACCGACCGCAGACGACCAGCAGGGGTCATCATCATCGACCATCTCAGCTGCTTGCAGTTGCACTCAAGATTCAACGGTGGCGTCAATCATCCTGGACCAGGCCAAGCCTCACAGACTCGACAAGTCCATGATGGACATAGAGGTAAACGGACGCCTGATACATTGTCTGTTTGACAGCGGGAGCACGGAGAGTTTCATTCATCCAGACAACGTGAAACGGTGCGGTCTTCGAGTACAGACTGTCAGACAGACAATTTCTATGGCGTCGAGGTCCCGATCTGTTACCGTTCTTGGGAGCTGCATGGTAAACCTAACGGTGCGGGGCACAGTTTATGAGAACTTCAGGCTCCTCGTGTTACCGCACCTTTGCGCTCCGGTACTCCTGGGACTAGACTTTATGGTCCACCTGAGGAGTGTGACCCTGCAGTACGATGGGCCACTCCCTCCATTTTCAGTGGGAGAACAGCAGCCTCCAAATTGCCCAGCGCGCTCCACGTGCAGTCTCTCGACACTCAGAATCACCCCGCCGTCTTTATTTGAAAATCTCGTGCCAGGCTGTAAGCCCATCGCAACTAAGAGCAGGCGTGACAGCACTGAGGATCGGATCTTTATTCGATCTGAGGTTCAGCGGCTCCTCAGGGAAGGGATCATTCAACCTAGTACTAGCCCATGGAGAGCACAAGTCGTGGTGGTTAAGACTGGAGACAAGCCCCGGATGGTCATAGACTATAGTCAGACCATTAATAGGTACACGCAGCTGGACTCGTACCCTCTCCCGTGCATATCTGACATGGTCAATCAGATTGCGCAGTACCGGGTGTTCTCCACCATCGACTTGAATTCAGCCTATCACCAGCTCCCCATTCGCCCAGAGGACCGAAAATATACGGCCTTTGAGGCGGATGGTCATCTCTACCACTTCTTAAGGGTCCCCTTTGGCGTCACTAATGGGGTCTCGGTCTTCCAGCGTGCAATGGACCGAATGGTGGACCAAAACAGGCTACGGGCTACCTTCCCGTACCTGGACAATGTCACTATCTGCGGCCATGACCAGCAGGACCACGATGCCAATCTCCTAAAGTTTTTACGCACTGCGTCTCGCCTGAATCTGACCTATAACAGGGAGAAGTGTGTATTCAGCAAGCACCGCCTAGCAATTCTCGGATACGTGGTGGAAAACGGGGTCCTCGGCCCTGATCCAGACCGTATGCGTCCCCTCCTTGAACTTCCCCGACCCACTAGCGTCAAAGCACTGAGAAGATGCTTAGGCTTCTTTTCGTATTACGCACAGTGGGTTCCCAATTATGCGGACAAAGCCCGTCCGCTCATAAAGTCTACCTCTTTTCCCCTGGCAGCAGAGGCTCGCTTAGCCTTTGAAGGGATAAAAGCTGACATCGCAAAAGACACGATGCACGCTGTCGCTGAGTCCATCCCCTTCCAGGTGGAGAGTGATGCATCTGATTTCGCCCTGGCCACCACACTTAACCAGGCGGGCAGGCCCGTCGCCTTTTTCTCTCGCACCCTCCAAGGCCCTGAAATTCGGCCCTCCGCTGTGGAAAAGAGGCTCAGGCCATTGTGGAGGCCGTCCGGCATTGGCACCATTACTTGGCTGGAAAACGATTTACCCTGCTCACGGATCAGCGGTCCGTGGCATTCATGTTCAACAACACGTTAAGGGGTAAGATCAAAAATGATAAAATCTTGAGGTGGAGAATCGAACTCTCCACCTACAACTATGACATCATGTACCGTCCGGGGAAGCTCAATGAGCCCTCAGATGCCCTGTCGCGTGGAACATGTGCCAGTGTGCAGGAGGACCGGCTACAGGCCCTCCACAATGATCTCTGCCATCCGGGGATCACTCGGCTCTTCCATTTTATAAAGGCCCGGAATCTGCCCTACTCCGTAGAGGATGTCAGGTCGATAACTCGAAGCTGCCAGGTATGTGCTGAATGCAAGCCGCACTTCTACCGACCTGACAGGGCACACCTCATTAAGGCCACTCGCCCTTTTGAACGACTGAGTGTTGATTTCAAGGGCCCCTTCCTTCGACAGATCGGAATGTGTACTTCCTTAACGTGGTTGACGAGTACTCCCGATTCCCTTTTGCCATTCCCTGTTCAGACATATCCGCTGCCACAGTTATCAAAGCCTTGCAGGATCTTTTCACCCTGTTCGGTTACCCCAGTTACATCCATAGTGACAGGGGTTCGTCGTTTATGAGCGACGACTTGAGGCAATACCTGCTCTCTAAAGGGATTGCCTCAAGTAGGACTACGAGTTACAACCCCAGGGGTAACAGGCAGGTTGAAAGAGAAAATGCTACAGTCTGGAAGGCTGTCTTACTGGCGTTGAAGTCTAGGGGTCTTCCAGTCTCCCGTTGGCAAGAGGTACTTTCTGATGCGCTCCATTCAATCCGGTCCCTCCTGTGTACGGCCACCAACGCTACCCCACATGAGCGGATGTTTACCTTCCCTAGGAACTCTTCCTCTGGGACCTCACTGCCGTCTTGGTTGACGTACTCAGGACCTGTCCTCCTGTGGCGGCATGTTAGGACCCGCAAGTCTGACCCTTTGGTTGAACAGGTCCATCTCCTCCACACCAACCCTCAATATGCCTATGTAGCATATCCTGACGGGCGAGAGGACACGGTCTCTATTCGAGATCTGGCGCCTGCAGGGGACCTGGAAACCCCCGTCACTCCCGCACCCCTGGTTAGGGACCCCTTGCCCTTTATCTCCCCTCCTGACACGGCGCGGGCAGTATCGGGACCACCACTTAATCCTCTTACTCCCGTGTACAGCTTGCCTGAGTCCAGGAGATTGTCGCCCCCTCGAGGTCCACCCGTCCGTGAGGAACTGGAGGAGTCACTGGAGACCGCCTTGGAGAGAGGGTCATCATGGTCACCAGAACCGGCGCTACCGCCAGTGTTGAGGAGGTCGCAGAGACGGTGCGGCCCTCCGATATGACTGAACTTGTGAATATATGGACAGTTCGTACTGTTTTTTTGCCCCACCGGCCTTTGTTTTTAAAGGAGGGGTGAATGTGGTGAACCATAGATGGTTACCACTATGGGTACTGAACCATAGATGGTTACCACTATGGGTACTGAACCATAGATGGTTAGCACTATGGGTACTTGTACATATGTTACTGTTGTCACTGTTGGGGTTAGGGTTGGGGTGTTCCACCTGTTGGTATTGTTCTGTGGTGCATTCCGGTTGGCTCCGCCTTCCTATAGGAGTATAAAGGTCACTGCACTTCCTAGTGACCCTTTAGTCTGGGATTGCGTTGTTAAGCAGTATGCTCCATTCTTATTGCTAATAAAAGCCTTTATTTCCCGGGTACGATCCAGCCTCCCGAGTGAATTAATCGCGCATCAGTGACTACAGTGGCAATCTGAGTGTCCGGGGCCACTGGCCACACGCATTCAATGGGCTGCCCAGTCTGATGCTCACGCAGGTGGCTTTTTTTTTTACATGGGAATAGATATCAGAGTGAAGGCCCGAGTCACTCATTTTCAAAACAAACCTCTCCAATCTTGCTCCAAGTGTTTGTACTTCTTCTGGAAAGTTTGACAGAATCCCAGACTTTCTGCTGCTGCTCCAGGATAGAAATCTTCATCAGCAGACCCAGAGCCTCAGCAGCTTCAGCCAGCTGAGGAGAGCTTGGAGTGTCCTCACCTACCAACAGGGATTTCACTGCTGCCCCTGTTTCAGGTACTCACTCCTTTTCACTTGTAATGTGTACCTCAGCATGTGATTGTTGTCCTATGCCTTTAAGGGATAACAGCATGACATCACTGGAAAGGAAGTGTGTCATATGATCCAGTCTTAGTTTCATTTTTACCTCCGAGCAGAACAGACACACACATGTACGCACACACATGGAGGGAGCACAGTGACACAATGGTTAGTACTGCTGCTTCACAGTGCCAGGGACCTGGGTTCGATTCCCAGCTTGGGTTACTGTCTGTGCGGAGTTTGCACTTACTGCCCTTGTCTGCGTGGGTTGCCTCTGGGTGCTCCGGTTTCCTCTGAAAGACGTACTGGTTAGGGGCATTGGCCATGCTAAATTCTCCCTCGGTGTACCCGAACAGGCGCCGGAGTGTGATGACTCGGGGATTTTCACAGTAACTTCACTGCAGTGTTAATATAAGCTAACTTGTGACACTAATAAATAAACTTTACACACGCACACACACACACACACACACTCAGAGCTGTTGCTGATGCCTTCAAGCTTTCTACCTGTGCAAAAATGTTCTCATGTGCCTAGTCTAAATGAATGAACCCACAAATCCTTACGAGTGATTGGTGCCTTTATATCATTATAACACAACAGTGGCATACCAAATACCAATCCTGGATGACACATCAAAGTGCACATACTTGAGCTGTTGGAGAGTGCGCATGATTTGTGTGAAAGTGTTTCCTCAATAAACACTGTCTTCTGAGGCGTCTTAAGCTCCTCTGGCTCTAAAGTGACTATCAAACTGAGATCAAATGTGGGCGAATGACTCATCTCTTGAATTCCCAAAAGCTCCATCACTTACACGAGAGCAAAGTACTACAGATGCTGAAAATTTGAACTAAAAGCAAAGAACTCTCCTGATGAAAGGTCACAAAGCTGAAACATTAACTCTTCTTTATTCTCCACAGATGCTGCCTAATCCACAGAGTATTTCTAACATTTACAGTTTATTTCCTTTCCAAATTAGGAGTGTGATGGAATACTCTGCACTCGCCAGGATTGGTGCAGTTCTAACAACACTTGAAATTCAGCAGCATCTGGATTTCGCCATTTTAAACATTCGCTCGCTGCATCGATATTGCAACCTGCAATGTGTGCCATCTACAAGATGCGCTGCAGGAACTTGTCTGGTCTCATTCACCAGCACCCCACAAACACATGACCTCCACCACAAACAAAGAACAAAGAACAAAGAACAGTACAGCACAGGAAACAGGCCCTTCGGCCCTCCAAGCCTGTGCCACTCATTGGTCCAACTAGACCATTCGTTTGTATCCCTCCATTCCCAGACTGCTCATGTGACTATCCAGGTAAGTCTTAAATGATGCCAGTGTGTCTGCCTCCACCACCCTGCTTGGCAGCGCATTCCAGTCCCCCACCACTGTCTGTGCAAAAAACGTCCCTCTGATATCTGAGTTCTACCTCGTCCCTCTCACCTTGAGCCCGTGACCCCTCGTGATCGTCACCTCTGACCTGGGAAAAAGCTTCCCACTGTTCACCCTATCTATACCCTTCATAATTTTGTACACCTCTATTCGGTCTCCCCTCATTCTCTGTCTTTCCAGGGAGAACAAGCCCAGTTTACCCAATCTCTCCTCATAGTTAAGACCCTCCATACCAGGCAACATCCTGGTAAACCTTCTCTGCACTCTCTCTAATGCCTCCACGTCCTTCTGGTAGTGCGGCGACCAGAACTGGACGCAGTACTCCAAATGTGGCCTAACCAGCGTTCTATACAGCTGCAACAGCAGACTCCAGCTTTTATACTCTATACCCCATCCTATAAAGGCAAGCATACCATATGCCTTCTTCACCACCTTCTCCACCTGTGCTGCCACCTTCAAGGATTTGTGGACTTGCACACCTAGGTCCCTCTGTGTTTCTATACTCTTGATGGCTCTGCCATTTATTGTATAACTCCTTCCTACATTAGTTCTTCCAAAATGCATCACTTCGCATTTATCTGGATTAAATTCCATCTGCCATTTCTCCGCCCAATTTTCCAGCCTATCTATATCCTGCTGTATTGTCCGACACTGTTCATCACTATCCGCAAGTCCAGCCATCTTTGTGTCATCCGCAAACTTGCTGATAACACCAGTTCCACCTTCTTCCAAATCATTTATATATATTACAAATAGCAGAGGTCCCAGTACAGAGCCCTGCGGAATACCACTGGTCACAGACCTCCAGCCGGAAAAAGACCCTTCGACTGCTACCAAGTGGCCCAGCCAGCGGCAGCCATGTTAAATGGTGCTGGGTCTAAAACACGCATCTCCCTACTTAACAACACTGTGCGAATACCTACAATACAAGGAGTACAGCGGTTTAAGAAGCCAGCTTACTACCATCTGGGGATAGAGAACTGGGGATAGACAATAAATACTGGCCTTGCCAATGATGTCCACATCCCATGACTGAATAAATAAAACATAACAAATGGATAGATATTGTAGGAATGGAAATGTCACAACATTAGGGCTCGATTTAAAGTTGGCCACTTTGCGTGCTCAATAATGTTAAGTCTTTGTAGCTGATTTTTAACATTTTTTCTACGCACAAACCATTTATTAAAACCAACCTTCCCTCCCAAATAGCCCCAGAAAGTAGATCTGAGCTTTGAACCTAGTTGAGAGTAAACACAATTATTTGGTTGTGGCTGGGATATTCTTTGAATAATTAATGCAATAAATAGGAAATGAATAAAGGGATAGTTATTTTTCCGCAACATTTCTTGTGTGCAGTTTTATAAAGTAATTGTGGGTCCCTGATAGATTTCATAAAGGATGCATTCAAATGAGAGGTGGAGTTGAAATGTGAGTGTTTCTGTTTGTTCCTGTAATTCAGAGGATCAGATGACATTACGGTAAGATGCAACTTTAAAAAAAATGTTATATTGCTTAAGTATTCATTGCAGTCTTGGTCTAAATATGGACAACAGTGCTGAATCCAGGAGGTGAGGTGAGAGTGACTGCCCTTGACATCAAGGCAGCATTTAACTGAGAATGGAGCCCTATACTGATATCAGTGGGAATCAGGGGGATAACTTTCCACTGCTTGGAGTCATACCTAGCCTAAAAGAAGATGGTCATGGTTGTGGAGGCCAATCATCACAGTCCGAGGATATCACTTTAGGAGATCTGCAGTCCAATGCCCTACCATCGATCTTCTTCAGTTGCTTCATCAATGACCTTCTCATCATCATAAGGTCAGATGTAGGAATGTACATATATAATTGCAGTCTTCAGTTCCATCCACAATTCCTCATGTACTAAAGTGACCTTGAAGAACAAGGATGATAGATGCATGGGATTACCACTAACTATAAGTTCCCCTCCAAGTCACATTCCACCTTAGAAATACATTGCCGTTCCTTCATCATCGCTAGATCAAAATATGGGGCGAAATTCTCCGATCTCCCAGCCGCGTGTTTCCCGGTGGTGGAAGGCGGCGTGCTGTTCGCAAGTGGTGGGATTCTCTGGTCCCGCTGCTGTCAATGGGATTTCCCATTGGTGTTACCCCACACCAGCAAGAAACCCACGGGGAGGGGTGTGCTGCTAGCAGGGTCGGAGAGTCCCACTGGCATTTACAGCCAGAGAATTCCAGCCATTGGAACTCATTCCCTAACAGCACTGCGGTGACCCAAATCCACATGGATTGCAGTGTTTCAAGAAGGCAATTGTAGATCACCAGGGCTACCGATTGAACACATGGTTACTCACGGCTGTGAGGAACCCGTGCACCGCAGTAGAGAGGTTTGCCACCTACCCTGGCTACACCCTGAATGAACCCACTGAGTAGGCCACTGGCTGAAGATGAGATTGTGGTGCCTCTGGTGGAACCCTGTGCTATGCTGCAGCGAGGGTCTCCCTCTTCTTAGGGCTCTACTGTGCTCTGTATAATCCAGCATTGCAGAGAGGAGAACACATGCATAAAGAGGAAGTGACTGATTGGCACTCCTCTTCTGACGAGGAGGATGTGAAAGAGGCTGCTGAGTGGATGCTACAGGATGAGGAACAGCAGCAACGGGGAAATGAGAGACACTCAAGGGAGGCGCGGGACAATCTCAATCATACCTTGTTTCTTGTAACCCTGATGTCCTTTCACTCTCTGCGATAAGGACTCACTTTAGTATGGACTGGCTGTTGCCTCATCCATCTCAAATCCATCGCCTTGCACCGGGTTTCACTACACGTACTGAAAGGAGGAGCTCAGCAGATGTGGCCTACCTCAACCCTAACAGCCCACTGTGGGAGCACAGGTGTAGATGGCATCTGACAAGGCAGCAGGAAAGGTGTGGAATGGTAATTGTGACATTCATTGAGGACCACTAATGTATCAAGACTTGACAAGTGCAAAATCTAAACACCCATGAACACCAAGAGTGTCTGAATGCTCTTCTTAACTTACATCTTCTTCTCTGAGGCTGCTTGCAGCTGGAGTGAAGGCAGCTGCTGATCAGGCTCCACCATGGCCTGGGATGACCTTGGTGGTCGTAGAATCATAGAATCCCTGCAATGCGTAAGGCAGTCATTCAGCCGATTGAGTCTGCACCGACTCTCTGACAGAGTATCTTATTAAGGCCCACCACCCCCATCCTATCCCCGTAACCCTGCATATTAACTCGCTAATCTCCACTAACCTAGACATCTTGGGACACCAAGAGGCAATTTAGCACGGCCAATCCACCTAACCTGCACATCTTTGGACTGTGGGAGGAAACCGGAGCACCCGGAGGAAACCCACACAGACATGGGGAAGAAGTGCAAACTCCACACAGACAGTGACCTAAGACTGGATTCAAAACTGGGTCCCTGATCCTCATTAAAGCATGGAGCCATTTGGTGTCTTCCCTCTGGCACATTCACCCCAGCCTCCCAGTCTGTTCCTTGGATCTTCGGTTGAGCCAAAGACATTTTCCCGAGTCTTACCTACAGTCACAGGGGTGGAGGGGTGCAGGCCGGAGGTTAACTAGTTCTTGGAACTGTTGATGAGGCAATCTGGATGCAGATGACAGCACTGCATTTGGGCTGGTAGCCCTTAAAGCTGGCACCAGCACCCACCTTTGCATTCAGTAATGCTGTGCTCGCCACCCTGGGTGGGCCCGCTGCGCCCCAGACTGTTAAGTGGCCGGCCATCATGCAATCAAGGTCAACAGGCTGCTTCCCATTCATGTGGCAAAGGCACTCGCTTCCGGTGTTGCTGCCGAGACCCTCTCTGGGGGCTGAGAGTACAAGCGAGTGTGTTCAAAATTCCCTGAGCAGAAATAAAGCTTTGTAGAGAGCATGGAAAAAATGAGAGGGGCAAAGCAACCTGCAATACTTTCACGCACAATCGAACTTCCTGTTATTAATCCATAAGGGATAAAGTATTGGAAACAGGGACCTGTTCCTGAAACAACTGGGAGAGAAAAACAGCAAAGTGGGGCATTACAAGATGAGAAAATACACTCAACCAGAACAAAAAGCAGCTGGCAGAAATTTATGCTGTGGAGATGCCGGCGTTGGACTGGGGTAAACACAGTAAGAAGTTTAACAACACCAGGTTAAAGTCCAACAGGTTTATTTGGTAGCAAAAGCCACACAAGCTTTCGGAGCACTGCCCCTTCACCACTCACCTGATGAAGGGGCAGTGCTCCGAAAGCTTGTGTGGCTTTTGCTACCAAATAAACCTGTTGGACTTTAACCTGGTGTTGTTAAACTTCTTACAGAAATTTATGCAACAGTTCATTGGTACTAATATTAATTAATGATCATATTTAACTCCATGAGTGAGCTTTCCTTTTCTGCCTCTTTACGATGTGTTGTGATTTTTAAAGCTTTTTCATAGACCCTGCGGTAAATTATTTGTTGCCTTTGCCAAGTTTTCTCCTTTGAGTCCCAGCAGGATGTGTAACAGCTTGTCTCAAGTGACTAGACAGAAATAAACAATAAGTAACTAAATTATCCTCAGGAAATGCCCAAATGTAGACATGAAATAATAGTACAATCATTCTAAGTTATTCCAAGAGGTCCCATTCATCATTCTTGGAAGTTAATCTTTAATTCCATTTTGGCTGTGATTCTTCACAATGATATCACAATGCTTGTTTCAGAAGGGTGTTATCACGTTTTAATTCGTTACTGGCCAGAAACACCAATGGTATCTTGGTTGTACCATTTTCAGTTCCACTGTCTGTGCCCTTGACCAGAGTCCCTCTCATTTCACTGAAAAGACTTGGGCCGGAATTTTACCAGCCCCTATCCCGGAGGCGGGCGAGGCTCGGAGAATGGCATTTTCCGTTGGCCTCGTGCAGGATCGTACGAACCTCGGGCGGTCGTGCCGGGTAAAATTCTAGCCTTTGGGTAGGATTTTCCATCCACGCCCATCCTAGGATTGTCCAGCCCCGCCAAAACGCAATGGACTTTTTAATGGGGCCCTTGAATCTCCAGGTCCCACTACAATGAGTCTGGAAAATCCTAGTTCTAATTTAATTCTACTCCTGTATTCACCTATGGTCTACATGCTTTCAAAATGTAAGCCAGGATTGTCTAATCACCATTTCTCAATTGACTTTGTTTAAGAAGGGCTGCAGGGAAAAACCTGGGAACTACAGGCCGGTGAGCCTCACATCTGTAGTGGGTAAGTTGTTGGAAAGTATTTTGAGAGACAGGATCTACAGGCATTTAGAGACGCAAGGACTGATTAGGGACAGTCAGCATGGCTTTGTGAGTGGAAAATGATGTCACACAAATTTGATTGAGTTTTTTGAAGGGGTAACCAAGGAAGTAGATGAGGGAAGTGCAGTTGATGTTCTCTACATAGACTTTAACAAGGCCTTTGACAAGACACCGCATGGTAGGTTGTTGCATAAGATTAAATCTCACGGGATCCAGGGTGAGGTAGCCAAATGGATACAAAATTGGCTTGATGATAGAAGACAGAGGGTGGTTGGAGAGGGTTGTTTTTCAAACTGTAGGCCTGTGACCAGTTGTGTGCTTCAGGGATCGGTGCTGCGTCCACTGTTATTTGTCATTTATATTAATGATTTGGATGAGAATTTAGTAGGCATGGTTAGTAAGTTTGCAGATGACACCAAGATTGGTGGAAAGTGGACAGTGAAGAAGGTTATCTCGGATTGCAACGGGATCTTGATCAATTGGACCAGTGGGCTGACAAATAGCAGGTGGAGTTTAATTTAGATAAATGTGAGGTGATGCATCGAACCAGGGCAGGACTTACTCAGTTAATGGTAGGGCGTTGGGGAGAGTTATAGAACAAAGAGATCTAGGGGTACAGTTTCACAGTTCCTTGAAAGTGGAGTCACAGGTGGACAGAGTGGTGAGGAAGACATTCAGCATGCTTGGTTTCATTGGTCAGAACATTGAATGGAGTTGAGACATCTTGTTGAAGTTGTGCAAGGCCTTGGTAAGGCCACACTTGGAATACTGTATACAGTTCTGGTCACTACTATAGAAAGGATATTATTAAACTAGAAAGTGTGCAGAAAAGATTTACTAGGGATGCTACCGGGACTTGATGGTTTGAGTTATAAGGAGAGGCTGGATAGATTGGGACTTTTTTCTCTGGCGTGCAGGAGGCTTAGGGGTGATCTTATAGAGGTCTATAAAATAATAAGGGGCATAGATCTGCTAGATAGTCAATATCTTTTCCCAAAGGTAGGGGAGTCTAAAACTAGAGGGCATGGGTTGCAGTGGTTCCCAAAGGGTACGGCGCGCCACACTGGTGTTAAGCCTTAACACAAAGAGAGATGGCATGAAATCTGGAAACTTCTACGGGTTTCTATACATGAATGTTTAAATGTTTCTTTGATTGTCCTTGAATCTTCCCGCCATCCTCTCTCGCCACACCAGTGTGGCGCGCCGCACCTTTTGGGAACCACTGTAAAGAGTCCAGAGGGGCAATTTTTTCACACAGAGGTTGGTGAGTGTCTGGAACAAGCTGCCAGAGGTAGTAGTAAAGGCGGGTACCATTTTGTCTTTTAAAAAGTGTTCAGACATGGGTAAGGTGGGTATAGAGGGATATGGGCAATTGGGACTAGGTTAGGGGTTAAAAAAAGGGATGCATGGACAAGTTGGGCCGAAGGATCTGTTTCCATGCTGTAAACCTCCATGACTGTATGACTCTATGACCGTTAATTTTTCCTTTATTCTTTCATGGAATGTGGGCGTCACTGACAAGGCCAGCATTTGTTGCCCATCCCTAATTGCCCTTGAACTGAATGGTTTGCACAGCCATTTCCGGGGACAAATAAGAGTCAACCACATTGCTGTTGCTCTGGAGTCACATGTAGGCCAGACCAGGTAAGGACGGCAGATTTCCTTCCCTAAAGGGCATTAGTGAACCAGATGGGTTTCTTTTTTGGACAATCGATGATAGTTCCACGATCACCATCACTGAGACAAGTTTTTAATTCCAGATTTGTTAATGGAATTCAAATTCCACCAGCTGCCATGGTGGGATTTGAACCCATGCCTTAAGAGCATTAGCCTGAGCCTACTAGTCCAGTCTCACTGCCACTATTCCACCGAATCCCTTTTTCTCCTCTACTTTGAGAGTGCCCTGCACCAATGAATGGGCCTTGCTTTCATCTGGACTTTTCAATTAACAACTAACATATTTCTGGTTTGATGAAGTGAAACACTTTGCATGTTAGACATACATTCATTCCTCATAGAGAGTTATTTTCGCAGTGGAGTTTTAAAAATTCTTTCTTGGCTTGTAAGCATCACTGGCAAGGCCAGCATTTATTGCCTGTGACTAAATGTCCTTTTAAAGTGACTGCAAGCCATTTTCACGAATTGCAGTCAATTGAAGTGGTGTAGGGCACACCCAAGCACATCTTTCACCACCTTGTCCTCGCCAGCCATCCAGACACACCCTGGCATGTCTTATTGTCGGCTGGTGGCAGAGATCCTTTGTGGAAGCTCTTTGTGTGGGAGTCATCCTCCTTACTATCAGGGCAGGGTGGAGGTTGTTGCATGCAGCAGTCCCATACAACCATAGGTTGTGCTGGTTCACAATCTCCCAAGATGCCTACATCTCTTGCGGCCTTTTGGCATCCATGGACCACATATAGGCTGCACCCCCCCGAATTTTAGTTTCCTGAATAATTTTTTACTTCCTTTTTTGGTTGCAGTTCAGCTCTACGCTCCTGATTTTCAGGCACCTGGTGCGGAGGTGGGGACGGGGAGGGAGGAAGACCTTCTTGTGGGCCTCTTCTTGGGCCTGGTCAAGTTGGCCATTATTAGGTCCAGGCAGCTGACAGTTGAGGGGGGGTCATCCATCCCGACTGTCTGCCCCTCTTCCGTAGCTATGTTCGCTGTCGGGTGTCCCTGGAAAGGGAGCAGATGGTGTCTTCCAGCAGGACTGAGGTCCTCCATGCCCAATGGACACTGTGGGAACTGGGGGTGTTTTATTGACCCCTTCAGCCACATTTTGTTTTGATGTTTAAGTCGCCTTTGATGCAGTGTCCTTTTAAGGAGCTGCCTTTCAACTTATCCCTCAATTTGTTGATTTAGTTTACCCAAAAGAAGCACACTATCTTTTCCTGCAGCTGTTTGCTTGCTAGGCCATTTCAGAGGGCTGTTGGAAGTTGACCACATTGCTCTGAACCTGGATCACATGTTGGCCAAACTGGGTAGCAGTGGCACATTCCTTCACCCAAAGGGCATTGGTGAACGAGGTGGGATTTTACAACAATCCAGTCGTCATTGCTGAGACTTCGCTTTTTTAAATTCAAGATTTATTAATGGAATTTAAATTTCCCTTCAGCTGCTATGACGCGATTTGACCTTAGGTGCAGGATTTAATGGCCTTCCTCGACCCGGGACCAAATACTCATGCCTGAGGTCAACGGACCTTCCCACTGCCCGCGCCTCGCCCGCTTCGATTCCCGCGGCGGTCGGGGCAATAGAATTCCAGCGCATGTCTCTGACACATTCGAAGAATCCTCTGGACTACAGACCCAGTAACATTCCAACTATGCTGCTGTATTTAAAGGTACAGAACTCAGTATCAGAAGGTTTCATATCATAGAATCATAGAATCCCTACAGTGCAGAAGGAGGCCATTCAGCCCATGGAGTCTGCACCGACAACAATCTCGCCCAGGCCCGATCTCCGTAACCCCACGCATTTACCCTGCTAGTCCCCCTGACACAAAGGGGTAATTTAGCACGGCCAATCCACCTAACCCGCACATCTTTGGACTGGCAACTCTTCATGTGTGCAGTAGAATTCTGAGTCATTCCAAGTCAAGAAACCAAGTATAAGTACCGGAGAATGAAAACAGGATTTGCTGGAACTGTACAGTATCTGAAGAGTTAACATTTCAAGTCGATGACCTCTGGTAAGGATTGTATTTCCAGCACATTCTGTTTTTATTTCAAACCTCCTGCAGCCACAGTATTTTGCTTTCGTGTAAGGAGAAGCGTGTGCCATTTTCCGATCGTGCTGCAGATGTTTCCATGACATAATTCACACCAGGGCCACGTACCTGACAATGTGACCTTGGTCATTAAGTCCATTTCAAATGACTCGGTCGTCGAATCCTATTGGTTTCTTTCATTCATCAACATTTGTTCCCAAAGGTAATCTTTTGAAATGAGATTATTCATGCAACCTCTTCTGATTTTTCTGCCCGTTCAAAGTTTTCAGAAATGAAGCTTGAAAAAGAAGCAAAAGGTTAGGGTATTTTAAAACAAGGAAATAATTTAAAGTTTAAAGTTTATTTATTAGTTTCACAAGTAGGCTTACATTAACACTGCAATAAAGTTCCTGTGAAAATCCCCTAGTCGCCACACTCCGGTGCCTGTTCGGGTACACTGAGGGAGAATTTAGCATGACCAATGCACCTAACCAGCACGTCCTTCGGACTGTCGGAGGAAACCAGAGCACCCGGAGGAAAGCCATGAGGAAGTATTGAGGGAAATTCCCTGAGCTTGTTTCTTTGTTATTGAGCAGTGTGACCTCTGCTAAGCTGGGCAGTGGAGGATTTGCTACAGATGGTCTTGGAGGTGCCACATGCTCTAGAACGGACAGTGGCTTAAAAATCCTTGACTCCTCCATCTGGCTGCCTTTTGTGGTCGTATACACAGTGCTTGGTCTCCTATTTCTCATCTACATGGTGAAAAACACAACACTCTGCTCCACATGTACCCTGATGACACTCAGTTCTACCTCATCACTACCACCACTCTTGACCCGTCCACTACCACTGATTTTTCATGCTGCATTTCTGTTTTTATTTATGCATTCATGGCTGGCGGGCATCGTCTGCTAAACCAGCATTTATTGAGAAGGTGGTGGTTAGCAACTTTCTTGAACCTTCGCAGTCCATGTGGTTCAGGAGCACTCAGAGTGCTGTTAAGAAGGGAGTTCTTGGATTTTGACGCAGCAACAGTGATATGGTTCCAAGTCAGGATGCTGAATGACTTGGAGGAGAACTTGCAGGTGAGGGTGTACTCATGCATCTGCTGCCTTTGTCCATCTAGGTGACAGAGGTCACCATCTGTCAAAGGAGCGTTGGTGAGTTGGTGCTGTGTATTTTGTAGATGGTACACACTGCTGGCACTCTGTATCCTGTAGATAGTACACACTGCTGGCACTCTGTATCCTGTCGATGGTACACACTGTTTCCACTCTGTATCTTGTAGATGGTACACACTGCTGCCACTGTGTATCTTGGAGATGACACTATTTTATAGTTGGTACACACTATTACCACTATTCTTTGTTTCCCTTTGTTTGATACCTAGTTTGGTATCCGCAGAAATTTTCTCCAATTTAATATTGGGGAAACCTCATGCCATTGGTTTGAATATTAAGAGGAACAGGTTTCATAATTGGGGGTGGGAGTTCCACACCTAATGCTGAGTTTTATCTCCACAGTGTGTTTTTTGGCCCTGACAACCATTCTTGCCCAGAAATCTTCCTGATTGACATCCTTAGCTCCCAGTTGGATGGGGAGGACTCTGGAGCAGCAGGTAGGTCTGACCCATAACCGTGGTGTACCATCACTTGCTTCACCTCATCATTGTCAGCCATGTCTTCTGTCATCTGGACCCCATGCCTTGGAATTCCCACCCCATTTCTCTTCACTGGTACACCTCCCCCTCCTCCCTTCAGATTCAGACTCTCTGAGGTGAGCTGAAACCAGGGAGGTCAGATCCCTGGTTTTGGGTGGGAGGGTAGGTGCTGATCTTTGAATACTGGTGGATGTGGTGAAGGGGGGCAACACTTATTTTCCTCCTGGCCCACAAGCAGTGCTATAAATGCCCTTAATTTCTCCCTGAATTTATTTTCCTCCTTCAGCTGCTGGGTTCCCTGAGGCCTGGGAGCCTGGCCGTCCTCTGTAAAACTTATAAACCGAGTTAAATCAGAGGCTGCCAGACAGGTTAAAATATTGAAAATGCCAGCTTGCTTCCTTGGAGTGGATTGGCTGACACCCTCTTCCAGCATTAGTTAAACTTTAAAGAGAGTGAGTTGATGGCAGGTCCTAAAGATTCAGGCCTTTAAAATGTCAACACCTGACATGAACTCAAATCACCCAATATTGTGTGCAAAACTTTAGGCTATTCTTTTCATCCCTGCTGCAAACTCTGTTCACTAACCACACACACTGCAATCCTCTGACAGGCTGCTGTCTGACCATTCTAAAACCTTGCCTTCCTATTTGATCCAGAGTTGGAACTTCTGTCTCTACAATTCCTCACCATCTGCAAGATCAGGGAAGGCAGTGGTGCAGTGATATTGTCACTGGGCGAGTAATCCAGAGCCAGGGCAAGATCTGGGGACCCGGGTTTGAACCCCACCACGGCAGATGGTGAACTTTGAATAAAAATCTGTAATTAAAAGTCTAATGCTGACCATGACACCATTGTCGATTGTTGGCAAAAGCCATCTGGTTCACTAATGTCCTTTAGGGAAGGAAATCTGCCATTCTTACCTGGTCTGGCCTACATATGACTCCAGATCCACAGCAATGTGGTTAACTCTCAAATACCCTCTGAAGTGAAGAGTGGTTAGGGATAGGCAATAATGTTGGCTCAATCAGCGATGCCTACACCATGTAAATGAATTTTTAAAAACATGTATTGTCCCATCTGTATCATTTTCTGTTTCTACCCCAGCTCAGCTCACGTCTGTTGGGGACCTCATCCAAGTCATTGGTGCCTCTAGGTTTCAATGCTCTCCTGGACCAACCAACCACCTTGCACCCTTCATTAACTTGAGTTCATCCAGATATCTCTTGTTCCGATCCTAACTTGCACTAAAATCTGTTCACTAATCAAGTCTGTGCTCATCAGTCTATATTGGCTCCAGGTCGACCATTGCCCTGACTTTAAAAGTCTCAATCTTGAGTTCCAGTCCCTCCATATGGCCTTGTCCTTCCCTATCTCTTTACAATCATTGAAAATACTTATGTTCCATCAACTCGAGCCTCTTCTACAACATTGCTTCTTTCTTCCCACCAATAGCAGGCATCTGGACCCTTACTCTCTGGAATTTCCTTCTATTCCTCTGCACCTGCCCACCACCCTCTCCTCCTTTAAAATTCAGCTTCAAACTGACAATGTTGATTGCTGGGGCGGCATGGTGGCACAGTGGTTAGCACTGCTGCCTCACATCGCCAGGGACCTGGGTTCGATTCTAGCCTTGGGTGACTGTCTGTGTGGAGTTTGCACGTTCTCACCATGTCTGCGTGGGTTTCCTTCACATGCTCCGGTTTCCTCCCACACTCCAAGGATGTGCACGTTAGGTGGATTCGCCATGTGAAGTTGCCCCGTCGTGTCCCAAGTTATGTTGGTTAGGGGGATTAGCAGGGTAAATACGTGGGGTTACGGGGATAGGGCCTGGGTAAGGTGCTCTGTCGGAGAATCAGTGCAGACCTGATGGGCCAAATGGCTTCCTTCTACACTTAGGGATTCTATGATTATCCATGATTCATCTGTCTTACTGTCTCCTGCTTTGGCCCGGTGTGAATGACTGTCTGATCATGCTGCTGTGAAGTGACTAGGAAGGTTTTCCTATGGCCAAAGCTGCTATCTAAATGCAAGTTGTTGTTGAAGTATTTGCCAAAGAGTCAGTTTGCAACCACCATAAAGAGGCGCAGCCTGGTTTGGTTATTGTAAATTACTCTGGTTTAATTACTGTAAACCTATAGTTTGTATCTGCCAGATTCAATTGGTTCTGTAACACTGTGCTGTGTCAATGGTTCTTATTTAAAACCATACCTAAATATTGGCCAGTTAAAGGTATAATCTAGGTACTGAAGAGCAAACAATGTCCCAAGGGAGTGATCTTAGGTAATGAACCTATGGAAAGGATCTCATGTAAAATCTCAAAATGTAACATCATCCTTCTGAAAAATCGTGCCAAGTATTACCCAAGTATAATAGGAGCAAAGACGTTGCACTGAAATAAATCAGTTGTCAAATTAAAAGAGATTAAGACAAAGGCTTACAAACAAGCCTGTAAAGAGAAGAGTGAGGCTGAACCCATGGGCTGAGTTCAAGGTTACACAGGTGTTAGTTAAAGCAGCGATACATACGGATACTGGGAAGGAACTGAAAAGAGGTAGAGCAAAATGGACAAACAAAAGCTAGAGAACAATTCTAGTATTATAGAAACATAGAAACAAGAAGCAGGAGTAGGCCATTCAGCCCTTCGAACCTGCTCTGCCATTCATTTTGATCATAGCTGATCATCGAATTCAATATCCTGATCCCCCCCCCTTCTCCCCATATCCCTTGATCCCTTTAGCCCTAAGAGCTATATCTAATTTCTTCTTGAAATCAGACAATGTTTTGGCCTCAACTACATTCGGTTGTAGTGAATTCCACACATTCCCCACCTTCTGGGTGAAGAAATTTCTCCTCACCTCAGTTGTAAATTATGACCCCAGGTTCTGGACTCCCCCACCATTGGGAATATTCTTTCTGAATCTTATAACACTTAGAGGGAAGTCATGAAGAAAAGCAAAACACTATGGAATCCATATGGAGTTCACTCTGAAGAGGAATATAAGGCAAAAGATAATGGATGGGATTCTTCGGTCTTGTTTGCCCTGCCACTGCTGCCAATGAGAATGGAGAATTTGACGCTCAGCCAAAACTCCATTCACAGCAGCGGGACTGGAAAATCCCAGCCACGGGTGAGGTCGGAGGATTCTGGCCAGAAAAAATGTTAAATAACTACTTCATAGAATAATTGGAATAATAGAATTGTTGAGTACGGAAAGAGCCCATTCAGTTATAGAGTTATAGAATTTAACAGCATGAGTGTCTATCCAATTCCCTTCTGAAAGCTACTGTCAAATCTATATCACCTCCTTATCTTGCAGTGTATTCCAAATCCAATCTCATTGTATCAAAAAATTAGTTTCTCCTCATGCCATGTCTGGTTCTTCTGCCAATCATCCGATATCAGTCCTCCTTCATAATTAACCACTGGAAAAGTTCTCTCAATTTACTCTATCTAAAACCTTTGTGATTTTAAAAACCTCTATCAAGCCTCCTCATAACCTTCTTTGCTCTAAGATGAACAATCCCTATTTTTCTGGCCTATCCATATAACTGACATTCCTGATCCCATTCTTGTAAATCTCTTCTGTTCCCTTTCTAGAGACATCACGTCCTTCCCAAAGTGTGGTTGTCTGAACTGGACACAAAACTCCAGCTGGGGCTGAGTTAATGTCACTTTAGCATAACTTTCTGGCTTTTATACTCTAGAGAAGGTCACTCAGCCTCTCAAGCCTGCTCTGTCATTCGGTAAGATCATGACTGATGTGATTGTAACCTTCCACCTACTCCAGTAATCTTTTACCTCCTTGTTTATCAAGAATCGATCTACCTCTGCCTCAAAAATATTCAAAGGTTTCCAAGGCCTTTTGAGAAAGAGCATTCCAAAGACTAATACTTCCATTTATAAAGTCAAAGATTCCATATGCTTTATTGACTGCAAGTGTTATCCAATCTAGTCACTTTCAAAGACTTTCAAACAGCCCTCAGTCTCTCTGTTCTCGCACCCCTTTTAAAATTGTACAGTCAGTCAGTCCTCACTCTTCCTATCTTCTCCTTTGAATAACATCGGCCATGTGTCAGCCCATTCTGTCAGTCTGCCTATATCCTTCTAAAGTCCATTACTAGCTTTCTCCCTTTTTACTACATTTTCCAAGTTTTGGGTCAGCCGTCAATTTTAACATTGTACCCTGCCCCACTAATACTTATCGAAAACAGCAGTGGTCCTGGTACTAAAACTTGGGGGGGTGACACTGTATATATACCTCCCTCCTATCTGAATAAGCAACCATTCACCATCCTGGGTGACTATCTTTTCACTATTAATGCACAATCCTTAGTGCATACTTTGGAACTTTGACATTAGTGAGACAGTCATTCCAGAGATGGAATACTGCGATGGTTGGTTACAGAGTTGGCATTCTGGAAAGGTGAAATCAAACAAACTTAAATGTCTTTTTCACCTGATGCTATCTTGTGATTGTGTGAAGCCTCTTGCTTTTACGTTCTGTTATTGTCCCATGAGTGTTTGCAGTAACTCAGCAAAATAACCATTTAAGTGAATGTCAGCAGCTACTCATTTCTTGCAAGCGTCCCATCTAGAATCTGCTATTGTAAACTGAGTGTCATTGTCTTCTTTTAAAGTTGCTTTTGTATTGGGACCAACGCTAGCAATGCTGGCATCTTACATGGAGGCTTCGTACAATCAGCTGCAACCCAAAAGCAAACTTGCTGGAAATCGCTAAGATTGGCAATCTAGATAGATCTATTAAGATAGGAGTGGATGCTACATAACTGGTTAGGAGTGGAATTGAATTTTACAGGGACAAATAATCAAATCAAATTGCGTGAAACAGAATGGCGAAGAAATGTTGCCAAATGTTCACCTCCTATTCCTCAATCTCCCCATCCTCTCCTTTGACCCTTCACTCCCTCCATTCAGCCCACCTCCACATTATTTCTGAGTCCATTGTGTCCCCTGATCTGCTTCCAAGTTCCTCTCATGGCTCTTGCATGCCCCCTTTTTTGAACGCCTTTCTGCCTTATCAAAAGATGGGGGAATCTCAACCTCCCTCGTGGTTTGAAAGTCTGAGTTGGTTATTTAGAATAAGTCAGTTTCATAGCACGAGGGAAGCAGGAACAGTATTGTGAAGTTAAAAGAACTACTTGTAGAAGCACATAAGAACGATTAATGATTTTATTCATTTGTGGGACATGGGTGTCACGGGCTGGGCCAGCATTTATTGCCCATCCCTAGTTGCTCTTGAACTGAGTGGCTTGCTAGGCCATTTCAGAGGGTAGTTGAGAGTCACATGTAGGCCAGACCAGATAAGGACAGCAGATTTCCTTCCCTGAAGAACATTAGTGAACCAGATGGTTTTTTCCGACAATTGACAATGGTTCCATGGTCATCAGTAGATTCTTAATTCCAGATATTTTTTATTGAATTCAAATTCCCACCATCTGCCGAGGCAGGATTCGTACCTGGTTTCCCAGAATATTAGCTGAGTTTCTGGATTAATAGTCTAGCGATAATACCACTAGGCCATCACCTCCCCAGTGAGATTAATCTCACTTCTTCCAATATATGAAGCATAGTTTCAACTCAACCTGAGCAATAAATGTGTGAGATTAGTGATTGAAACCACGTCCAACAAAGAGCTTGAAACAACTGAAGGGGTAATCAGAGACATGGAGGAATGTACCATGTTGTTTTTTATTGAGACATTGAATGGCTGAACTGTGAGACCACATTAATTTAAAAAAAGTTAAATGGTGCACATCAGGAAATGAAGATTAATTAATATCCAACTTGAAGGTTAAATGCTGGAAGATAATGGAATAAAGGAGAAACTGAAGTAGATATGTGAGGGAGTTCTACAATATAGCAATTGTGAGAAAGATTGGGACTGAATAGGGACAATAAAGAAAAATGAGCCCAAGAAGTAATAATACATAGTCCTGTAGTGTGAGATTTGAAAACAGCCTGGGGCAACTTGTAATCGTACTGGACTGGGGCACTATGCAAAATCATTCATTTACAATGCTGGCCTATATATTTTCTGACGCATAAATTGGACAATTCATTCTTTATTGGATTGCTTTGCATATATCTTTCTTCCTTGGTAATTATATACTTTCGCCTTCTCACGGCCACATTCTATTTGCCATTCCAGAAGCTGAAGTTTGAAAGATGAACTGAGTGAGAGCAGTGGCTTGCAGTGCTTGTACCATCCCTCTCACTGATTCAAGGTGAGCACCAATCAGAAGGAGCAGCGTAATTGGAAAGAGCTGCAGGTGAGAACTTCCTGTACTTTTGTTCAATTAGATTCACTTGCCTGATGACACCAAAGAGACAGGGGAGAATTACCTGAACAAGTCTCAACCATTCCACCTCCACAACGCACAGCAGCAGCAAGCCAAGGGTGTGTATAGGCTTTAACTCCATTTCAATTGTTGCACTGTGCTTTTCACTGAAACATTAACAGCTACTGATTTATTTGAAGCGGAGAGGGTAAGTTTGTGAGATTCCTTCTTTTTGGTGTGCACCACAGGGCTTTTTTTTAATCAAATGTGAATTTGGTTAGAGGGAGACCCACATTGTTAGAATCGTAGACTTGTGAGTTGAATTTTATGTTTGATGGTTTGTTGGGTGTCATATTGCATTAATACAGAGACTCTCACTTTTGATGACAATTGCTGCAAGATTTGAAGTTTAGAATTGGTGCCTTGACTGGCAGGTGGAGGGATCAGTAGAGTTGAACAAATCACGGCACACACAAAAGTGTGAATCATATCTGTTGCTTAAGCGATTACATTTTTGACTGCTGTATATTTATTATCCTCCATCTGAGTATGAACCAATTGCTTAATTGTTTTGTGACTCCTCTGCTTTGATGTTGAGATTAACACTGGGAACTTTCATCTTACCAGCATTTCTCTCAACAATGCATCAGAATAGACGCGTTTCATTATAAAATGTGATGAAATACTCACTGCGTATGCTTTTATTTTGAAGGCAACATCTGTGTATAATGTTCAAATGCTTTGTAATCTATCTGTCTGGTGTGTGAGATCTAATCAAAGATTCATATATATATCAAATTCCCTTTTGAAAGTTACTGCCGAATCTGCTTCCGTCACCCTTTCCTAAGAACTCGTAAGTTCTCTTCAATTCGGTATCTAAAGCATAATTTTCAGCCGGTTTTCTAGTGATGGCGTTTTATTTGTTAGTTTTCTAGTTTGTTTTCCCTTTCATTTGCAACTATTAATTAGAACTGCAATATGGACCAGTCTCTCAGGAGATTTTTCATTGAGTCATTGGTCTTTTTTTTAAACAGCAAACAATTTGAGATGGTGCAGGATGGAAATGAGGTTTAGCTCCTTAAGAGTACATCCTGACCAGGGAGACGTGGAATGTCAGGAGCGAGATTTCATTTCTGAGGAGATTGTTCACATTTGTCGATAGGTCCTTACTGGATAACTGTAAAGGATTACATATACTCATCCAGCCCAATTCTTTATGCCCACTTGAGCCTCCTCCCATATTTTTCCTTCTAAATCTATTGTCATAAACCTCTATTCCCTTCTCTCTCATATGATTGTCCAACTTCCTCTTAAATTCATCTGTACTATTCACTTCAACTACTTCCTGTGGTAGCAAGTTACCCGTTCTTACCCCTCCTTGGGTAAAGAAGTTTCTTTCTGAATGTATGAAATAGGAGCAGAAGGCGGCCGTTCGGCCCTTCGAGTCTGCCCTGCCATTTGATAAGATCATGGCTGATCTGTTTGTGTTTCAAGTTCTACATTCCCATCTACCCCTGATGACCTTTGTTTCCTCTGCCGAACAAAAATCTATCTACCTCTGCCTTAAAAATATTCATCACCTCCCCCCCCCCGCCCCGCAAACGCCCCCCCCCCCCCAACCCCCTTCTACTGCCTTCTGAGGAAGAGAGTTCCAAAGTTGTACAACCCTCTGAGAGAAAAAAAAATCTTCTTATCTCTGTCCTAAAAGGGTGATCCTTAATTTTAAAACAATGCCACTCATTCCAGACTCACTCACCCACCAGAGGAAACATCCTTTTCATCTCCATATTGCCAAGTCCATTCTTATCTTGAATTTGTGATTGGAATTCTAGGTGATTATCTTATACTGACAGCCTCCAGTTATAGTCTTCCCCAAAAGAAGATCCATTCTCTCTGTTTCCACTCTATCAGAATCTTTCACTGTTTTAAAGATCTTTATTTGCATCACTTAGCCTTGATTTTCCAAGATCAAAGAGACTCAGCCGAGTCATCATTTTGTGAAATGTATACTAGTATTTTGGCATCACCCTTATAAATCTGCATAAACTCCTGTGCTTCTATATCCCTTTTTAATAATATGACAACCAAAATTACACGCAATCCTCTCAAGTGCGGCCTTGCTAAGGCTTGATACAGGTTAAGCATAATTTGACTTGATTTATTATTGTCATATGTATTAACATACAGTGAAAAGTATTGTTTCTTGCGCGCTATACAGACAAAGCATACTGTTCATAGAGAAGGAAATGAGAGAGTGCAGAATGTAGTGTTACAGACATAGCTAGGGTGTAGAGAAAGATCAACTTAATGCAAGTTGGTCCATTGAAAAATCTAACGGCAGCAGGGAAGAAGCTGTTCTTGAGTTGGTTGGTACGTGATCTCAGGCTTTTGCATCTTTTTCCCGACAGAAGGTGGAAGAGAGAATGTCCGGGATGTGCGGGGTCCTTAATTCTGCGGGCTGCTTTGCCGAGGCAGCGGGAAGTGTAGACAGAGTCAATGGATGGGAGGCTGGTCCTCCATATCTTTTAGTTCTATCCTTCTAGAAAATCTGCTTTTTTTAATGACCCTGCCAACCTGTGGTGCAACTTTTAGTAATTGGTATATTTGTACTCCGAGATCCCTGTATTCCATTACTCCATCTGGACTTGCACTTTCCAAATAATGTGTGAGTTCCCGATTATTTCTGCTAAAATGTACTACCTCACATTTCTGTGTGTTGAATTTAATTTGCCAATTATTTGCCTGTTCTGCAAGTTTCTAAATGCTCTCCTGTAATTTACTGCCACTCTCAGTGGTATTGATTCCCCTCCCCTCGCAATTCAGTAGCATCCACAAATTCAGAAATTGCTCATGTAAATCATGAACCGCAGTGGTCCCAGCATTGACCCGTGTGGAGCACCACTTCCCACCTCCTGTCACTCTGAATAACCATCCCTTCCATCCACTCTCCACTTTCTGCCTTGAATCCAGTGATTCCATTCTGCCACTTGTCCCCTGACTCTGCATTCTCCGAATTTATTCATTTAGTTAATTATGGGACACCTTATTGAAAGACATTTGTATATCCAGAAAAATTACATCGACTGCATTACTATTGTCTGCTCTCGCTATCACCTCCTCAAAGCATTCATAATGTTGATCAACCAAGCTTTTCCCTTTTGACTCTTCACTATTCTATTTTGTGTTTTAGATATTCTTCTATTCTCTCCTTTATTTTTCCAGCCACTGATAACTAACTGGTCCAGTCCAAAGATGTGCAGGTTAGCTGGATTGGCCATGTTAAATTACCCCCTAGTGTCCCAATAAGTGTAGATTAGGAGGATTAGCAGGGTAAATACATTGGGTTACAGGGATAGGGTCTGGGTAATGTGTTCTTTCAGAGAGTAGATGCAGACTTCATTGGCCAAATGGCCTCCTTCTACACTGTAGAGATTCTATTCTATTTCCCTGGACATATTAGCAGCTAAAAGCAGGAGTAGGCTATTCGACTCTTCGAGCCTGCTCTGCCATTCATTTTGATCATGGCTGATCATCAAATTCATTATTCTGATCCCCCTTCCTTCCATATCCCTTGATCTCTTTAGCCTCAAGAGCTATATCTAATTTTTTCGAGAAATCAGTCAATGTTTTGGCATCGAGTACATTCTGTAGTAGTGAATTCCAGACATTCACTACCTCCGGGTGATGAAATTTCTCCTCATCTCAGTCCTAAAAGGTTTACCCCTTATCCTCAAACTATGACCCCTAGTTCTGGGCTTCCCCACTATCGGGAACATTATTTTTGAACTTACCCTGTCTAACCCTGTTAGAATTTTATAAGTTTCTATAAGATCCTTTCTCACTCTTTTAAACTCTGGTGAATATAATCCTAACTGATTTAGTCTCTCCTCATATGACCTGGCACCCCAGCAATGTTCTATTCTCCTTCCTAAATATTCGAATTGCATTCACTATCTGCCAGTCCTCTAGCATTACACCTATTCTGAATTACTTATTAAATATGTGTGGCTCTGCCTCTGCGATCTTTGACCCAGATTCCTTTAAAATGCGTGAATGCAATCCATCTGAAGCTGGGTGTTTATCCTTTTTGAGTTTCATTAGTTTATTTAATTCATCCACTTTTTTATTTTGAATACAATTGCCTTACAGCTCATCTCATCATTCAATGCCATGCCTATCTGTTCTATCTCCCTCATAAATGCCAAAGCAAAATAATTATTTAATATTTCTGCCATCACTCTATTGTTACCTGTGTTACTATCCTGCCTATCCTTTAATCGTCCGATTTCCACCCCGGTCTTTCTATTTTTAATAATGTGCCTATACTATGTTCTTCTATTTTGTTTTATGTTTCTTGATAATTTAATTTCATAGTTCTATGAAGAAAGTTTGAACTGGTTGGGCTTCTAGCCGTTGGAGTTTATAAGAACGAGAGGTGAATGAGATCCTGGGGGAGACTTGATCGGGTAGATACTGGAAGGATGTTTCCACTTGTGGGGAGACCAGAACTAGGGGACACAGTTTAAAAATAAGAGGTCTTCCTTTTAAGACTGAGATGGAGAGGTTTCTTTCTCTCTGAGCGTTATTATTCTGTGAAATACTCTTCCTCGGAGTGCGATGGAAGCTGAGCCATTGAATTTATTCAAGGCAAAGTTAGACAGGTTTCTCATAGACAAATGGGAAGACAGGAAAGTGGAATTGAGAGCACTACCAGATCGGCTATGATCTTATTAATGGCGGAGCAGGTTTGAAGGGCCAAATGACCTACTCCTGCTCCTAGATCCTATGTCTTATGTTTCTCTATGTCTTTCTCATTGATTGTCTGCCTTCCCTCCTATCCTTTTTGTAATCTTTCATATCTTCCCTCCTCTATTACCCATGTGTTTAATGTATGCCTCTTTCCTAACCCTGAATTGTTCCAATGTGTCTGTACTCACCTTTGGAGTCTCACTAGTTTTTAGTTTGTTATTACTTTTAGCAGAAATGTTTTTCCTGCACTCTCTAGAATATTGCTTTAAAATGTTTCCATTTGTTTTTCTATGTTGTTGTTTGCCAGTTTATTTTCCAAAGTTCTATTATTAGCCCCTCAAAATCTAGTTTTCTCCAAACTTTTCATTCTTATGTCCTCTATTGTCATCATAAGGTGTAATATATTATGGTCACTGTTAACTTGATATTCCCCTACATTCACTTCTCTACCCTGTTCTGGTTTATTCCCTGTTCCTACATCCAAAAGTGATTGTGCCTTGGTTGGGCTTTTGGCATGTTGGGTTAGAAAGGAAAGGTAGGCAAAGTTTCACTCCAGTGGCATACTCGTAACTGCCATTCATTCTTAGGTGGTTTGGAAAGCAATTTTAGTAAAACTAGGCTGGGAAATAAATGAAGGATGGAATTTTCCAGCCGTTCTCACCAATGGGATTTTCCACTCCTGCTGCAGAGATTTGACTGAGCGTCAAAGTCTCCATCCTTGCTGATAGCTGCAACGGGGCCTGAACTGCTGGGAAATTTGGCTAGTGTCTTCCTGGTGCTGCTCACATTCTGAGAATAATTAAAGCAAATCTATGAGATATTAGTTTGTCTTAAACTCAATGAATGCCATCAATCCCGTCATGATCATTAGCATAGAAGCCTCACCCAGATGTTAGCCTCTCAGTTGTTCCTGAAGGTCACCCTGGGTGGAATTCTACACCAATGGAATTTTACAGTCCTACCAAAGTCATATGCATTTGTATGGCTTGGCACATTTGCAAATTCGCAGACGACACTAAGATGAGTGGCAGAGCAAAGTGTGCAGAAGACGCTGAAAGTCTGCAAAAGGATATAGATAGTCTAAGTGAGTGGGCAAGGATCTGGCAGATGGAGTACAATGTTGGTAAATGTGGTCATCCATTCTGGTAGGAATAACATCAAAATGGACTATTATTTAAATGGTAAAAAATTGCAGCATGCTGCTGTGCAGAGGGACCTGGATGTCCTTGTGCAGGAATCTCAAGGAGTTGGTTTGCAGGTGCAGCAAGTAATTAAGAAGGCAAATGGAATTTTGTCCTTTATTGCTCGAGGGATGGAGTTTAAAAACAGCGAGGTTATGTTACAGCTGTATAAGGTGGTAGTGAGGCCAAACCTGGAGTACTGTGTACAGTTTTGGTCTCCCTACTTGACAAAGGATATACTGGCACTGGAGTGGTTGCAGAGGAGATTCACTAGGTTGAATCGGGAGTTGAGAGGGTTGGCTTATGAGGAGAGATTGAGTAGACTGGGATTATACTCATTGGAATTCAGAAGAATGAGGGGAGATCTTATAGAACATATAAGATTAGCACTGCTGCCTCACAGCCAGGGACCCGGGTTTGATTGCAGCCTCGGGTGATCGTCTGGGTGGAGTTTGTATGTTCTCCCCATGTCTGCATGGGTTTCCTCTGCATGCTCTGGTTTCCTCCCACTGTCCAAAGATGTGCAGGTTAGGTGGATTAGCCATGGTAAATTGCCCCTTAGTGTCCCAAGATGTGTAGATTAGTAGGGTAAATACGTGGAGTTAGGGGATTGGGCCTGAGTAAGATGCTCTGTCAGAGGATTGGTGCAGACTCGATGGGTCAAATGACCTCCTTTTGCATTGTAAGGATTCTATGATTCTATGATAAGCCAATACTGAGGTAGTTCAAGGTAAGAATAAACCAAGAGAATTGAGGGACTTTCTTCCCTTAAACATGTGGCACAGAAATTTGCCTGACATTTTGTAGACAAAATTAAGTTTACTCTATTGTATTTTTTGACATGTGACCATCTGCTGATGAAGATGTTTTCTGTTTTCATGCTTTAGATCAGGTTCTATGAGCATACATTCTGTTTGTCTGACTAGAAATAACATAGCGGAGATGGTGCAAAACAAGCAATAGCTACATAAAAGCAAAACATGGTGGATGCTGGAATCTGAAACTAAAACAGAAAATGTTTCGAATCTGAGTGAGCCTTCGTCAGAGCTCTGACTCGAAATGCTGGCTCTATTCTCTCCTCACAGATGCTGTCAGACCTGCTGAGAATTTCCAGCATTTTCTGTTCTTGTTGTAGGCAATACCAACAGCTGGCCAATCGGATTGAGTATCAGGCACTGCGTCTAACCAGCAACCCATCCGAGACCATCCAGTTGGTGTCACTGCCTGGGATGAATTTCTGTCCCTTTATGCGTGACTAAGGAGATTTGGATATAAATCCTGTTTTACAAGGGTAGTCATTTTCCCCGGATAACAAATTGCTAACTTAATTTGAATGATTCGGCAGTTTTACACTGGGAGAAAGGAAGACATGACCTGTGGCATCAATTAGTGTTTGAAGCATGATAACACTGACATGGTGAATAACTTGTCCAGCCAGGATCGATTCATTAAACTCGAGCTCTCTGCCAACTCTTGGCTGTCTCAGTACTGCCAGCTGTCTGTCGGGTCTTCAATCAGTCCTCCAGCACAGCGATGGAAAGACTGGAGCTAACATCTGCCACTCCTCTTACAAACTTCGATCCTTTCTCATTGATATTTTTTCTCCTCTCCTACCAGTGGGATTGAGATGTCAGATTAATCCACAACCATTGAATATATTGCAGGCAGCACGCCGACTTTGGCTGCCTGTTTATCTGAATGGTTTTGTTACATGCAGCTAGCACTAATCATGTATTTGACAGGCTGCACCCTTCAGTAGGAGGCCATTGTCGCAGTTTGTTAGCACCCATTAAAACTGACTTGCGTTGCTGAAAGAGTCAGTACTTTCTGGCTGGAACAGGGCCTGGCAGTTGTGTAGAAAGTGCAAATGACATGAAAAACATGGAAGAAGCGCACAATATAGAGGAGTGCAGGCTTGAAAATTTTCAGAAACTGCAATTGAGGCCTTGATGGAAAAAGTGAAAATGAGAAGATATATCCTGCATCTGCAGGGAGGCAACGCACTCCACACACATTCAGAAGACAGTCGGAACAGATCACCATGGAGATCTTTGAGTCAAGCCCTTAGGACCTAGATGCAGTGCCATAAGAAGTTCAATGACCTCACATGAGTGGTCATGGTCAGTGAATGTTTTGTTCGATTCTATATCCTTCAACTGCACCATTAACCTCAAATCATCGCCCGACATCCCTTATCTATGAACAATCCCTCTCAATCAGGACTCATACATAGCATTCATATGCTCCACTCTACTCTTACCACTTAACACTGTGACATCGCACCACACAATTTTTGCACACTTCCATCTACTCAACCATGCCAGTCATTTCATCCAAACTGATTGTATAATACTCACCGGCACACTTTCCTCTCTTGCAGGACAGAATAGCACACAGCTAGAAGCAGCAGGGGCTACTAGTAAGGGAACAGACATGTCCGAATGTCCTAACCCTTACGGATGGTGCAGGACATTATTGGAGTGGCCATTGCTGAGACAATGGCCAGTTGCAGGGCTCACACAGTAAGAAGTCTCACAACACCAGGTTAAAATCCAACAGGTTTATTTGGTAGCACAAGCCACTAGCTTTCGGAGAGCTGCTCCTTAAATTACTTCAACATTCCCTGACCTTGCGACATTCAGTTGCAGGGCAGACAGCTTTGGAAGTGACATTATTCCCGTGCTGAATCCACTTTCTCACAAATCACTTTCTCCTTATTCCACAATCTCTTCTGATTTACTAGCTGCACAAAGCATAAAGATGCACCTCTTACTTTCCGCTTTCTAAGCCCAGGGCATCTTCACATTATTCTCCAAACCATGTGCGGTCTTCCCCACAGAAAGACAGCAGCCTTCCAGCAGCCTTGCTCCAGCAACTGAGATCATACCACGTAGGAGCACTCGGACAGGCAAAGGCATACAGAATGTCAAACACTAAATGAAAGCACAAGGCTGATTTTGTTGTCTTTTACATGCAATATGATGTGATTGTATCAATAACTTTGGTCCAGGAGGTTTTGTTTGTGGCGGCTTTTATTTTTAGATTGAGGTCAAGCAGACACAGTGATGGTCAGTGTCCAAGGGAAGGTAGGAGCGCTGGTGATTGTGAAACTGAGGTTGTGGTTTCTGGTGCAGAACTTACCTACATTCTTCATGGACACCCTGTGCGGAAAGTCACTATCCCGCTTGTCTCCTCCTCTTCCGTATGTTCCTGCTCCTTAGCTGCGCCATAGCTGGTGGCACGGGCTGTTCCCTCATGATGGTGAGGTTGTGCAGTGTGCAGCAGACCTCCATAAACCTTGACACCCACTCTCTCAAATACTGCAGAGCTTCTCTGGTGCAGTTCCGGTGCTGGAAGCATTGTTTCAGCTTCATTGATGATCTGCTCTGTAACATTCCTTATGACACCATGGGCTCTCATTGTATGCATACAACACGTCCACATGGGTTGCGCATTGAAGTCATCAGCCATTTGACCGGAGGAGAACCCTTGTCACCCAATAGCCACACCCTTGGCTTATTGTGGTGACTCAAATGTAGCTGGCACCATGGGCTGCCACAGAATGAAGTCATTGTTACTGCTACCAGGATCTCAGGCATAGTCCCCATGGTCTCCTGCTAAAATTCCCTCCTCCTCTTCCTCCTTCTCCTTCTTCTCCTCCTTCTCCTTCTTCTTCTCCTTCTTCCTCCAACGTATCATGCTCTGTGTGACTCTGCTCATTCTCCCATTGATGTTGTATTCCAAGGGACATGCATATTGCCAATGGTGAAACGCTGGCTGGACATTGACCTCAGAGTGACCAATCATTCCGGATTTTCCAGGACTGCACCTTTCTTTGCACACTTGTTCCACATTGTATGCAGCCGGGATGCTATTTGTCCCATGTTTGTGATCTTAGAAATTTGCACATGCGCAGTACCCACTGGCCATCTCCTCCTGGTAGCCTGCTCCCACAGGCTTACAATTCCCTTCTCCCAATTCTTCAGGGCATCAAACCACCGACTCACCCTTCCCATTCACAATTTTGCCAGCACCTCCCCACCTGGAGGCCAAAGTGTCCTGAAATTTATTCCCTGAGAGTTGGTCACCCTGTTTGACCTTTCAGTTGGTATGGTCTACATTTAGTACCCCCCCCGGGGGTTGGGGTGCATACAATCAGTGGCAGCCTGTACCATGACGAAGACTACAATCCAAACAAAGCTTGTTGCTCTCTCTAATTACCAGTCTTTGTGAGGGAGAATCAAATGTAGTTATATCTCTTTGAACAGAGCCTTCATGACCTCCTTACATCATATTGGACAGCAAACTGTGAGATGTTGCAATCGTCGCCGGTCTGATCGAAGCCAAATACATAAGTTCATCATCATGGTCACCTCCACAGCCACTAGCAATGCAGCCCTCGCCCTGCTCTGAGGTTTCAGTGTGCCTGCAGCAGCTGAGAGATATTAGTCGGGCCATCCTTACAGAAACACACCAATTCTCCCTGAGGTTCAGGGGGAAGATTTGCTCCCTGTGCTCGCAGGGCAGATATGGGCCAGGATTCTCCCAAAAAAGAACTAAGTGACCAACAGATAGGAAATGGGAGAATTTCCCGCTTGTTTTTTAGGCGTACTTAGTTTCACGAATCTCTCCGGCACTCTGTGCTCCACAGAGTGCCTCAGGTGGATTCACACGGGTAAGTGTCGGGGAAGGGGAGGGAGAGGGCGGGGGGGAGGTGAGGGGCCTCGTCCTTCGTCCCGCTGGAGAGGCCGGCAGCATAGTGCTGAGTGGGCCACTGCCCATGCACTGACTTGTCAATGGGGAGATCAACGCATGCACACAGGCCCCTCCATTGCTGGCCTCATGATCGCAAGCCCCCTTCTCCCGATCGCTGGTTTCCCAACTCCCCCCCCCCCCGATCGCTAGCCTACCCGGTTCCCCCCACCCGGCCAGCCCCAATCACCACCCCCGCATATGCAGCCCCGATCCCCCACCCATGTGCAACCCTAATCACCTCCCAACCCCACTTATCCCATTGCAGAGCACACAGCGAGTGCCCCCTTCCCCTACCACCACCGATCAGCCCCTCAGCAGGTCCCACCCTGCAGCAGTCCCTGCCCCCTGACTCTGTTCTCTTGGCACTGCTCAGTGCCCAGTGGGCAGTGCCAGGGTGCCTGGCTGGGGGGGGGGGGGGGGGGGAGACACTAGCAGGCCTGGAGACTACTGTCTCCATGGCAATTTGAATATGGTAATCTTGTGTCGATTTCTGGCACGGTGCTGATTACATCTAAAAACATTACCTGGGAGACTCGCAATCAACTAGACGCTGGCCACGAATCCCACTACAAACCACCCCCCACTGATGTCTCCTGGCCTGCTGCACTACTCAAGCAGCAAGGTGAACTGGACAAATCATCCCCATGGTCTCCTGCTGAAAATCCTTTATCCTCCTCTTCCTCCTCCTCCTCTTCCAGCAACGTATCCTGCTCTGTGTGACCTCTGCTAATTCTCCCATTGATGTTGTATTCCAAGGGATATGCAAACTAATGCATCCATGTCTGGGAGTAATTGGTTGCTGTAGAAGCCTTGAAGCCAGCAAAAACCGCTTCAGTTTGTGTCATATCATTCTCTTCTGCAATTTGTCAGAACTCTAGAGAGCAACAAACACTTACAGAATCATTGCAACAGCAAGAGAAAATCAACCAGCAGTTAAACTGTAGGTAGTTGATGATCCCTGTAAGTTGTTCTTACATGAGTCCTTCCTGAACACATGATGCTATAAGAGTGCATTAGCTGGAGCACTGAGCTCCAAAATGGCAGTGCTAACATCAGATCAACATTATACACTGATAGATGTCGTATCCGTCTGCTTCGCATACCTTGAGCACCCATTCACTGTGTGTATGCTAACACAGTAAGAAGTCTCACAACACCAGGTTGAAGTCCAACAAGTTCATTTGGTAGCACAAGCCACAAGCTTTCGGAGCGCTGCCCCTTCATCAGGTGAGTGGGAGTTCTGTTCACAGAACTGTGAATAGAACTCCCACTCACCTGATGAAGGGGCAGTGCTCTGAAAGCTTGTGGCTTATGCTACCAAACTTGTTGGACTTTAACCTGAAGTTGTGAGACTACTTACTGTGCCCATCCCAGTCCAATGCCGGCATTTCCACATCATGTATGCTAACACCCATATCTTTATAGTGCCCAACGCGACCTGTCCTGATGTGCATGCATTCACCATGGACACCATCTTGGAGCTCCATAAGCACTCATAAAGCCCAAAAAAACAGGTGCTAATGTTCCCAATTTCTCCTCCCACATCCGATTGATCAATAGAACCATTTAACGTTTCATTGTGCACTTCTACCTCTAACTCAACAACTCTCTTTGCAGAAACATTTACCCATTCGTGTCGCCTCCACACTCAGAGATGACTCCAATGCTCTCCTAGCTGGCCTCTGATTCTGCATGAATTCTAACTTGTCCGAAACTGTCAACCCTGTTCCACCAAATGTTCCTGACCTTGTCCAACCTTATCTATGCGACCTCTCACAGCCCTAAATCTCACTGTGAATGCCCCATCCTTCCATAACCCTGCGTTGACCCACCATTAATGTGGAGCTTTCAGTCGCCTTGATCCAAGCTGACCTTCGGTTAAGTTGCCCAATTGGGTGGTCAGCAGGTGGCACACGGCCACACCCTTCCGTTGCAACGGCCATGGAGCTGGAGCCATTTGGAAGCCTGGGTCATGCATGCGGCCAGCAAGCTGGAGGCAGCAGCACTCTCAGGCACCTCATCAGTTGAGTTGAATTCAAGTCAAACAGCACCCACCCGGAGCCATCCTGCAATCATAGCTTTGAGGAGATGGGGGTAAAATCACTTAACGGCAGTCTAGTGAAATTTTGCAGAGAAGCATGACTAGTCTTCCTCTTAAGGACCACAAGCAACCCACACTTGACAACTGGTACAGTGTTTGTCTGTCACTCTTTTAACCTAAAATTGCAGTTAGAATCCTACAGCTGTCATGGAACCCAACAATAAAGATGGCCTCCCAGGCCTGGCATCCCACTGCCCGGCATCCCACTGCCCGGCATCCCACTGCCCGGCATCCCACTGCCCATCTCCACACACTATCTGAAATAACAGTTACTGAAGGACCAGCAGAAACAAGTTAGTAAATGATGCGCGTTATCAAACACGTGGCTAGATGCTCGGGAAATAAAGGCTTTTATTTACTGTAATGAAGCAGCCAATAATTATATACACTATCCCAGACTGAGGGGTCCCAGCCAGAGCAGGGACCTTTATACCTCTCCCAGGAGGCGGAGCCCGACTGGGATGTACCACAACACTACAGTACAAAGGTGTAACAACCCCACCCTAACCCCAACAGCAACAAGTAGCACAACCCAACAGTAACATATGTACATCCTTGTAGTACTGGCCAGACCCTGGCTCAGTACTATCCAGTGGGAACCAACGATGGTTCACCACAGTAATTGAGTGACCCAACAACATTTTCAGCTTGATGCCCATGCATTTTTGCCGGACAAGGCAATTAAAAATAGCTCTGATTGTTTAAAATACTTTAAGAGAGCTAATGACCTGGAACTTGCTGCCTGCGAGGGTGGTGGAAGTGGGGATACTCGATGATTTCAAAAGGATGTTGAATAGGCATTTGAGGGAAATAAACCCGTGGGGCTATAGGATAGAACAGGAGAATGGGACTGGGTTATTCTACAGAGCGTCAGCATGGACTCAGTGGGTCGAATGGCCTCCTTCTGTGCTGTAATGTCTCTGAGATGTGAATTTGCTTAAAACATTTTGCCACTGCCACTGAAGTAGCAGACAGACAAACTTTAAATATTTGAAATCTAATATTTAAAGATCCCAATTTCAAGGCATTAGCAGCAATGGGAAATGGGAAACAAAAGCAATAATTTGTTAAAAGAAAAGAATCTGTGATATATGAGGCGTAAAATATATAATAAACACTACATTTTGTTATTTTTTGGAGACTTTTGAGTCAACGGATTAAAGCACTGAATATTGTGGTGCTCAGCGCAAAGCTATTTAATCCACAGTCTGTGATGAATCACTGTGGGGAGGTGGTGACATTAAGTTTTAAATTTAAAGATTAGTGTCACAAATAGGCTTAGATTAACACTGCAATGAAGTTACTGTGAAAATCCCCTGGTCGCCACACTCCAGCACCTGTTTGGGTACACTGAGGGAGAATTTAGCATGGCCAATGCACCTAACCAGCACATCTTTCGGACTGTGGGAGGAAACCGGAGCACCCGGAGGAAAACCCACACAGACACAGGGAGAACATGCAGACTCCGCACAGACAGTGACCCAAACCAGGAATCGAACCCAGGTCCCTGGCACTGTTAGCTAACCACTGAGCCACCATAGTGGTATTGTCGCTGGACTGGTAATCCAGAGACCTAGGATAATGCTCTGGGGACCCGGTTTCGAATCCCACCACGGTAATGGTGAAATTTGAAAAACTCAGGAATAAAAAGTCTAATGATGACCATATAACCATTATTGTAAAAGCCCACCTGGTTTACTAATGAAACCTGCCACCCTTACCTGGTCTGGCCTACACGTAATGTGGTTGACTCTTAATTGCTCTTGAGCAAGCTAATTACAAAGCAACCATTACAAAGAAAACTAACCTAATTTTAGCTAATTTGGATTGTCATTCGTGATGTGACTGTTCTCAGGAATTCATGAATGGCATCAGTTATGCCCAAAGTTGAACAGAATCATTGACACTCAATTCTGCTTCTTCCAATCAGCACTCCTTTAAATAGGTTATTGCTGGTGTTAAAATAATGCCAAGTGTAAGATCTGGGCTGCGTCCTCTACATTTGTGTATTGATAATTTGTGAGATATCAGAGGACCAGCAGCATTTGGTCCTAGAAAAGCAAATTACTGCGGACGCGGGAATCTGAAACCAAAAGAGAAAATACTGGAAAATCTCAGCGGCTCTGGCAGCATCTGTAAGGAGAGAAAACAGCTGACGTTTCGAGTCCAGATGACCCTTTGTCAAAGCTAAATGGCATAGAAAGTGGGAGATATTTATACTGCAGGGGGAGGGAATGAAAGATGAGTCATAGCCACAGAAACCAGGGTAAAGGGCTGCTAATGGCAGCCCATAGAGAGAATAAAGAGTGTGAATGGCCAAACGGCAGAGAAGTTGAAATCAGAGGGGAAGCTGTGACAGATGAAGATGTGGGGGGAGGGAATGGGTAGGAGAGAGGTAAAATTTAGAAAAAGGTGGGGGGGAGGGAAAGCAAAGGGGGAGGAAAGGTAAGGAAAGGGGAGGATCAACACGTCAGGTAAGGATATCAATACTGGTTTAAAAATCCATTGATGAGGGAGAGCGACAAAAATTCAGGCTGCTACTTCTGAAGGCTACTCATTGATCTCTGCTGGAAAACACATATGTATGTCAGGATAATAAAGTTAATCTTAATTGTAATACCCCTGTCGTTGGATAATGGGCCCCAGTGTGCCCAAGGGCGGGGGGGGGGGGGGGGGGTGGAGGCGTCCTGCTGGAGGGCATATTGGGGTTCTACAAGGGGGCCCATCGAGTCCCAATGTCGGCGACCCATGTTGGTGTGGGGAGTAATGGCGGCGGAGGGACGATCTGATGTCTGTGGGGGGAGGGGGTGTGGGAAGAGGGCTCCCAGTTCACCGGCAGAGTGCAGAAAGATTGCAGCGCAGAACTCGCCAAAAAGACCGGCGCAGAAGACTCCCATTTCCTTGCCGTTACAACATTTGGGGATTTCTTTTGGTAAAAGTCTGCCCAATACTTTTTATCTTTTAATTTTCAATTAGGCCTCCTTTCATTCTTCTAAACTCTAGAGAGTGTAGCCCTAAATTGTTCAACCTCCCTTCATAAGACAAACCCCTCATCTCTGGAATCAATCTAGTGAACCTCCTCTGAACTGCCTCTAATGCCATTATATCCTTCCTCAAATAAGGGAACCAAAACTGTGCACAATACTCCAGGTGCGGCCTCACCAATGCCTTTGTATAATTACAGCAACACTTTCTTACATTTATATTCTATTCCTTTAGCTGTAAATGCCAAGATTCCATTTGCTTTCCTTATTACCTGAGGTACCTGCATACCAGTTTTCTGCGACTTGTGCACGAGGCCACCCAGATCCCTCTGCATCGAAGCACCATAAAGACTCTCCATTTAGATAATAAGTCACCTTTCTATTTTTTTTGACCAAAATGCATGAACCTCACATTTATCCACGTTAAATTCCATCTGCCACATTTTGGCCCACCCACCGAGCCTATGTAAATTTGTAAACTTCTTATTTCCTCATTGCAATTTCCTATCCCACCTATTTTAGTGTCAGCTGCAAATTTGGCAATGCTACCTTCTATCGCTTTGATTTATTATTGTCACATGTATTAGTATACAGTGAAAAGTATTGTTTCTTGCGCTCTATACAGACAAAGCATACCATTCATAGAGAAGGAAACGAGAGAGTGCAGGATGTAGAATGAGAGTAAAAGATGGAATTAGAAGGTATGCTGGGCGCAGCTTGCAAGAAGTCACCACGCTCTGGCACCATCTCGGGGGAAAGAAAATGTATCTGAATCATTAACATTGATTGTAAATAATTGGGGCCCGAGGACCAAACCCTGTGGCACCCCACCAGTTACATCCTGCCAATCAGAAAAAGACCCATTCATCCTGATTCTCCAGGTCATAATCTGTTGGTGTGAAACACAACCTTCGGCTATTTTGTTCTAACCTGAGTGGCTGAATGAATCATTTACTAAGCTGAAGTGAAAAGATTTGCAACACGTTTGCTTTTTATCTCCAGTTTCCAGCTCTGAATAATGCCAATTGGTGGAAGAAATTTGTTGGAAAACCAGTTTTGACTATCTCAAACATATCAAATATTTATTTCCAGGGGTGAGAAACAGCAGCCACTTTGAGCGGTTTCTTTGCACAATGTGTGCAACCTTTAGAATAGTTCACACCCAAAAGCTTATGTTTCCTGCCAGCTACAAGGGGAACATTTTTCTTTTGGTGAACATCACGCCTACTGAGTGTACTAAAAACACCAGGTGTTATGAGGACAATGCAGCCTGACAAACTAGATTCTGTCCTGTCCGTCATGAGAGCCAATCCATCATATGACCCTGATGGAAAAAGGAGAAAATGTCACCCTTATTCTTAAACACTAGCCTTAAATGAGCTCTGACGAAGGGTTAACCGGATGTTAGCTCCATTCTCTCCCCACAGATGCTGTCATAAGACCATGGGATGACACGATGGCGCAGTGGTTACCACTGCTGCTTCACAGTGCCAGTGACCCAGGTTCGATTCTCGGCTTGAGTCACTGTGCATGTTCTTCCTCTGGGTGCTCCGGTTTCCTCCCACAGTCCAAAGATGTGCTGGTTAGGTGGATTGACCATGCTAAATTCTCCCTCTGTGTACCTGAACAGGTGCCGGAGTGTTGCGACTAGGGAATTTTCACAGTAACTTCATTGCAGTGTTAATGTAAGCCTACTTGTTAATAATGTCATTTATTAATGACATTAATAAATAAACTTTAAAACTTTAAACTAGACATAGGAACAGAATTAGGCCATTTGGCCCATCGAATCTGCTCCACAATTCAATCATGGCTGATAAATTTCTCAACCCCATTCTCCCACCTTTTCCCCATGTCCTTTGATCCCCTGACCAATCGAGATAAGACCATAAGATATAGGAGCAGACCTGCTGAGATTTTCCAGCATTTTCTGTTTTTAGTTTCCAGCATCCGCAGTAATTTGCTTTTATTTTAGTTTAGCCTGAAATGAGTGTTCGGGACATTGGTAAGACCATGTTGGTTGATCTCGCCGGTGACTACCTGCACAGCCAGAAGAGTTAGTGAATCTAAAGAGTGTCACTGTAAAATATGTGAAAATATATAAAAATAGGAAATATTTTGGAAGTTGTGGTTTATGGAAAACAAACCACTTCTGTTGGGGCCACATTACTCATGAGTGCCAGTTAGTGCTTTATTTTCCATAAACTGTTGGTCCCCAGCGTGTTTCCTTTATTAAAACCTTTGAACAGACATGCTAATAATCGGGGTTTAAAGTGGAGGGTGACAGAACTGAGGGCAGGCAGAAATGAGAACCTATCTAAGACTCAAGTGTCACTTGTAGCAGCTTTTTATATTTGCTGTGGGACTGGCCATCAGTGGTTTCAAATTGATGGAAGTAAATTTGGGATCGGAAGAAAGAATTCTCACCGGGCAGCTGCCAGGGGTTTGTACCGACTGTCGGAGTGGAACTGACACTCGCCAGGTCCAGGTCTTGGATCAGTTTACAGAGACACCTGCACATGAGGAAGAAAGGCTATTGGGCCTGCAGGAGTGATTGCCATAGTGACTGAGCTTTCCCCCATCCCTCCTGTGACCTGTTATTGCTGCCGCAGGGGATGATATCATATTTTTCAGTCCATTGTACTCACGGCAGCTTAATAGCAACTGAAATTCTCAGAGGATTCAGGAGGGGAAAAAAAATAAGTTTTGAGTTCCATCTGGGCTTGAGAAATCCTTATGTACAGCAAGTAAACAACCTTTGATATTTTTATTTGACAAACATCGCCCGTACCTACTCCAGTATTAGGTAAAATGTACTTGACTGCATTCTTAATGCCCAGTACTAAAGAACTGGTCACATGAGACACAAGAGGTAATCTTCATTTATTCCATCCATCAATTAGTCCCCACCCCTCCAATTTTCCACCATGTCTGTTCCACTCGTGAAAACTGAGTGATGCGGGTCTACAGTTCCAGGGGGGAGCAATGGTTTTCTAACCCCATGGTCCAAGTGAGCCATTTTAACATACACCATCCCAAATACTTGTGCGTTGGCAAAGTCTTTCGACTAGGGAAGATCACACACAGTTTTTACTCAATGGGTTGGATATTACGTTCCCAAATCGAGTGCGATGGACTCCGCCCCCCCCCCCCCCCCCCGACTCCCGCCCCCCGTCACCCCCCCTTCAATGTTGATGAAAGATTTGCGTTGATAACGTCATGTTGGCAATGCAACCCCCTCGCACCAGTCTCTCAATTCCAAAAGGAGGACGGAAATCAGCAGCCTGTCCACCATTTTGAACTCACTAGTCAACAGGATATTCAGCTTGTTAACAGCCCAGCTGTCCGCAATTCTTCGATGTCCACTGCATTTTTCGGGCATCGGATGAGGTTTGCACCAGCTATGTCAAGGTGGCACAAGATGTGCCACTGGGACCATGATTCAACGTACCAACAGATTCTGCTGGTGAAGGTGGTGGCATCTTTGTTTTTTATACATTAAAAAAAATCTTTTGAGCCTTCAATCTGATTCAGAGAGCAGAGTTCCTGTACAATCCTCGCCCTCTGTCACATGGCGTCCCGACCTGCAGTGCTGACTGGAAACTCCTTCGCCTGAGATGGTCACTAATGGGTCATCTGATGCTTGATGCAACAAGCAGGGATGGCGGGGACAAGGGTGGGCGGAGCTCTCAGATTTTATTCAGCCTCCAGCCCTCACCCTATCGAGAAATATAAAATTTAGCCCAATACCTGACTGATAATCACTGGTCTGTGATCAGAAGCAGGTTACCTTGGGTGATTTCCACAATGTATCTGGGCTGATTTCTTCAGCCAGAGGTTGGGGGAATCTGTGGAACTCTTTGCCACAGAGGGCTGTGGAGGCCAGGTCATTGAGTGTCTTTAAGACAGAGATAGATAGGTTCTTGATCAATAAGGGAATCAAGGGTTATGGGGAGAAGGCAGAAGAATGAAAATGAGAATCATATCAGCCATGATTGAATGGCGGGGCAGACTCAATGGGCTGAACGGCCTAATTCTGCTCCTATATCTTATGGTCTAATAAGAACAAAGAAAATTACAGCACAGGAACAGGCCCTTCGACCCTCCAAGCCTGCACCGACTATGTTGCCCGACTGAACTAAAACCCTCTACCCTTCCAGGGACCATATTCCTCTATTCCCATCCTATTCATGTATTTGTCCAGACATCCCTTAAAAGTGACTATCGTATTTGCTTCCATTACCTCCCCTGGCAGTGAGTTCCAGGCACCCACCGTCCTCTGTGTAAAAAAAAACTTGCCTCGTACATCTCCTTTAAACCTTGCTCCTTGCACCTTAAACCTATGCCCCCTAGTAATTGATTCTTCCACCCTGGGAAAAAGCTTCTGACTATCCACTCTGTCCATGCCCCTCATAATCTTGTAGACTTCTATCAGGTCGCCCCCTCAACCTCCGTCGTTCCAGTGAGAATAAACCAAGTATCTCCAACCTCTTCTCATAGCTAATGCCCTCCATACCAGGTAACATCCTAGTAAATCTTTTCTGTACTCTCTCCAAAGCTCCACATCCTTCTGGTAGTGTGGCGACCAGAATTGAACACTATGTTCCAAGTGCGCCTAACTAACGTTCTATAAAGCTGCAACGTGACTTGCCAATTTTTAAACTCAATACCGCGGCTGATGAAGTCAAGCATGCCGTATGCTTCTTGACTACCTTCTCCACCTGCATTTCTACTTTCAGTGACCTGTGTACCTGTACACCCAGATCCCTCTGCCTATCAATATTCTTAAGGGTTCTGCCATTTACTGTATATTTCCTATATTTGTTAGACTTTCCAAAATGCATTACCTCACATTTGTCCGGATTAAACTCCATCTGCCATCTCTCCGCTCAAGTCTCCAACCAATCTCTATCCTGCTGTGTCCTCTGATGGTCCTCATCACTATCCGCAAATCCACCAACTTTGTGTCGTCTGCAAACTTACTAATCAAACCAGTTACATTTTCCTCCAAATCATTTATATATATTACAAACAGCAAAGATCCCAGCACTGATCCCTGAGGAACATCACTGGTCACAGCCCTCCATTCAGAAACGCACTCTTCCACTGCTAGCCTCTGTCTTCTTTGACCAAGTCAGTTCTGTATCCATCTTGCCAACTCACCCCTGATCTCGTGCGACTTCACTTTCTGTACCAATCTGCCATGAGGGACCTTATCGAAGGCCTTACTGAAGTCCATGTAGACAACATCCACTGCCCTACCCTCATCAATCATCTCCGTCACTTCCTTGAAAAACTCGATCAAGTCAGTGAGACACGACCTCCCCTTCATAAAACCATGTTGCCTCTCGCTAATTCGTCCATTTATTTCCAAGTGGGAGTAAATTCTGTCTCAAAGAATCCTCTCCAATAATTTTCCTACCACTGACGTAAGGCTCACCGGCCTGTAATGACCTGGATTATTCTTGCTACCCTTCTTAAACAAAGGAAAAACATTGGCTATTCTCCAATCCTCTGGGACCTCCCCTGTAGCCAGTGAGGATACAAAGATTACTCTCAAGGCCCCAGCAATTTCCTCCCTTGCCTCTCTCAGTATTCTGGGGCATATCCCATCAGGCCCATATCCCATAATGGTTTTATGATTTAAGAACTCTGGCTGCTACACTGGCTGAGGACAATCAGCTTAGCACAATTCAGGGATTGAACCTGGACCTTTGAAAAGGTGTAGTGTGTTTTACCTGAGATGTAAGCAGAATATTCAATGATCTATTTGGTCATGCATTGTCGATGTAGAATAGACAATTTTTTTAAAAATTGGCTCTACAACAAGAACAGTTTATTACGTTAAAGGCAGAATATAAATGCAACTTGTTGGTGGTGGTTTATGGAGCAACCTTTGCCTAATTTTCAATTGTCCCTTCAAACCTGAATGTTAATTTGTCATGTAAAACAGTGAGCTTCTGGTGTCCTTATATGAAACCTTGTGTAACAGACCAGCCAAGGTTCGCATTCAAAGGCCTAAAGTAGGTAACTGTGTTATATTCAAGCTGATGTTGAAGTAACCAGTTACCCTTAGCTAAATCACAGTTTAGCCTCCTGATCCATTATTCCAATCCTCTTTCCAGCACCTAGTGGTGCACTAAGTCAGACTTCCATCTGTTTCCATAGCTAGTTATTCCTGCAACAGGTCGCTAGTCTGTCGTCAGGGGCTTATAGCTTGAGTGGCACCATTCCACATCAAGCATGGCTGACCAGGAGTCTGTCCTGCTCTTACCACCTGACATTGGCATGTTTAGAAGGATTTTACAGGTTGACACTCAACATGTTTGGTCGCATTATGAACGCACCTTCCTTGGTCCTCAAGTCCTGGGGTGGGACTCGAACCTGGAGCTTCTAGCTCTACCCACTGCACCACAAGACCTCTCCATATCGATTAGCAATGATTAAACTCATTAGCCAGCCCATTAACTGAGAAGATTAAGGAGATGTACCAAATATTCTCACTTTTGAAAATTGGTATCCCTTTTCTATAAAATTAGATTTAACTGATCTTCTCTGGGCGGCAGGGTGGCACAATGGTTAGCATTGCTGCCTCACAGCGCCAGGAACCCAGGTTCAATTCCAGCCTCAGGTCACTGTCTGTGTGGAGTTTGCAGGTTCTCCCCGTGTCTGCATGAGTTTCCTCCAGGTGCTCCACTTTCCTCCCATAATCCAAAGATGCACAGGTTAGGTGGATTGGCCCAGGTACGATGTTCTTTTGGAGAGTCAGTGAAGACTCGATGGACTGAATAGCCTCTTTCTGCACTGTGGGGACTCTTTGGTTCTCAGTTTTCATACTATGTTTCAGGGAGACCACTTCAGTCTTTTAAATATCACTTCATGAAATATTATAGCTACCTGATCCAGTCATAGAAATCATAGAAACCCTACAGTGCAGAAAGGGGCCATTTGGACCATCAAATCTGCACCAACAACAATCCCACCCAAGCCCTATCGCCATAACCCCATGTATTTACCCTGATAATTCCCCTGACACTAATGGTCAATTTAACATGACCAATCCACCTAACCTGCACATCTTTGGACTGTGGGAGGAAACCAGAGCACCCCGAGGAAACCCACGCAGACACAGGAAGAATGTGCAAACTCCACACAGACAGTGACCCGAGTCCAGAACTGAACCTGGCTCCCTGGTGCTGTGAGGCAGCAGTGCTATCCACTGTGCCACCATCCCACCCCTAAACAGTTGAAAAGGTACTCTGTGCACCCCGTATTGGCTCAGCAAATGCAACCAATGAGCAGATGAACCGTGGTCCAAGGCCTAACCCAGCGCCTGCTGTCTCAGTTCAGGTGGTTGTAAGGTGCCACAAATGAGTACCGTCAAGGTTAGGGAAGAGAAAACAGGATAGGATTCCCACTCATGCTCACGATCTGGGTGCTCCATGTCAGAAATGCATATGCACAGAAAGGAACATTTCAATGTTTAAAGATTTAAACAGGGTTGAATGTGATGTCCCACAGTTGAATAGACAATGTTCACACATGAATAATGATCACGCAGTGAGGTAGCAGGGGATACATGGATACAGGGGATACATGGAACTAGACTCTAGAATTTGAGTCAATTATTTAATGGTGAAGAGGAAGAAAAAAATCTACAATACTGTATGTTAGAAATTTTGGATTTTATTTTAACTCATTGAAACCCTACTCACGAGGGCCGCATGGTGGCACAGTGGTTAGCACTGCTGCCTCACAGCGCCAGGGACCCGGGTTCAATTCCTGGCTTGGGTCACTGTGCGGAGTTTGCATGTCCTCCCCGTGTCTGTGTGGGTTTTCTCCCACAGTCCGAAAGATATGCTGGTTCGGTGCATTGGCCATGCTAAATTCTCCCTCAGTGTACCCGAACAGGCGCCGGAGTGTGGCGACTAGGGGATTTTCACAGTAGTCTCATTGCAGTGTTAATGTAAACTTACTTGTGACAACAATAAATAATCTTTAATCTTACTTACACACAGTTAAAATCAGACCCTTCATAGCTGCGGGCCTTCCTGTTTATAAAACATTGCTTCCTGCATATCATGTTTCTGATGTCTTGATGCTCTCTCCACTCATGTTGTTTGTATCTTAAAGACTTGATAGCTGTAAGTATTCGCATTCCAACCATTATTCATGTAAATTGAGTCTGTGTCTTTATATGCCCTGTTTGTGAACAGAATTCACACTCACCTGAAGAATGGGCTTGGAGCTCCGAAAGCTTGTGTGGCTTTTGCTACCAAATAAACCTATTGGACTTTAACCTGGTGTTGTTAAACTTCTTACTGTATCATGTTTCTGACATTGTTTGTCAATGTTTCCCACAACTAATTCCAAATCCACACTTTAATGTCTATGTAAAATTCAACCACTCTGATGATATCATCCAACCAAGGGCTACACTGCAGTGTCTCAGTCTTGTGTCTCAATGCTTCTTAGCCTGTGCTGCAGAGAAATATGGGTGGAATTTTCCCGCTCCGCCGTGCTGGTGGAGTAGTATAGTATGGCGTCAAATATGAGCAAGAGATGAAAAATTGGGCTCGTGCCCGATTTCTCGCCTCTCCCGACATTGCTGGCCCCATTTTGTTGGCAAAATCAATCTCGTGCGAGGCTGATTTAAATATTTCTTACTTTATTTTGATGTCACTACGGAGCCCGGGATGCGGTAGTCCAGGCTCACATACCTTTCCGATCTCACCGGTGGAGAACCTCACCAGCGAGGATCACAAATTGTCCCCACCAATGGGGATCAGATGTGATGGCCTCGTGGGTGGGACCGGATGGCTATTGAAGCCCTCTGTGTGGTCGGGAGCAGGGCTGGGCAGTGCCCCTTGGGCAGTGCCAGCCTAGCAGTGACAGCCTGGCACCCTGGCACTGTTCACCAGACACTGGGCAGCGCCAAGGGGGCAGGGTCTGAGGGCCAGGGCCTTCCAGGGGCAGACCAGATGGGGTGGAGCCTGACATGGGTGGCAGGGAGGGAAGGTTGAGGGTGAGAGGTCTGTTAGGAGGGGAGGGAAGGGGGAACTCTGCTTCAGAGAGTTGGGGTTGGTCGGTGGGGCCGGCAATTGGGAGGCCGGCGTTCAGGGGTTGGGAGCTTCAATCAGGGACCCAGTGATCAGGGGTGTGGGGTCTGTGTGGGGGAGGTTGACAGATCTCCCAGTACACTGTACACAGCATACTGAAAGGTCGGAGAGCCATGCCTAGCAGTCTGCAGCTGACTTCCCGGTGTGAATATGCTCTGCCCACTCCCCCTACTGGCAGGAATCAGATTACGGCCTCTGTATTGCACAGAGTGCCGTAAATTACCACCACTTAACCCACTGGAAAAACAGGCAAGAAAACCTCCCGCTTTCTTGCCTGTTCGACACTTAAAGTTTTTCTGAGAAAATTCTGTCCATCTTATTTAGAATCTTATGTCAACATGCTTTGGTCCATTGATCTCCTGCACTCTTGTGCTGCTTCATCTACACTTGGCCCATCCTTGGCGTAGATCTGAATGTTACGCAATGGTGTCAAATGGGGGATAATAAATTAGTAACTTGTTTAACATCTCAGGATGTCCCAAAGCTTTTTACAGCCAATTAAATTGTTTTTGAGGTGTAGTTGCTTATTGTAATGTAGTAAACTTGGCAATTAATTTGTGCACTGCAGGATCACAAGGCAGAAATTTAATAAATGATAATTAGTTTTTAGTGATGGCGGCCAAGGCATAAATATTGATCAGAACACCAGGAATACACATATGTCTGTTCAGTCAATATTATTATTATCTTTTACACTCAGCTAAGAGGGCAGGTTTAATGTCTTGTTCAAAAGATGGCACCTCTGACTGCAGCACTCAGAAACAATAGTGCACTGAAGTATATCTTTGAGTTGCCATGCAACTCTCTGGAGTAGGGTTATGGATGTGTCTATCGATGATTTGGACTTAAATGTAGGGACAGGACTAAGAAGCTTACAGATGAAACAAAAAATGACTATGTGGTTGATACTGAGGAAGAAGGCTGAGGACTGCAGGAGGATATAATGGACTGGCCAAACGGCACAAAAATGACAAGTGGAATTCAATCCACAGAAGTGAGAGTTAATGCATTTGGAAGGTCAAATGAGACAACCAAATATACAATAGAAACTGAGAGTTGTTGAGGAACATTGGAGTGCATGTTCACATATTCCTGAAGGTGGCAGGACAGGTAGATAAAACAGATTTCTTTTACCAGCTGAGGCACAGAATGCAAGAGTTCAGAGGTTATGCTAGAACTCTATAAAATTCTAGTTCGACCACAGCTGGAGGACCATTGCTTCCTTCTGTGGCATAAGTTTCACTGTTTCAATCTTAACCCAGAAGCTTATGACTCAAAGTTATGAGTGCTACCCTGATTCACAGCAGGACATTGGGTAAAATTCAGAGGTGGGACTGCATGAAAGAGAAGAAGCAATTAGTGCTGGTTTGGAAAGTGATGGCGGAATTGAAAGATGCTTAGAGTAGTCAGATACAGAGGAGTGTAAGAAATGCTTGAAGGCACTGCATTGATCTGGCGATGCCGGCGTTGGACTGGGGTAAACACAGTAAGAAGTTTAACAACACCAGGTTAAAGTCCAACAGGTTTATTTGGTAGCAAAAGCCACACAAGCTTTCGGAGCCTTAAGCCCCTTCTAAGGCTCCGAAAGCTTGTGTGGCTTTTGCTACCAAATAAACCTGTTGGACTTTAACCTGGTGTTGTTAAACTTCTTACTTGATCTGGCTAGGACAGAGGTTCTAATAGTTAATCAAAACATGCAGATTGTTGAGTTATATTAACTAGCCAGTCTAAGGGTGCCATTGATAAATTTAAAGCTTGTTGTGAAAATGCACCTTGAACACAGCTACCAGTCCCGATTACCCAGCACCAAGCCTGGATCCCAAAGCAAAAAACTCTGGAATCATTCCAAAGGTGACTAAATGCTGTGACAGGTTACTGGAGAGTAATGGGTCGAATTGTCTCTCTCATTCATACCTTTTATGAGCAAAAAACCTGAAGCTCATAAAGAATTCAACACTTCTTCAAGGCTCCACAAAATGACGATCAGCTATCAACAAGCACACATTTAATTGATGCCTGATAACCATCAATTTGACACCAGTGGTCTGTGGTGATGAAAAGAGTTCCCTTCTAGGTGGCTTCCCCTGTGAAACTCGCCAGTATCCAATTAAGAAATTCTCAGTGCAGATGATAATTTGCATTTGTATAGCACCTTTAATGTCGACAAAACCCACAAAGCAGTAAGGAAAATGGGACTCCAAGCCAAAAACAAAAGAAAGATTAGGAAGGATGACCCACAAACTTTCATTCAGAGAGGCAAAGGAGGAACTAAAGAAAGAAATGGAGGTGGAAAGGCGGAGTGGTTTAGGATGGGAATTCAGAATGGAGTCTAGGAAGCCAAATTCACAGCTTCCAATGTTCAGATGAAGGAAGGGGACTTACCAGAGGTCGGAGTCAAAAATAGTGTGTTCATTAATGATTATGGCACTGTTAAAAGTTATAAAATTAGGATATTAGACAGAGAAACAATGGCCGGAACTCTACCACCTTGTCCGCTATGGAATCGAAGCGCTCGAGAGTCCGACAACGGAAATCTCCTTTGATCTCGGGCAGTAATTTCTGGTCTCTCCCGAGCGAGGCCGTAAATTCCCACCCATTGGAAAAATTTAAACACATGGATGGGAATTTTAAATAAAGGTGTGGGATCCAAGAGCTAATATACATTAGCCAGGAGCGCATTAAAATAATTCAATACTGGAATGAAAAAACATAAATAAGGTTTCAGGGGCAGATGGACTGAAGTACTGGCTGGAGGCAGTTTGATGTTATCGAGATGGAATTAAATAGGCTTTGTAACGAAGACGTCAAAGTTAGGGGTAAAATCGCAAGGTTGTGAATAGTCTGGTTCAGCTCAGAACATATCAACTTTGAATCATAAGAGGAGGCAATGGCCTAGTGGTATTATCGCTAGACTATTAATCCAGTAACTCAGCTAATGTTCTGGGGACCCAGGTTCAAATCCCGCCACAGTAGATGGTGAAATTTGAATTCAATAAAATATATCTGGAATTAAGAATCTATTGATGACCATGAAACCATTGTTGATTGTCAGAAAACTCATCTAGTGCCCTTTAGGGAAGGAAATCTGCCATCCTTACCTGATCTGGCCTATATATGACTCCAGAACCGCAGCAATGTGGTTGACTCTCAACTGCCCTCAGGCAACTAGGGATGGGCAATAAATGCTGGCCCACAAATGAATTTTTGAAAAAGATTGTCGTGAAACTAACAATGATGTCTTGCTAATTCAATTGGCAAAATATTGCAGCTCATCCAAGACTAGGGGTGGGATTTTCCAGCCCTGGTGTTTATAAAATGTGAGAACAGAAAGAAATGAGTGAGCTTTGTTATTGGTCAGACCAAGATGGTGCACACATTGACCATGAGGACATGACATAGTTGCAGTGATACCAATGCAAATATCTTTGCTAGTCTACAGTGCCAGTGCTTGCTGGGTTTTGCATATATCACCAGAGCTTCGATCATAGTACATGTTTGACGTTTCGAGTCTGGATGACTCTTCATCAGAGCTTTGACTAAGAGTCATCCAGACTCAAAACATTAGCTCTGTTCTCTCTCCACAGATGCTGTCAGTCCTGCTGAGATCTTCCAGAATTTTCTGTTTTTGTTTCAGTACTTTGCTTTTATCTTTTATACAAGTGTTTGATATAAGCATTCCTGTGTTACATTAGTTTGAGACATTCTGGATTCTTCCATCTTGTGTAAATGTGTAATTTTGAGGTTTTCAACAGAACCCACAATGACATTGTAATATGGAAAAGGAACTATCTGAATTGTACTCAGCAATAAATTTGGACTTGCTGTGCATGATGGTAAATGTACTCCTGTGCCTTTAGTGCCTCAATTACATATTGACCTTTTCAAGGTTTCAATTACTTACACACCAATAGATACCATTGTCAGGAGAGTCGGAGTCATCTGATCAGGTGGCACATCTGCACAACACGCATGTACTCACAATAGGGATTTGTCCTGCAACATTCTGGAATATTTTGGACCACTGCTGGGAACACAGGAAGTTTAAATGCTGCATTTTTAAAATCAGAAAACCTTGACCCAAAGCTACAGGTTGATTATCAGGTAGAATACTGATCATTGGCATGTATGTGGAGACTGCTGCTGACATGTAGCCATCTGCTGTTGTACTTCTAGTGGCTGCATAGTGATCTTTCCCACTTTAGCCTCAGGGAGTACATGATTATCCATCTTCCATAGTGCTGCAACAGGCAATGAAATATTGGTCAACGAGGAGGGATGACAGAGCATGAAATGAACCCTTATAGGTTAAACTGAGGAACAAAAAAAGCATACTCACAATGCCGGTATTGTATTATCAGTCAAAGGTCTTTCTTCAGGTACCATGGCCTGAAAGGGCATCAGCAAACATGGACCTACATATTAATCTTGCTTTAGGGGCATGCATCATCTTGGCTTGGTACATTCATCCAGTTGCGAGGCTCTTTAGAAAGATCGCTCTTTGTCTACCTCGATCTCTTTCTAAATCATAATTCCTTATTACGTGTGTAAGAACTTCCATCTGTCACTCCCTGATCTTGGTCAGTAGAATTCCTTTGGTGTCAGATTTTACAAACATCTCCTCATTGGTAGTGTGACTTGTCCAAGATATCTTCATTATTCCCCTGAAGAACCACAGCTCTGCAGCTTCGATTTTGCTCTGCATTGCTTCTCTGATCGTCAGTCACTTCTCTATGTCAAAATTGATGTGTTGTAGCACTCCAGGATTCTCAGCTTTGGGGGATAGAAGAGCAAAATTACAGAAACAGAAGGATAGTAATAACAGGGGATTTCAACTAACCTAATATTAACCAGGATAAAATCAGAAACAGAATTATTAAAATGCATTTGGAACTCTTTTTTGCCAAAAACAAACCCAACAAGAAAATATGAGCTTCTGGACTTAATTTTAGAATATGAATCTGGGCAGGTGGAAAGGGTTTCTCTGCGGGAGAGCATTTCAATGATCAGAATCATAATTCAATTAGATTTAAACAAAGCTAAGGAAAAGGAAAGGGGGAAGGGGGATGGGGGGTGGAGGGTGGGGGCATGAGAAAATATTGTCAAATACAATCCAAAGGTGCTATATAAATATATAAGGACCAGGTGGATAACCAAGGAAAGAGTGGGGCCTACGAGAGACCAAAAAGATAATCTGTAAGTGAAGGTGAAAGATGGCTCTTAATGAATACTTGTGTCTGTTTTCACAAAAGCATGGGACAAAGCAGAAATTAGAGTTAAGGAAGAGGAATGTGATTCAATGCATAGCAATAATGAGGGAGGAAATATTAAGGTGTTTAGCACCCTTGAAAGTAGATAACTCACCAGGCCTGGATGAAATGACCCCAGACTGCAGAGGAAAATGAGGGAAGAAACAACAGAGGCTCTAGGTACAGGCATGGTGCAGGAGGATTGGGAGACTGCAAACATTGTACCACTGTTTCAAAAGGGAGGAAAGAATCAAGAGACAAGAGTCAGTCTAATCTTGATGGTGGGCAAACTATTGGAAAAAAATCCAGGAAACTGTATTAATTGTTGCTTAGAAAGACACAGATTAATCAAGTCAGCAGGGATATATTAAGGGGAGGTCACGTCTGACTGACTTGATTGAATGTTTTGAGAAGGTAACAAGGAAGGTCAATGAGAGTAGAGTCTTTAATGTAGTCTAAATGGATTTTAACAAAGACTTTGGCAAGGTGCTAAGTGGCAGGTGGACCAAAAGATTTTTTATTTATTTATTAGTGTCACAAGAAGGCTTACATTAACACTGCAATGAAGTTACTGTGAAAATCCCCTAGTCGCCACACTCCGGCGCCTGTTCGGGCACACTGAGGGAGAATTTAGCCAGCACGTCTTTCGGACTGTGAGAGGAAACCGGGAGGAAACCCACACAGACATGGGGGGAATGTGCAGACTCCGCACAGATAGTGACCCATGCAGGGAATCGAACCCGGGTCCCTGGCGTTGTGACGCAGCAGTGCTAACCACTGTGCCACCGTGCCACCTCTTTGATCTATCTAAGGGAAATTAATCCAAGGGATCCGAGGGAAAGTGCAAGTTGGATCCAAAATTTGATCAGTGGAAAAAAGCAAAGGGTTATAGTCGATGGGTGTTTTTGTGACTGGAAAGCTGTTTTCAGTGAGATTTCTCAGGGCTCAGTATCAGGTCCATTGTGGTTTGTAGTAAAGATCACTGAGTCTTCCACGTAGGCGACGTGACTGAGCAGTGTGCAAATGATAGGAAAATTGACCCTGCAACTGATAGCGAGGAAGAAAGCTGCAGACTGTGGGGACATCTGGAATGGTCAGGTGGAAAGAAAAGTAGAAAATGGAATTCACCTGGGAGAAATGAGGGGCTGAATTCACCCAAAAAATGACTAAGGCTGGAATTCTCTGGCCATTCACGCCCCACTGCTGCTGGCAGAGAGGGCAGGGAATTTGACGGGCAACCAAATCTCCATTTGTGGAATTGGCATTGGATTCCCATTGCGTAGGAGGATCGGTGAATCCTGGAAACTGTGAATTCGGCTTCAAACTGACCCTACATATTTAAGTCAGTATTGAAATACGCTAATCTGGTTCCTGCCCTCGCTGGGCGTAAACCACATTACGTCGGCACGGCAGGGGATGGGGAGAATCCCAAACAGATTTCACCCCGGCGCAAATCACGTTTGGCACCTCTCACAATATTCTCCAGCATAACGCGGTTTGCGTCAGGGTGTGTGAGCCTAGAGTATCATTCCCGAGGTAATGCATTTGGGGAAGACAATCAAGGCAGCAGAGTACAAATAAATAGTAGGATTCTGAAAAGTGTAAAGAAGCAGGGGGCCTTGGAATGCATGTCCACAGATTCCCGGAGGATAGCAGGACAGGCAGAAAGGGTGGTCGTGGAGGCATACAAGATATTTGTCTTTATTACCCAAGAGCAGAGAGGTTATCTTAGAACTGTATGAAATAGTAGTGAGACTGCAGTTAGATACAGCATTCAGTTCTAGTCACTGCATTACAGGGTGAGTGTGATTTGTACTAGTTAGAGTGCAGAGGAACTTCACAAGGATTTTGGCAGGAAGGGAATATTTTAACCATGAGGAAAGATTGGATCGGCTGGAGCTGTTTTCTTTGGAGCAGAGAAGGTTGAGGAGTATAGAATTATCAGGGCCTAAATAGAGTGGTGAGAAAGGACCTATTCTGTTGGTAGATAGGTGAATGACCAGGAGGCAATGGTTAAATGTAATCGGTAGAAGGACATTGAGGCCTAGTTATTTCCCTCAGAGTGTGGTGGTGATCTGGAATTCATTGCCACGAACATGGTAGAAGGAGAAACCCTTTCAAACGTATGCCACAATCTACGGACCAAGAGGTGGAAAGTTGGATTGGGCTGGATCATTCTTTTTTTGGCTGGCAGGGAGACTGCAGACAAAATGGCCTCATTATGCGCCATAAATCTTTACCACGTTTCAATGCTCCAGCATCTTCTCCAGAAGGGCTGGATTTTTGGGCATGCTGAGTTAGTGTGAGGGAGTGTACCCTCCTCGCCACAGCATACTCCGTGATACCTTCTGAACAGGAGGATCGGGGTGTGTGAAGGCATCAGGTTCATTTTGATCTGACCCTTTTCCAGTTTCTTCCGCTTGCGGATCTGTGGAATGGAATCTTACCCATTGTCAGGCGAGATTCATCCCAAGTCTCTGAACAGACTGTTCAGTTGTGTTTTCCTGAACTCTTGGAGTTCTTGTCTTGGAAATAAATGTTTGTGGCTGGGAATAAGGTGCCCAGGGATGTTGTTGGCTGAGTGACTGTGGCCCAATTGGCCTGGTGACGTAGAAAGTATTTTATTTTCAAGTAGTGCCAAGTATTGTTCTGATGAAACCTCAGGAATGTTGAAAGATTTGACAGCTGCATCATCAATGAGATGCAGTGTCTTTGTAATGTCCTGATTGAAGTAGAAATTCGACCATTTCCCTGGCCTCCCCAAAGACTATCAAGATTAGACATTCTGGGAAATGCTGTGTGTACGTCTGCCCTCGAGAGATGAAAAGTTAGCTGTTTAATTGCTCCTCATAGCTTTTGCATTGGCAGTAGCTTCTTAAAAATGCGCAGGAATTCCCTCAAGTAAATCAATTATTTCCAATCTTTACTGAAGAAAATGTAAATCTAACCACCTGCGCTCTTTAAAGGAACAAAGCTTTCATCAGTTTTGATTCCACCGTGTACATTTTGTTGTCTTCTAGCTCCCTCTGTCAGGCTGTGGCAAAAGTTTGAACAGTTGGAGCATTCAGCATCACTGAAGGATCTATCCTTCATCCCCTAATTAGAATTAAGTTCTGTCCCCCTAATTAGAATTAAGTTCTATCCCCTAATTAGAATTAATTTCTTATCCCCTAATTAGAATTAAGTTCTATCCCCTTAATTAGAGTTAATTTCTAAAGATTCTATTTGGCTCCTTATTATAAATTCAAATCGTCAGTAATCCAAACATTCATTTATAGTCAAACAATGAGGTATTAAACTAGTTCTGATTTCTTCTCTCTACTGGATGTTCAAGATTTAATTGCACTATTTCAAAGATGGGCAGGGAGGGCAGTTCTCCTGGTGTCCTGGCTCCATGTCCCTCAACCAACATGACTAAAAAGGATTGTGGGCAGGCATTTCTCAAAGAACAAAGAACAAAGAAAATTACAGCACAGGAACAGGCCCTTCGGCCCTCCAAGCCTGCACCGACCATGCTGCCCGACTTAACTAAAACCCCTACGCTTCCGGGGACCAAATCCCTCTATTTCCATCTCATTCATGTACTTGTCAAGATGCCCCTCAAAAGTCACTACCGTGACTCTCCTTCCAGTCGGTAACCTTGGGTCAGTTACTTTTTTTAAATTTGATTTATTATTGTCACATGTATTAACATACAGTAAAAAGTATTGTTTCTTGTGCACTGTACAGCCAAAACACAATGTTCATAGAGAGTGCAGAATGTAGTGTTACAGTCATAGTTAGGGTGTAGAGAAAGATCAACTTAATGCAAGGTAAGTCCATTCAAAAGTCTGACAGCAGCAGGGGAGAAGCTGTTCTTGAGTTGGTTGGTACGTGACCTCAGACTTTTGTATCCTTTTCCCGAAGGAAGAAGGTGGAAGAGAGAATGTCCGGGGTGTATGGGGTCCTTAATTATGCTGACTGCTTTGCCGAGGCAGCGGGAAAGTGTAGACAGGGTCAATGGATGGGAGACTGGTTTGCGTGATGGATTGGGCTACATTCACAACATTTTGTAGTTCCTTGCGGTCTTGGGCAGAGCAGGAGCCATACCACGTGTGATACAACCAGAAAGAATGCTTTCTATGGTGCATCTGTAAAAGTTGGTGAGAGTCGTAGCTGACAAGCCAAATTTCCTTAGTCTTCTGAGAAAGTAGAGGCATTGCTGGGCTTTCTTAACTATAGTGTTGGCATGGGGGGACCAGGACAGGTTGTTGGTGATCTGGACACCTAAAAACTTGAAGCTCGCAACCCTTTCTACTTCGTCCCTGTTGATGTAGACAGGGGTATGTTCTCGTTTACGCTTCCTGAAGTCGATGACAATCTCCTTCGTTTTATTGACATTGAGGGAGAGATTATTGTCGCTGCACAAGTTCACCAGATTCTCTATCTCATTCCTGCCTTGTCATTGTTTGAGATCTGACCCACTACGGTGGTGTCATCAGCAAACTTGAAAATCGAATTGGAGGGGAATTTGGCCGCAAAGTCATAGGTGTATAAGGAGTATAGTAGGGGGCTGAGAACACAGCCCTGTGGGGCACCGGTGTTGAGGATGATCGTGGAGGAGGTGTTGTTGCCTATCCTTACTGATTGTGGTCTGTGAGTTAGGAAGTTCAGGATCCAGTTGCAGAGGGAGGTGCCGAGGCCCAGGCCATGGAGTTTGGAGATGATACTTCCCAATATTATGTCCCAGACATCTGAAATTTAGCCCATTCTCCCAAAAGTTCTCCCAAAATTTGGAACAGACCAGAGTCATGGCTGCTGGCTCCCAATGCAGGTCCAAGGTGAGAATGAAGGCAGGCGGATCCTGAGATGACAGTTTGGAAGGCCTGTTTCTACTCACAGGGCCATCACCCCAATTCTCGACATGGTTTTAAGGCCCATGAGCCTTACCCCCAACCCCCACCCCACCCACTTCGCATGCATTTTCCATATCCTCCATGCCTCCTCCATAGCACGCCCCCCCACCCCCACCCCGTGCATTTCCATCCCCCAAGCAACTTTCATGCGCCCCACGTGCCCTTCCGCCATTCATGGCATAACCAAAGGAGATTTTAATTGATACTTGGATTGGAAAAATCAGTATGGCAAAATATAGCTTGGAAGATGAGTTCATAGAGTGTTTTTAGGACAATTCCTCAGAGCAGCATATTTGAGAGCCAACTGAAAAGGAGGCGACTATAGGTCTGGACTAATGAGGCAGGTGTAATTAATAACCTTATAGGAAAAGAGCCTCAAGGTAACAGTTACCATAATGTGATTGAATTCTGCACCCTGTCTATGGGAGAGACGGTTGAAAAGTGTGTGTCAATGAGACTTAAATAAAGGCTATTACAAGGATATGAGTACAGAATTGGCTAAAGTGAACTGGCAAAATAGGTTAAGTGGTCGGATACTAGAGTAACAATGGCACACATTTAAGGCTTTATTCTATAACTCTCAATGAAGATATATTACAATGAAAAGGAAAGTTACTCTAGAAGAAGGATGCACTGTCCTGGCTAACTAAGTAAGTGAAAGATTTGAAAGAACAAGTGTACAATACAATGAAGACTTATGGTAGGTCAGAAGATTGGAAAGATTTTAGGAATCAGCAAAGAATGACTAAAATAGTAACAAGGGAGAAATTAGAGTATGAGAGTAAATTAGCTAGACATATAAAGAAAAGACAGTAAGAGTTTCTATAAGTATTTAAAAAGGAAAGGAATAACTAAAGTGAGCATTGGCACCTTAGACGGTGAGACTGGGGAATTAATAATGGGAAACAATGAAATGGCAGACATGTTGAACAGATATTTTGGGTGGGATTTTCTGGCCACGCTCGCCTCAAGACCAGCAAATCCCACCCAAGATCAACCAACCTTTGCATGGTTTGTGTCCCACCCAGTACAATTCCTGTAGCAGGCGGGATGGGAAAATTCCACCCAATGTGCGTGTCTTCACAGTAGAAGATACAAAACAAAACCCCTTCAAAAATACTTGAAAATCAAGAGGTCAAAGGGATGGAGGAACTTAAAACAATCACAATTACTAAGGGAAAGGTTATGAGTAAACCAGTAGAATTCATCCCCCGACAAGTGGCTGCAGAGATAATGGATACATTGGTGGTAATTTTCCAAAGTTCCGGACATTCTGAAAAGAATGCAGAGAGACAGAAGGCAGGAAACAATCAGCCAGTTAATCTAACACATGTTGTAGGGAAAATGCCAGAATCCACTATTAAGGTGGTAATAGGAGGGCATTTAGAAAATCATAATACAATCAGTTCAAATCAACATGGGTTTTTTGAAAGAAAATCATGTTCAACAAATGTATTAGAGTTCTTCGAGGAAGTAATTAGCAAGGTGGATAAAGGGGAACCTATAGATGAGGTCCATTTTGGATTTCCAAAAGGCAGCTGATAAGGTGCCACATCAAAGGTTGCTATACAAAATAAGAGCTCATGGGGCAGGGGTAACACATTAGCATGGATAGAGGATTGGCTAGCTAACAGGAGTAGGGAAAATAGGGTCATTTTTGATTTGGCAAGTTGTTACTAGTGGAGTGCCACAGGTCATAGAGGTTTACAGCATGGAAACAGGTTCTTCGGCCCAACTTGTCCATGCCGACAAGTTGGGCCGACAGGTGTCAGTATTAGGGCCTCAACTGCTTACAATCTATATCAATGACTTGGATGAAGAGGCTGAAGGTATAGTAGCTAAATTTGCTGATGATAGGAAAGTAAATTGTCAAGTGGACATAAAACTATACAAAGGTATTTAGATAGGTTAAATGGGTGTGCAAAATTTGGATATAATGTGGGAAAACGTGAAATTGTCCACTTTAATAGGAAGAAGAAAAATGCAGCATATTATTTGAATGAAGAGAGACTGAAGAACTCTGCGGTACAAAGGGATCTGGGTACCCTGGTACATGAATCAAAAAAGGTTAGTATGCAGGAGTAACAAGTGATTATGGGTGGCGAAATGGCACAGTGGTTAGTACAGGAACCCGGGTTCAATTCCAGCCTTGAATGACTGCCTGTGTGGAGTTTGCACGTTCTCCCCATGACTGCGTGCATTTCCTCCGGGTGCTCCAGTTTCCTCCCACAGTCCAAAGATGTGCAGGTTAGCTGGATTGGCCATGCTAAATTGCCCTTTAGTGTCCGAAGATGTGTAGGTTAGGTGGATTAGCGGGGTAAACGCATGGAGTTCCAGGGGTGGGGTGGTCCTGGGTAAGATGCTCTATCGGAGAGTTGGTGCAGACTTGATGGACCGAATGGCCTCCTTCTACATTGTCAGGATTCTATGTAGGCAAATGGAATGTTTGTGTTTATTGCAAGAGGAATTCAGTATAAAAGTAGGAAAGTGTTGTTACAGTTCTCCAGGTACAGGTGAGACCACATTTGGAATACAGTGTACAGTTTTAGGGCATGACTGATTCCTGGGATGAAGAGGTTATCTTATGACGAAACGTTGAGTAGGTTGGACACAATCAGACCAACATTTACTTTATTAAATGGCAGAGCAAGTTCAAGGAGCCAAATGGCCTACCCTTGCTCCTAATTCTTGTGTTTTTATAGGTCGCACATGTATATTTACTTAAACATGTATCATCATTCATTATACGAGGAGTATATTGGGCAGCACGGTGGCACAGTGGTTAGCACTGCTGCCTCACAGTGTCAGGGACCCAGGTTCAATTCCGGCCTCGGGTCACTGTCTGTGTGGAATTTGCACGTTCTCCCTGTGTCTGCGTGGGTTTCCTCCGGGTGCTCTGGTTTCCGCCCATACTCCGAAGATGTGCTGGTTAGGTGGATCGGCCATGCTAAATTGTCCACTAGTGTCAGGGGGATTAGCAGGGTGAATGAGGGTTATGGGAATAGGACCTTGGTGGGATTGTGGATGGCACAGACTTGATGGGTTGAACGGCCTCCTTCTGTACTGAAGAGATTCTATGAGTAACAATGACAAAACATTCGTACATCCTGCTTTTCATCTTCTGACAAATAAAAAGGCTAAAGCATTCTTGCATGGGCACAGGTATGAATACTGAGATCATATACACAACAACAATGTTTAATAGCCACCTTTATTTTTTTTATTAATTAGAAATGCGACATTGGATTCTTTATTCACCCCATTTTATTACTATATTGGGAAAAACTGTGCTGTAGTACCGTTAATATCCTCTTTTCCCGTACTTCTCCTTTACATTTTATTTGTTGCTAATTATATTTTATTAAACCAGCATACTTAAGTAATGAAATTTATAATTGCCTTATAAAATTTGGGCTTTTAGAAGTTGTTGCTGGTTAGACAAAGGAGGTCTGGTTAATGACATTGCTGAGAAATTTCTCAGAAAGGATATTCTCAACCCAAAGTTATCACACCTGGAAAGATATATACAGGCTTAAGGCTACAACAAATTTAAGGTACAATGTTTAACTGATGGGTGATCTGCCAGACTTTCCCCCAGTTAACCAAAGGGACATTTTACTTGGTAAAGTGTGCATGAATGCTTTTACTGAGCACAGTAAGAAGTCTCACAACACCAGGTTAAAGTCCAACAGGTTTATTTGGAATCACGAGCTTTCGGAGCGCTGCTCCTTCCTCAGGTGAGTGGAGAGGTAGGTTCACAAATATTTGGAATCACGAGTTTTTGGAGTGCTGCTCCTTCATTTGCCTCTATATGCGGTGTTTGTGAACCTGCGTCCACTCACCTGATGAAGGAGCAGTGCTCCAAAAGCTCGTGATTCCAAATAAACCTGTTGGACTTTAACCTGGTGTTGTGAGAGTTCTTACTGTGCCCCACCGCAGTCCAATGCCGGCATCTCCACATCATGGCTTTTACTGAGGGACACGCTTTGATACAAGTGGAGCGAGCTTTAGTCCAACAAACAGTTTGGAATAGAAGAATACTTTAATTCATGCCACTCATATCCACATCTAGGGCACTATTGATGGCTAGAGAGGCGGGGTGAGAATTCCAAATGAAGCAATGGCCACAGCAATGACAGTAGATTGGGGACAAGCCAAGGTGGAAAACTGCCAATTCTCATTGGAGACCAATCAGACCCCTGACCTGATGGTATGGTTTCAGTACTCATTCTGGCTGAGTTTAGCAAGGGATTATTCTAGTGTTTGTGGCTCATCTGCCCAGAAAAAAGTTTGGCTCAAGCTAGAACATGGGTTCATATGCTGGTTCCATATAAGAAAGCTACTACACATGTGAGGCTGTTCCATTTGAGATGCCCACATTTCACCTTAAGAATCATTCTCTGATTGTCTTTGCTATATCTGTTTGTTCTGCGGGTGACTGGAAATATTTCCCGCTTCATGTCTGCTTTGGCGGTTTTGGTGCCATGGCAGGCTGCAGGTTTCCACCCTGATTGGTATACAAAGCCATATTGTGCACTCTGCAGCTCCTGTGAATCTTTTTCAGTGCTTTCCATGGCCAGCACTATTTCCATTGCCCGTTTGAAATTTATGTCAACTTCTGCTCGCAGTCGGAGCTGTATGAGATTGTTGCTCACTCCACAAACTAACCAATCTTGCAGTGTGTCATTTGGGGTTGCACCAAAAGCCCTATGCTTTGAAAATCACTTTAGTTTAGCATCGTAAGTCAGGACTGATTCACCTGGGGTTCTTACCCTTGAATTAAATTTGCATCTCTGGGTTATGAATGATGTTTTGGGTTAAATATGATTCGTCAGTAAATCCATGAGCTTACTGAATGAGTTGGAGTCAGACCTGGTTGGGGTAGTAAGACAGCGAATAAGATTGTAGGTCCACAGATGCTCAGGAAAATTGCTTTGTGCTTGACCTCCTCCCCAATTTCATTTGCCTGGAAATAAAACCCTAGACGCTTTATGCATTGACTCCAATCCTCTGTTGGGGGGTCGAATGGTTCTTTTCATCTGAAAAAAGGCATTCTGATGAATATATTATTTTCTTCACTCTTCATTTAGAATACAATACTTACAGGTGAAGGGGTAAAAATGAGATCATGGTCGATCTGTAACCTAACTCCATGTACCCACTTTATCCCCGTATCCGTTAATATCTTTGGTTAACAAAAATCAGATTTATCAGTGTCAGATTTAAAGTTATTTATCATCACTCTGCACAGCCTTCCGAGATATGTGGGCTCCTCTAATTCTTGAGTATTCCCAACTTAAATCATTCCTGAATTGGCAGCCATACCTTCAGCTGCCAGATATTTTGCAATTTGTATCCTTCACCTCGCTACCACTTTTATTTCCTTCAGGAGACTCTTTGAAACCTAGATGTTTGACCAGACTTGTTCATTATTTGCCTTAATATCTCCTTATGTGGGTTAGTGTCAAAGTTTGCTTAATACTGCACCTGTGAAGAGTTTTGGAACATTTTCTAATGTCAAAGTTGCTATATAAATATATAGTAAGAAGTCTCACAACACCAGGTCATCACTCAACTGATGAAGGGGCAGCGTTCCGAAAGCTTGTGATTCCATATAAACTTGTTGGACTTTAACCTGGTGTTGTGAGGCTTCTTACTGTGCCCACCCCAGTCCAATGCCGGCAACTTCACATCATATGAATACATATCATTGTTATTCTCAATCGCTGTTTGTGGAAGAGAGTTTCAAACTCTTGTTTCTTATTTTCACTCCTGAAAGATATGACTCTGATATTTAACCAATGCTCTCCCTTACTTCCCAACCAGCAGAAGTAGTTTCTCTCTTTGTAATCTGTTCCTTTTACTATTCTGAAAACTACAAGAAAATCACCACTTAACTGTTCAAAGGGAAATGGTGGTGCACTGACTAATGTCACTGGTTTAGTAATCTCAAGGCTCAGGATATCCTCCTGGGGTCAAGGGTTCAGGTCCCACCACTGCAGCTGGTGAAACTTAAATTCAGTTAATAAAATCTGGCATTGAAAGCCATCACCACTCATTGTAGGGGGGAGGGGGAACAGCAGGAAGGAGAGGGTAAGGATGGAGCCAAGAGGAAAACTGTCCCGAAGAAAGCAGCAGCCAAAAGCCCCCAAAAGGGGATGCTGGCCAAGCGGAGAAAAGCCCCCTTCGAGTGGCTGATGGGGCAGTAGCGGGTGGTGGGGAAGAGGAGTTAGAGGGGCAGAGATGTCTAAAAAATTACATAGCAAAACAAAATACCCCCTTTTAGGAAGGAAATCTGCCATCCTTACCCGATCTGGCCTACATACAATCCCAGAACCACAGCAATGTGAGTTATTCTTAATTGCCTCTCTGAAATGGCCCAGCAAGCCACTCAGTTCAAGGGCACCCCAGAAGGGAGTGAATGTAAAAATATTTTAGTGAGTACACTAGTTTGTGTAATCTCTTCTTGTAATTTAACTCTTGTGCCATGATTTTACTGGCTCTCCCGCCCATCGATGGGCGGAACAAGTCGGCAAAATTGGGCAAGAGCCGAGAAATCAGGATCGCACCCAATTTTTCAGCTCTCGCAATCTTACGGCACCGGATTTTCATTTCTGGCAAAAGGCTGAATAAATGATTTAAACATATTTAAATGTTCATTAGCATTACCATGAACGGGGAACAGTCATGTTGCCCTCGTTGGGAGGCCATTGAGGCCCCCTGGAGAGGTGGAGGGCAAGGGTGGGGTGCCTCTTGGGCAGTGCCAGCCTGGCACTTTGGCAATGCCTGAAGGGGAGGGGCCTATGGGGAGCGGGTATGGTAGGGGGCAAGGACTGGAGGGATGGGCCCTAGAGGGGCGGTGTTGTCAGGGGGCAGGGCCTAGGTGGGAGGGGCCAAGCCGGGGCAGCCCAATCGGGGAGGGAGGGTGATACGCTACATACTCTGCCTGTGATCGGTGGAGGAGGTCTGCACATGCGCAATAGCTTCTTCTGCAGCTGGCTAGCAAATTAGGCCTCGCCCCACTGCCTGTAGTAGTTAGAAACAGTCTAGCCCATTTTTCATGCACTATGTGCACAAGATTGGAAGTAAAAACTCACCCAAAAAACAGATCTGCAACTCTCCCATTTTCATGCTAGCTGGACACTTAGAATTTTTCTCGTAAATTTCTGCCCTTAGAGTCCAGGTATCAACTATTTGCTCTCTTTGCAAAGCTGTTTGCTTCTTAAGATGTGGTGCTCAGAACTTCTTATAATATGATTGCTGTTCTAACCAAGGCTTTGTATGGCTGTAGTTATAATTTTACACTTTGTTATATCCTAATCCTCCACATACAAAGGTTAGCGTACCATTTTGGTAATATGTAATTTAACTATATAATTATTTATATAATATATATTAATTTCAGTAGGTCTGGTCTCTTTGTGCACCTTTAATCCTCGATCAGATTATGTAGTGCATTGTGTGTCAGATCTTTCTTGTTTATATAGATCATAAAATCACAGAATCCGTACAGTGCAGAAGTAGGTCATTCAGCCCATCGAGTTTGCACCAACTCTCTCTGACAGAGTACTTTACTCAGGTCCTTTCCATCACTCTATCCCTGTAACCCCACACATTTCCCATGGCTAATCCATCTAACCTACACACCTTTGGACACTAAGATGATCTGTTGTTGATTGAAGTACAAATGAGGAGCATTTAGAAAGGCTAGAGAAAGCTATGGCCAATATCAGGGAGAATGATCACTTCCTGAAGCTGCAGTGTCTGGGCTACTTCATTTCAGCAGATGGGGTTTGCCATGAATCCTGACAAAATGGAACAAGTCAAAGAAAATAAAGTTCTAAATTCCACAGTCTTATCTTTTTTCTTGAAATGTGTCGGATAGTTTTGGCTGATTAGAAACAATATTGTATAATTTGCAACCTTCTGTGTTGGGGGGCAAGGGTAGGGAGTTTGGATGGACTTTCAAGAGACTGGGGGACGAGGATCAGCAGCATACAACTGAGAAGCTAATGTCCTGGTTCTGCTCAGTGTAATATCCCATTATGGTAGACACAGATGCCAGTCCCCAGGGACTTGGTGCCATTGCATCTCAGGTCAAGGAAGGAGCCTTGTGGGTTACTTGTTCACATCTGTCAGCATTTAACATACAGAGAAGATTTAAGAGAAACCATAATAACTAGAAATTAAAGCTCTTGGCCTAAAGTGGGCAATTCCTGAGGACTTTAAAAGTTATACTTTAGGTTCTAAATTGTATTGACGGATAACTTCAATGCTACCTTCAGAGAGATGAGTCTGGAGTGATTAACTAAAGAGCAGAATGTAACTAGTTGTCTTTTACAATTATATTTGGCACTTCCAGGGCAGGTCAATGTGACGATGCCTCACTGTCTTGGAAAACCCATTAGACAAGTATTACGGACAGTGATTAGGGAGCGGAGTATCTGTTAGGTTGTACGTGACGGGAATGAGTGATCCTCCTCCAGTGGTCTACCTGATGACCATGGTGGAGAGAGTAGACCTGTTTGAACTGTCTGTACATTTGAAAGAGGAATGTAGGAAAGGAGGGAGATGATGTGCCACATACGTCAATCTCTGACACTTGGGGAAAGCTGAAAGCAAGCTTCATAAAAGCTGACACAACCCCAAATCAGGTAAGAACTCTGGAAACAAGGGACAAATGAGAAACTACTCTGGATTAAGTTCTAAGGCACTGCTTCAAGATGAGAGACTCCTCTTTATTACATTGGATTTCTCTAATTTTTAGTGGTTTCGGTCTTCATAAAGAATCTCAATTACTTCCTGGATGATGGAGTGGTAAATTACCTGCATGTAACACATATTTGGGCAACTTACTACATTGATCTGATCGTCATATCGACAGTGCATGAGCTTGATTAGGGAACAGTTGGTCTTCAACACCGCAGCTGAGTTGTTGTTAGTGTATGTACCCTTCACTGTGTCCATTTTAGTTGCTAATAAATGCCATTCAAAATGAACCAAATTGGTGAGACACTTGCCCCAGGTTGAGATGCATTGTCCACTTGTTTGCAAACATTTCCTTCCTGTCTCATGCATTCTTAAAGGAAGAATTTTCATTAATAAAGTACCGTCCATGACCTCAGCATTTTATAACTTGAAACTTTTGAGGTATAGAATCATGTGATTGAGGTTGGCTTTTACATTCCCTTGTCGGGCAGGTTTGAAGGTAGGGGAGGCAAGCAAAACCCACCACCTATCTGCCCCCCAACATCCCCACCACAATTTCACCAGCAGCGGGGACGGTGTCAGGCAATTCACTCACCAGTGGGCCAATTTAAACCCTTAAGTGGGCAACTAATACAGCAATCAGCCCTTAAGTGACTGTGGAGCAATGATTCTTCCCATGGGTGGGTCTGTCATTCCACCCCAGTACCCTGTAAAATCCAGCCCTTAGAATAAAACAGCACGGAAGGAGGTCATTCGGGCCATCGAGTCTGTACTGGTTCGGTTGACTCACATTCCTTTTACCCCATTGGCTTCAGTTTTGACAACAAACCTAATCTGTGATACATTACCCAATGTTTGTTTGAAAGGGCAGATGCAACATCAGCTGCACTGCCCATCATCCACCCTTTCTGTTACTGCATCAAAAACTTCAATCAAGCTAGTCAAACAGAATTTACCTCCCCCCAAAAAATCATGCAAGCTCTCCTTTGTTGGTCCACGTTTCTTCATGAGGCTGTTAATTTTCTCCGAGAATATTGTCCCTAAAAACTACACCACCAGCAACATTAAACTAATCAGCCTCTGATTGTACAATTTATCCTTCTCTATAAGCAAGGATGTAACATTTGCAATCCCCCAGAAAGTTGGCACCTCTCCTATATCTAAGGAGGATTGGAAGATTGTGGCCAACATCTCTACAATTTCTACTCTCACTTCCCACAGCAATCTAGAATGTGTTACACCTGGACTGGACGGCTTATCCACTTTTGAGAGTTTCTGATACTTACTGTTTATCTATTTTAACCTCATCCAATATCCCAGCAATCTTCTTCTTTACTCTAACTTTAGATCTTCCTTGGTAAATGCAATGTGTTCATTAATAACCTCAGTCTAACCTTCTGCCTTCACCAATAGATCTCCATTTTGGTCTCTAATTGGCCCCATTACTCCTCCGACGACCCCCTTTTGCTATTAATTTGCCTATATATCATAGAATCATAGAATTCCTATATTGCAGAAGGAGGCCATTCGGCCCATGGAGCCTGCACCCCAACAACAATCCCACCCAGGCCCTATCCCCATAACCCCATGTATTTGCCCTGCTAATCCCCCTGACACTAAGGTACAATTTAGCACAGCCAATCCACCTAACCTGCACATCTTTGGACTGTGGGAGGAAACCAGAGCACCCGGAGGAAACCCAAGCAGTCACAGAGAGAACATGCAAACCCCACACAGACAGTCACCCAAGGCCGGAATTGAACCCGGGTCCCTGGTACTGTGAGGCAGCAGTGCTAACCACTGTGCATCCGTGCCACCCATACGAGAGAGGGTAAAAGCCAGCTCCTTGATCATATAATTCTATACTTTAAAAGTTTCATGTTATGAAATACTGAGGTCATGTAAGGTACTTTATAAGTTCTTTCTTTAAGAGTGCATGAGACAGGAATGAAATGTTTGTAAACAGCTTAAGCCAAAAGTGCCAAGTGGACAATGCATCTCAACTTCACCAATTTGGGACATTTAACATAACATTTATTAGCAACTAAAATGGGCACAGTGAAGGGTACATACACTGACAACAACTCAGCTGCGGTGTTGAAGACCAACTATTCCCTAACCAAGCTCATCCACTGTAGATGTGACATGTATAAATGCCTTTGGATTTGCTTTCATGTTCTCCTAACACAGAGACTAATAATTCTACGCATATGTCGTCACTATAATAAGGTAGGAGGCCAATCAGCCCATCAAGGCCTGTGTACTATGTTCTGCCAGATCAAGGATATAGATGTTCATGAGCTTCCTCACATCTGTTAGGAGCTGGGTGTCCATTGCTATGCTTGGCCGATTGTGGTAAGACAACATTTGTTGTGGGACTCTGTCCATAGCCTAAGTAATGTGATCCAAGGCTCAGTCACTCATGCCCTTGCTTCTAAATCAGAAGCTTGTAGGCTCATGTCTAATCCCAGGACTTGAGCACAAAAATCAAAGCTGGCACGCCAGTGTAGTACCGAGCAAGTGCTGAACTGTCAGTGATGCCATTTTCTGGATGAGACATTAAGCCAAGGTCTTGTCTGCTCTCACGGGTCGACATAAAAAAATCCCATGACGTTATTTTGAAGGAAAAACAGAGGCATTTATCTCTGCTGTCCTCGACAATATTTATTCCTCAATCAAAATTGCAAAAACAGATTACCTGGTGATTATCGCATCGATGTTTGTGGGGGCTTGTTGTGTGGAAATTGGCTGCTGCTATTCCTGCATTACAATAGTGTCTATATACCATAAGTACTTCATTGTCTGCTTTTTGTGCTTACCATTTAGATTAGGGTGTAGCTCCAAATAGTCAAAAGGCAAGATTGGCAATCACTTAAGAAAACATTGATCAGAGACAGGAAGAGTCCAAACTTGTATACTGCTTAAAACCGAGAGATTGTATTTTACTTGTAAAAGCATCATGGGTTTATTCATCCTTACGAAAAATAAAACCTCAAAAAAAATCAGATGTCTCAACTGTAAGTGAGAACCAGTGTCTGCGTAAGTGAGAATCAGTGTCTGTGTAAATGAGTACCAGTCTCTGTGTAAGTGAGTACCAGTCTCTGTGAGTGCCAGCCTTTTATAATTATTAGTCTCTGTGTAAGCACCAGCCTCTCTAAGTAAGCACCAGTCTCTCTGTATAAGCACTAGTCTTTCTGTGATAGGACCAGTCTCTGTATAAGTGAGTACCCACTTTATATAAGTCTCTGTGTTAAGAGCGGTTGTTGGATAAGCACCAGTCTCGATGTGGATGGAACAGTCTTTGTTACGAGCAGTCTCTGTGAAAGTGAGTACCACTTTATATGTACAAGCGAGTAAATGTGCCTGTATATAAGTGAACACCGCTGTCTGTGTAAATGAGTACTAGTCTCTGTGTATAAGTGAGAATTAGTCTCTGTGTAAGTGAGTACCAGTCTCCGTATATAAGTGAGTCCCACTCTCCATATGAAGTGAGTAACAGGCTCTGTGTATAAATGAGTGCCATTCTCTGTGTAAGTGAATACAATTCTCTGTGCACTTAATACCTGGGCTAAGAAGCTGAGATAGATTCTTCCATCCTTCGCCTGTTTATTGCTTGAATCCAGCTCGTTGGAGCAAACCTCAGACTGCTTTGTTTAGAAATAGAAGGCAGTATTTTTCAAGTACATCTTGTAGTGAAAAGAAAGAATTGCGAAGAAGTCATGTGTATGAGGCTTTGTTTAGCATATTGCCATTCCCTACAGAACTTACATCTCACAAGGCTTTTTTTGTTATAATTTCAATGACTGTCCTGCAAATCTCAGCGATCATGCCATTCACCTACTCTCACATTAATTTTTGAAATGCAACAGAATTCCCAAGACAGGGGGGGACTGGTGGATGCAAGCATTTCAGCAGTGGGTTCGGTAAGTATAGGTTTATTAAAGCAGTACAATGCCTTCCCAGCAGACACACCATTCATCTTCTTGGATAGCAGCAGTGTAGCTGTGGGCAGCATTGGTGGTTAGCACTGCTGCCTCACAGCTCCAGGGACCCGGGTTTGATTCCAGGCTTGGGTCACTGCCTGTGCAGAATCTGCACGTTCTCCTCGTGTCTGCGTGGGTTTCCTCCGGGGGCTCCAGTTTTCTCCCACAGGTTAGGTGCATTGGCCATGCTAAATTCTCCCTCAGTGGATCCAAACAGATGCTAGAGTGTGGCGATTAGGGGATTTTCACCGTAACTTCATTGCAGTGTTAATGTCAGCCTACTTGTGACACTAATAAATAAACTTAAATTTAGTGAGGACATTTGTGTTTGCGCTCAGCGCTTGATTCATATATAGGGTAAGGGGGTGGGCGGATCCATGGTAAGGGTGGGTGAGGGGGTGGAGAGAGGGCATGTTTTTCACTCTGTTGTCCTTTCGCAACATTTTGAATCCAGCTGGCACGCTGAGATTGGCAGGAAAGTGGGGGGAAGGGGAAGGGCTATTGATCACTAAACAATGCTACAAAAGATGGTTTTTAAAATCCAAGATTGTCAATGTGACTTTGCGTAGACTTCCATATGGCATTTCTTCAAGCATTCATCCGAATCACTGAGTAGACAATTGTAGAAAATTCCTTACACATTTGCTAGTCTTGTATGGTTGACATATTCATGACTGGATGTCTTCACTTGTTGACGTCAGAAAGTATTTGGAAAAATAAAGATATGTGAGCTAATTATTCACAATAATTTACTCTATTTCAGATTCTCTTGGTGACCGGCCCGCTGAATTTTTGTCAGGGGTGAAGAATGGTGGCCAGAAGCACCAAAATCCAACATTTTATAGGTACCTCCTCTTTCTGTATTCTTTGAGGATAAACTACATCTTAAAGTTATTTATTTCTGATGATTGATCTTAAGAAAACAATGCAATTTTTAGCATTCCAGTACCAAAACACTTTGGGTAGTGATCACGCCTATAATTATACACTGTAATGTTGTACAATGTACTTCCTCACATCACTCTCATCATTGTTAACCTTCCATGATTCAATCAAATAGAACATTAATTGTTCGTACTGCACCGTAGCGTTATACGACTTAAAACATTCTTCACACCCATTTAAGTTGAAAAGGGAAAGATCTATAATCCTCATACAAAATTTGAAATCCTGCAAACTATTTCTCGCAGTTCAACTGGATAAAGCGTGACTATTTAAATGCAAGACTGAGATCCAAGTGACTGGCACTAGGAAAAGATATATAGGGATTTTATGGCCTCGCTTGGGCGAGACTGGAAAATCCCGCCCAAGGTCAACGGACATTTCCATTGTCCGCCTCTCGCCTGCTCCAATTCCATGGCGGGCGGTAGGGTGGGAATCTTACCAAAAAATGGTGATCGGACAGAAAACTGGCATGTTATTCTCCTTCCCCCTCCACTCCCCCGCAAACATCGCCAATATCAGACACCTCCCCCCCAGCCCCCCTTCCCCAAACAGTCAGTGCCATTGGAGGGTGCGAACCTGATTACGTCACCAGCGAGGGGCGGCGAAAATTGGAGATCTTGAGCCCCCGTCGCCATTCCCGCAGATGGAGAGTGCGGGCTCAAGATTGCCCCTTTAAGGTGTCATGTTGTAGATGAACCGCAAAACATTAGTATATTAAACAGATTTCAGCTGATTTTTACACATCGCTCGACCCTTCATGACTCATTCTTGCTCTCATTATCTCGCCTGACATTATAGCACCTCCATTGTTAAAGCTGCCTGCAAGGAGTTACATTGTTCAAGGTATACAGAGAGCAGGGAGCTAATTGGATTAGAAGCTCCTTTCAACAAGGGTTTGTGTTGGGTTAAATGTGAAGGTGAACTGTGAAATTTCAAATCCGAGCCCAACTCACCTCAACCCTGTTCATTTCCAGTTTAAGTGGAGGGGGAATGAGGAGTCTCCTAGGAGATGGGTTGATCCTTTAAACATTGTCCCAAGGCTATGCAGATTTAGCAGTCTTCCAGGTTTAACCTCAGCCAAGTTTTCCAGGCACACGGCGCACTAAAGATAGGCAGGTGTGTCAAAGAGGGAAATGCCTTTCCAGCACTGCTAGTATATCAGAAGAAGCTGGAGTACTTCCTTGCAGCCAGCCAAGCTAACCTGCGTCCCAATACCCACCCTACCTCTAATGCGGACTTCCCCCAGGATTGCTGGCCTTCTCCCCAGCTCACGCTATTACTATCCCAGGCACAGGGTCCCTGCTTGCTCCCTGATTGTGAGCAAGCTGAGCCTGTCAGTCAGATTCATCTCTGGATGGGGAAAGAGAAGTCAAAGATCCAAAATCCCCACCCCAGTAAAGATTGAGGCCATGGCGTCTGTGATACTGACTACCTTTTTGCCCCATAGCCAATCATTAAATGGGCTAACACGTCTACCAAAGTTGTTGCCCAAAAAAATCACAAGAGCTAACATTGAAGTTAACCTGCAAAAACTGCTTACTACTGCACAATATTTCATTGCATGGGAACTGAGAAAAGGAGAAAGAATTGAAAAAGATAACAAAAAGCATGGATTACAATTGGTTTTTATCTGTAGTTTTACTTATTTATTTGTCACAAGTCGGCTTACATTGGCACTGCAATGAAGTTACTGTGAAAATCCCCTAGTCGCCACACTCCGGCGCCTGTTTGGGTACACTGAGGGAGAATTTAGAATGGCCAATGCACCTAACCTGCACATGTTTGGATTGTGGGAGGAAACTGGAGGAAACCCACGCAGACACAGGGAGAATGTGCAAACCGCACACAGACAGTGACCCAAGCCGGGAATTGAACCCGGCCCCTAGCACTGAGGCAGCAGTGCTAACCACTGTGCTACCATGTCGCCCCTAGTGTGAAATAGGTAACAATGAATTGGCAGTCTGTTTTACACAGAGCCTGGTTTGATTTTCCATTGGAATGTGTTTATCCATCGATCAAACATGGACCCATTCCTGCAGGACATTTAGTTCCGCCTACATTCTTTTTTTTCTTTTAAGCTCTTCGCTCTCAGATTTACACCATGTGGAAATTCTACTCGACAGTGAGGTACCTTTCCATTTGTTTATCAGCTGCAATAGCTGCGAACATTATTCCAAGGTGTTTAAATCGCCCAGTTTCTGCAAGAGCTTTAGTTAACCTGGAAGATAGTTAAATCTGCACAGCCTCATTATAATATTTAAATGACCAATCTGTTTCCTGAGGGGACAGTTGATTTCCCACCTCTCATCCCACGAAAACTGACAATGGGCAGGATTGAGGTGACTTAGGCTCAGATTTGAGGTTTTTCAAATTTTCGTGACTCACCTTTACAATTTGGTTGACAACTCTGGACTCATTGCCACTTGCAATGTATTGAACTGGTCACCATGCTTTAGGAAGGATGTGATTGCATTGAAGAGGGTACAGAGGAGGTTTACTGAGATGCTACCTGGGCTGGGGGGATCTGAGCTATGAGGAAAGATTGGATAGGCTGGAGCTGTTTCCCTTGGAACAGCGAAGGTTGAGAAGGAACCTGAGAGTGGTGTAAAAGATTGAGGGGCATAGATAGGGTGGATAGGGAGGCACTTTTTCCATTAGTAGAGGGTCAATAACCAGAGGGCAGAGATATAAGGTAAGGCAGTTAGAAGGCTAAGAGGGGAGTTGAGGAGAAACTTTTTCACTCAGAGGGTGTTGGGAGTCTGGATCTCACTGCCTAAAAGGGCGGTTGAGTCAGAAACTGTCATAACATTTACAAAGTATTTAGATACTCACTTGTGCTAACATAATCTCCAGGGCTATGGGCCAAGTGCTGGAAATGGGATTAGTGTAGTCAGATCTTTGTTGATTGGCATGGACATGATGGGCCAAATGGCCTCCTTCTGTGCTGTAAATGTCTAAATCCATGAATCTATGAAAAGAAGAAATATTTTTGAAGTTAAAGTCCAAACTGACACCCCATCTAAAATCAGGTGCGTTGCTAATTAGCTTTTGCCCTGGGCTGGTTGGCCTGCAAACCAGGCCTTAGATTCTAATTTGAAACGGGATAATTCAGTTTAAGCAGCACTTTTACTACTGGAGCTCTGCACACTATTGGAAAGGAAAACAAGAAAGGTCCGCCTTTTGTATATTTATCAAACTCAAGATGTCTCAAAACCTCTTACAACCAATGAAGAACACTTGAATTGTAACCTCTGTTGCAATGTTGGAAACATAGCATCTAATTTGCACAGAACAATGTCCCACAAATAGCAATTAAATAAATGTCCAGATCATCTGTAGGTGGCATGGTGGCACAATGGTTAGCACTGTAGCCTCACAGCGCCAGGGACCCGGGTTCAGTTCCGGCCATGGGTGACTGCCTGTGTGGAGTTTGCACATTCTTCTCGTGTCTATGTGGGTTTTCTCTGGATGCTCCGGTTTCCTCCCACATTCCAAAGATGTGCGGGTTAGGTTGATTGGCCATGCTAAATTGCCCTGAGTGTCCCAAGATGTGTAGGTTAGGAGGGATTAACTATGTGGGTTACGGGGATAGGATGTGGGTAAGCTGCTCTGTTGGAGTGCTGGTGCAGACTCAATGGGCTGAAGGACCTCCTTCTACGCTGTGGGGATTCTATGATCTTTTTTAAGTGTTGGCACAGGGATAAATATTTTGCAAATACAGAAGAATGCTCCAGCTCTTCTTTGAATAGTGCCTTGGGGTCTTTATCATATCTGCCTGAGGGGGTAGACGAGGCCTCCGTTTACTGTCTCGTCTGAAAGATGGTGCCTCCAGAGAAGGTCGCCACTACTGTGTTCGAAGTCTGACTACTTTGAATATAAAAAGCCACCAATTAACTGACAGGTAACAGTTGGTTGTGTCACCTGTTAGATGACAGATAGCTGAGAGTTAGATGCTATACTACAGCTATTAAAATCAGGTGGAGCCCTCCAATGAAAATCAGAGGCTGAGCACAACAAGCTGCAATTTAAAAGGTTTAACATAAATGAATTTTCTAAACGGAACATAATTTTCATGCTGTATTTGTGTGTTGAAACACTTTTCAGTCTAAAACTGCTGATTGTGCGTGAGCTGTAGAGATACCACGCAGTTCCAGTTACCCTGGTTATATATCATACTCCTCTCCCAGAAATCACACAACCACTGCTTACAAACATTAATTGCTCATGCAACATCAATGGTTAGAACAAAGGTTTAGCTGGATGCAGTTACTAACTTCCTTGTGTCCAACTCATCTCCTGATTGAAACATTACATTGCCAATCTCCCAAAATGTTTTGTGTGCCACTTTGCCAATAACTTTTAGATGTGAGTTGTGCAATAGATCTTTTGAATGCTTTACTATAATTGTGAATTATACTGCCATTATTTATATTACATTACATTATATTATATAATATTGAATATATTATATTGTAATGAGTTTTGGCATTTGCCTATTTGGTTTTCTCCCTATAGGTTTGCTTGCGATTTGCGTTGCATTATTCAGCTATGGGAAGGACACAGTCGTGGCACAGGAAACTGAAGGTAAAACAACTGGAAGAGGAATGGTATGATTTTGGCTGTTCTAGAAATATTTTAGGAATGGGTTTCACTGACCCTCTCCCCTTAGTCGAAGGAATGGAGCAATATGCCCATGATGCTTGTGCTATGTTGATATCTTATGAATCTTCACGTATGATTGACTTGAACACCTCATGAGCGGGTAGCAAGTTCCATGTTGAGTACCCTACATTCAGAAAGCCTATTAATGCTTAAGGAATGGTTTGGAGCAAACACCACGGGTAAGTTGGATTTTAAGCTCAAGGCCATGGGAAAAGATGCTCAGGCTCAAGTTGTTTTCAATGGAAAAGAAACAAAGATTGAAAAGGGGACATGATTCATACCTTTAAAGTCTCAGGAGGTAATTTTATCACAACCCCCCCCCCCCCCCCCCCCAACCCAACCTCCGAAATGGGTGTATTTGGGTCAAGGTGAGATGTGAAAAATTAAAATATCTCACTGGTCCATAGTTGCTAATGTTTGAGTTCAAAGGAAAGAAATAGACCTGGATAAATTCTAGCTGGTACCATCAATTGGCTCCTTATTGAGCCTTTGTGGCAAATAGCCATTCTAACCTGACAACTGAACTAGAAAACACACAGTGGCACAGTGGTTAGCACTGCTGTCTCACAGTGCTATGGACCCAGGTTCAATTCCGGCCTTAGGTTACTGTCCGTGTGGAGTTTGCACATTCTCCCTCTGTCTGTGTGAGTTTCCTCCGGATGCTCCGGTTTCCTCCCACAGTCCAAAGATATGCAGGATAGGTGGATTGGCCATACTAAATCACCCCACAGTGTGCAAAGATGCGTAGGTTAGATGGATTAGCCATGGTAAATGTGTGAGGTTACAGGGCTTGAGTGGGGGAAAGGGGCTGAGTAAGGGACTCTGTGAGACAGTTGGTGCAGACTCGATGGGCTGAATGGCCTCTTTCTGCACAGTAGGGATTCTGATTCTATGATTAATCGTGGTCAAACAGGATGTCAATAAATAAAGAGGGTGCTTCAAAACGTGTGTCAATAAAAATCATCTCATAGGAAATAATGCTGGAGAGGAAAATGTGGCAAAAGTGTATACATAAATGTAAATGAAGTCTATTTCTTTTCTTGTAGCCACTTCTTCTTGGAATACAACTGATGTGACAACAGAGGCTTACGGAAACATGACAATGAATGCAACTGAATTTCCAGCAAATGTAAGTTCCCTTCAGTTAAACACTTCTATCTATGACTGTAACACTGCATTCTGCACCCTCCCCTTTCCTTCTCTATGATGTGGAGATGCCAGTGTTGGACTGGGGTGGGCACAGTAAAAAGTCTCACAGCACCAGGTTAAAGTCCAACAGGTTTATTTGGAATCACGAGCTTTCGGAGCACTGCTCCTTCAACAGGTGAGTGGAGAGGTAGGTTTCACAAACACAGCATATATAGACAAGGACGCAATTGCAAGATAATTGTTGGCTTGCGAGTCTTTACAGGTAATCAAGTCTTTACAGGTACAGACAATGCGAGTAGAGAGAGTGTTAATCACAGGTTAAAGAGGTGTGAATTGTCTCAAGCCAGGACAGTTAGTAGGATTTTGCAAGCCCAGGCCAAATGGTGGGGGTTACATGTGGTGTGACATGAACCCAAGATCCCGGTTGAGGCCCTTACTGTTCCTTCTCTATGAACAATATGCTTTGTCTGTATAGCATGCAAGAAACAATACTTTTCACTGTATACTAATGCATGTAACAATAATACATCAAATCAAATAATGCTCCAAATTACAAATTGTAATTAAGGGAGTAATATAATCAAGAGCCATCTCCTTTGCAAACTAGGTCATCGGGGTCCTGATTTCAACTCCTTCTCTCTAGGGGAAGTTTAAACTAGAGTTGGGGGGTTGGTGTAGTTTGAGGTGATGGGAACATAAATAACCTGCAATGTGGTTTGAATACAAGGTAGTTAAATTTATAGTCAATATTAAATTAGTGAGTTAGAGCACTTTAGAATCAGGGGAGGCATTCAAGATTTTACAAAGAGAGTTGAAAGGGTATGCTAAGCACAGCGTGAAATTCAGGCAGTAATTTTCCCATTGTCACTATTACTATTATTATTAGCTGGGTTGTTGGGGATCACAATCCACAATAATGATGTTACTTTTGTTCACAATCATTGTCAACAAGTAATATTTGCACCACACAAGTGCCAGGCAATGGCCATCTCCAACAACTGAGAATCTAACTATCCTCCCCATGACATTCAATGGCATTACCATCGCTGAAACCTCCACTGCCAACATCCTGGGAGTTGCCATTGACCAGAAACTGAACTGGACTCGCCATATAAATACTGTGGCTGCAACAGCAGGTCAGAGGCTGGAAATTCTGTGGTGAGTGACTAACTTCCTGACTCCCCAAAGCCTGTCCACCATCTACAAGGCTCATGTCAGAAATATGATGGAATATTCACCGCTTAGCAGATGGAATATTCCAACAACATACCAGAAGCTTGACAGCATTCAGGACAAAGCAGTTTACTTGGTTGGCATCCCAACCACCACCACAAGCTTCACTCCCTGCAACCACCAATGCACAGTGGCAGCAGTGCGTACCATCTACAAGATGCCACTCGCCAAGGCTCCTTTGAGAGCACCTTCCAAATCCATGACCACTACTCTAGAAGGACAAGGGCAGCAGATGCATGGGAAAACCACCTGCAAGTTCCCCTCCAAACCATTCACCATCCTGACTTGGAACTATATCACCATTCTTTCACTGTCATTACATCAAAATCCTGGAAGTCCCTTCCTTAAAACACTGGATGTACCTACACCGACTACGGCGGTTAAAGATGGCGGCTCACCACCAACTTCTCAAGAGCAATTTGAGATGGGCAATAAATGTTGGCCTAGCTAGTGACAGCCACACCCTGTGAAAGAATAAAACAAATCAATTGCCACAGTGATGCGCGATTAAATCACTCGGGAAGCTAGATCGTACCCGGGAAATAAAGGCTTTTATTACTACCAAGAATGGAGCACACTATATACAATACAATCCCAGACTAAAGGGTCACCAGGCAGTGCAGTGACCTTTATACTCCTCCAGGTAGGCGGAGCCAACTGGAGTGTACCACAGAACAATATCAACAGGTAGAACAGCCCAACCCTAACCCCAACAGTGACAACAGTAACATATCTACAAGTACCCATAGTGCTGACCATCTATGGTTCAGTACTCATAGTGGTAACCAACTATGGTTCACCACACACAGTAAAAGAACAGTGTTAGTAGCTGTGTATTAAATGAGGCTGAAACTAATGATTGAATTTAATAAAATAGATTTTCTTGCAATTGTTTACAGTTCTCCTGCCAAACATTTAACTGTTCAGGATACAACTGCTATGAGGACTATAGCAGCTGGGAAGAATGCCCTGAGACTCACATGTACTGCGAGGTAGGTTTGATTTGTTTTCAGCTGTGGAACTGAAGAAAACAGGTAGACAATCTTCATTAATCAATGTAGTGTTACTGAAAACAACATCTCTTCCAATGGATTTCACAGATCTTGTTTTTAATGAACGCCCATTTTATTTCACAGCTCTACCGTTCCTCCAATATTTCCTACTGGGCAGGTTGCAGTGAAGACTGTGCAGGCACGCCCAACATCTGTAGGAATTCCTCACTGGAGATGTGTACAATGGAGTGCTGCAATACCACTCTCTGTCTGATGCTGAATGGTGAAATTCAAGAATTTATCGAAGGTAGTACAGATATCTTTTGCATTGATTTACAGAATACTTATTTGAAAACACGTCATACAAATCAGAGATGCAACTTGTATCTGAGCTGAATTGGGTATGAGGCTGCATTCATTGTTCATAAGGTAGCAATATACAACCAACCAACCTTGTTGAACCCAACGCCTTTATCTTCCATTATCAACCTGTGACATAACACCTACCTCTCACTTTGATTACCTCAACAAAACCCAGCCTTAGTAAGGATGGATGGGAATTACTAATGCACCCCAGTGCTTTCTGGAATCCTATAAGACCATATAGGAGCAGAATTAGGTCATCTGGCCCATGGAGTTTACTCCACCATTCAATCACGGCTGATAAGTTTCTAAACCCCATTCTCCCACCTTTTCCCCATGGACCTTTGATCCCCTTACCAATCGAGAACCTATCTATCTCTGTCTTAAATATACTCAATGACCTGGCCTCCACTGTCTTCTGTGGCAATGAATTCCATAGATTCACCACCCTCTGGCTGAAGAAATTCCTCCTCATCTCAGTTCTAAAGGCTGTGCCCTCGGATCCTAGTCTCGCCTACTAATGGAAACATTTTTCCCACATCCACTCTATCCAGGGCCTTTCATTATTCTGTAAATTTCAATGAGATCCCCTCTCATCCTTCTAAACTCAATCGAGTACAGACCCAGAGTCCTCAAACACCCCTCATACGTCAAGCTACAACCTTTAGTACCACCATTTTGTATTCTCGTCGAGTGTAAAACTGGAATTTGACTTTCACCTTTGCATGACTATGAGGCACATTCCTGTAATGTGTAAAAACTGAAAAATAATTACATTTGCAAAGTTTCTGTCTGTGATAATTTTACAACATCTTTAATAAAAATGTCAAGGCAGTGATGGCCACAAAATACATGGAATCTCAAGGATCCATTTGAAAGATCCCTGTCTGAGTTAATATTTTTTAAAGTTAAAGTTTATTTATTAGTCACAAGCAGGCTTACATTAACATTGCAATGAAGTTACTGTGAAAATCCCCTAGTCGCCACACTCCGGCGCCTGTTCGCGTACACCGAGGGAGAATTTAGCATGGCCAATCCCCCTAACCGGCACGTCTTTCGGACTGTGGGAAGAAACCGGAGCACCCGGAGGAAACCCACGCAGACACGGGGAGAACATGCAGACTCCGCACAGTGACCCAAGCTGGGAATCGAACCCGGGTCCCTGGCGCTGTGAGGCAGCAGTGCTAACCACTGTTGATATTAGTGTTGCTGTATTATCATACTGTTAACCCTGACTGTCATTCAGAGTGATGTTAGGCATTGTCGTGAATATTCTACTATTTTATCTTATACATCATCATTTCACTAATCCTGTTAATGTGAAGTTCAGCATCATAGCCGTTTCTTCCTGATTACTTTTACCTTTGCTGTCAGTATTGAAAGACTTAAAGCTGGCTCATTGCCTTCACATTGTTTTAAATCAAATTTAAATCAACATATTCTGGAGCATGTCCCATAAGTCAGCATAAAAATCTTCCTTTAATCTCAGCTGTTTTCAATATTAATCTACAATCGAATCAAACTTGTGTCACCTATGCCAGGGAATTGTCATTGTCCTTTAGATATATTTCCTCAACATTTTCTCTTGAAAGGTAGGTGTAATTCTGTGAGGTATTAAAGTGCTGGGGGAGAGACTGGTGTAGTGGTAATGGTACTGTCACTGGGCTAATTACCTATAGAGAGAGAGAGACCTATGTTCAAGTCCCACCATGGCACTTGGTGGAATTTAATTCAATTCATAAAATTATCTTAGAGCCCATCCGGTTCGCTAATGTCCTTTAGGGAAGGAAATCTGCCATCCTCACCTGGTCTGGCCTACATGTGACTCCCGACCCACAGCAATGTGGTTGACTCAGTTTAAGGGCAATTAGGGGTGTGCAACAAATTGCCTGTGACCCTCACCCCCCCCCCCCCACATCCCATGAAAGAATTAAAAAGAATTCTGAACAACAAGTCCGTAGTATTCCTCACCAACATTGCCGGTGTTCCTTTTCTCCCAGGCCAGGAATACTAATGGCCTGTTACAGCGATCAGTGTCCCCTGTCTGACTGCAGGCACCTGACGTTCTGCCTACTGTCTATCATAACCAATACATCTAAGGCACCAGAATGGAATTCAAATGGGACAATTTTGTGTTATCAGCTAAGGTCAGGTCTTTTTAGTACAGGCAATGGCACTAGCAATGGCCCATGAAGGCATTATTGGCGCAAAGTGAAGACTGGCTTTCAGAAACAATGCAACTTTGTTACTGACAATAGTGTGGGTCACTTTCACTTAAGTCTGATTTGGAATTGAGCCTTAGGGAAGGAAATCTGCCATCCTTACCTGGTCTGGCCTACATGTGACTCCAAATCCACAGCAGGAGCACAGTCCCATGATGTGCAGGTTAGGTGGATTGGCCATGCGAAATTGACCCTAGTGTGGGGTTACGGAATAGGGCCTGGGTAGGATTGTGGTGGTACAGACCCGATGGGCCGAATGGCCTCCTTCTGTACTGTAGGGATTCTAAGGCTTGCCTTCATATCTTCTGAGAAAGATCTGAGCTGGTTAATCATCATGTTCTGTTGATTCATGGAATTAAATCAAAGCTTTTTTATTGCCCATCAGATATGCCAATGACAACCGATCAACCTGTGGAGACCACCATCGAAATGACTGAACCTACAACACCAACAACAACACCAACAACAACACCAACAACTACACCAACAACAACACCTACAACAACACCTACAACAACACCGACAACAACACCACCAACCACCCTTACAACAACAGGCAGTGTGAGTATACAGCAGGGTGTGTGGCTGTTATGTCATGAACCTGGAAATGTTACAAGTAGAATTCCAAATATCTAATTTAATTTTTACAACTTTCTGCAAACTTTAAGATTTGTTTGAAATAAATCCATCTCAAAAATAACAAAATCACTGATGGAATGAATTAACTAGTTGCACAATTCCCCTCTTTATTCTTTTCCGTGTTACGTAAATATTTCCATGCATCCCTGTGTGGCCACCTCGTATTTAAATTTAATGTGTGGATCCTGTTTTGAATCATGACCCTTTTGTTAAATTATCAACACCTTGGGGGTTACCATTGACCAGAAACTGAACTGGACTGGCCATATATATACTGTGACTACAAGAGCAGGTCAGAGGCTAGGAATACTGCAGCGAGTAACTCACCTCCTGACCTCCCAAAGCCTATCTACCATCTACAAGGCACGGGTCAGGAGTGTAATGGAATACTCCCCACTTGCCTAGATAAGTACAGCACCAACAACAGTCAAAATTCTTGACACCATCCAGGACAAAGCAGCTTGCTTGATTGCTATCTCTTCCACAAACATTCAATTCCCCCACCGACGAACAGTGGCAGCCGTGTGTACTATCTATAAGATGCACTGCAGGAACTCACCAAGGCTCCTCCGGCAGCACCTTCCAAAACAATGACTACTACCATCGAGCAGGGCAAGAGCAGTAGATACCATCATCACCTGGAGGTTCCCCTCCAAGTCACTCATCATCCTGATTTGGAAATATATCGTCATTCCTTCACTGTCGCTGGGTCAAATCCTGGAATTCCCTCCCTAGCAGCACTGTGGGTGTACCTGCACCTCAGGGACTGCAGTGCTTCAAGAAGGCAGCTCATCACCGAGGGCAACTAAGGATGGGCAATAAATGCTGGCTGATCCAGCAATGCCCACATCCTATAAAATTAATTAAAAAAAGAAAACTGGCATCCATGTGTGTCTGAAATAACCTACACACACTAAACAATCTTAACCCACCTCCAAATCTTGGTAGCAAGAATTTGTAAGCTGATTTCACATGGTAAGAACTGCAGGGATCCTCACCCAAACAACCAATGCACAGTGGCAATATTTTGTACCTTCTACAAGCTGCACTGCAGCAACTCTCCAGGGCTCCTTCGACAGCATCTTCTAAACCTGTGACCTCTACCACCTAGAAGGTCAAAACTAGCAGATGCATAGGGACGCCACCACCTGTAAGCCCCCCCGTCCAAGTGAAACAGCAACCTGACTCCGAACTGCGTCCCTTCACTGTCGCTGGGTCAAAATCCTGGAACTCCCTCCCTAACAGCACTCTGGGTGTCCCTCCACCACCTGGACTGCAGCAGTTCGTGAAGATGGCTCACTGCCACCTTCTCAAGGGCATTTCGGGATGGGCAATTAAACAATGCTAGTCAAGCCAGCAATGTCCTCATTCCACAAAAGAATACAAGAAATTCTCTTGTTAGGCATTTTAGGCTGTTAGTGTTCATTAGTGCCAGGACTTTGGATGTTTTGGTGGGAGTTTCTCTGGTTAATACTTTGCAGCATGCATTCCCTGGCGACAAGAACTCTTTCACAGAATTTGCTCGTTCTTAATTATTGAACATGGGGAATTTGCCAATGAGGTTCCAAAACCATGAGGCAGAGGAGGAGGAAGGAATACAGTACAGGGCAGCACAGGCTGCAAGAAGAGGGCAGTAGAGGCATTGTAGTCAGTAGCTGATTACCAGAGGCAGCTCACAGGGGAGTAGTGTATAAGGCGGCTGTGTTTTGATGGGATGCTGCCACACAAATGTCCCACTTTGTTGCAATGAGATTTAAAGCCTAACACCCAGTATTGTGGTGTGGTGGTATTGTCAGTGGGCTGGTAATCTAGAGACCCTGGGTAATATTGTGGGGACCTTGGTTCAAATCCTGCCATGGCCGATAGTGAAATTCAAACACAATTTTCAAAAATCTGATACTAAAAGCCAACTATTGTAAAAACCCATCTGGTTCACTATCGTTCTTTAGGGAAAGAATTCTGCCATCCTTACCTAGTCTGAGCTATATGTGTTTACAGATCCTGAGCAATGTGATTGCCTATGAACTGGTGTAGCAAGAAACTCAGTTCAATGTCAAAGAGGGGTGGGCAATAAATATTGCCCCAGCCTGTAATGTCCTTATCCAATGAATTAATATTTTAAAGACGACACTGCCCATCGCGGTGAAGGTCAGCATGATCCTATATTTTAATTGCTGCTGGTGGGGCTTTGCACACTGTCATGGCTTGCCAGGTGTTAACAGTCCATTTCATTCCACGTGCAACAAGAAGAAAGAGCACTGGCATTTGCCCGCAGGCTCCAAATGCAAGCATCCAGCCCCATGTGTACCCTCATCAGGAACACACATTTCTCTCCCAAAAGGAAGGGCTTCCATTTGCTCAATGTCCAACTTGTTACCACAGAGAGTGAGTCATGCAGGTCTGTGATGGGATTCCCGCTTGTGGACATGAATCTTCCATACTGTGACAGTCCTTAATACTCCATTTGGGTGGCGTGGTGGCACAGTGGTTAGCACTGCTGCCTCGCAGCATCAGGGACCTGATGGGTTTGATTCCAGCCTTGGGTGACTCTGTGGAGTTTGCATGTTCTCCCCATGTCTGCGTGGGTTTTCTCCGGGTGCTCCAGTTTCTTCCCAGGGTACAAATATGTACAGGTTAGGTGGATTGACTATGCTAAATTGCCCCTGAATGTCCCAAGGTGTGTAGGTTAGGAGGATTAGCAAGGTAAATATGGGGAATTACAGGAATGGGGTGAGGGTGTGGACCGGGTAAAATGCTCTGTCGGAGAGCCAGTGAAGATTTGATGGGCCAAATGGTCTTCTTCTGCACTGTGGGGATTCTATCATCTGTTCCATCCAAACCATGGGTGGGTGATAGGCTGCTAGTCAACTAAGACTAACCCCTACCAACAAGTTCAGGACTCCTGGCAGGAAGCTGGGAGATCCTGCAGCACAGCTCAAGTGTTGCCAATGTTTATCATTTGCCGCATGTGCCATCCAATGATTTGTTACCTTAGAGATGCCTCTGAAGGATGAAGTGAAGTAGAAAGTTGAAAATGGGGATAAGAAGCCAACTGATAAATGGGGACGGGGGGATCAGTAGAGAGCTGTAGACAGTAAGATTTTGAAGAGACATTCTCCTGAACAATCCCTTTCTCCACCGCAATCTCCTTCCATTTGACCCAGTCTAGACCCCCATCATTAATAATACTCGAATACGTTATCCCCTCAAACAGCGCAGCTTCATGTAGGTTCCTGTTTCAGTACTGGGCACACAGCTATATCAAAACAGTGTATTATTTCTGACAGATTCTACTCTGGCTGCATATTTACAAATTACCCTATTGCAAAGCATGAGAGCCTGCCTTTATGTTCTTTTACATATACTGTCCTCACGCTCCTCCGCAGTCATTTCTCCCCAGCTACAGCTGTGTGGTGGAAGGCTGCTGAATGTTCGCCGAGAGCACTTGACCTGGACGAGGTGGGAAAGCTTTGAGGAGCTCAGACTATTGGCAACCCAGCTGCAGACCGCTATGGTTCAAGTTTGGCCAAGTTAGCACCAAGAAGGACACTAATTGAAAGGATGGTCGGAGAGCAGGGTGGGCTGTCATCTTGAGATGCCAATCTCAAGGAGTCAATACCATCCTTAGGGGATGGCATCTCTGGGCTTCCTCTGCTCTGGGTGAGAGAGGAGTACCAGTCTGCTGGAAGGCTTTGGGTTTTGACTGCACCCTCCTTCAGGTGTTGTAAGCAGGAGGAGATACTGTTCCCCAGCCCAGAGCCACAATGAGTGCAGACAGAACTCCCATCAAAGCTGTCACCAGAGTTTTCAGTCTATGGGTCTTCTTGCAGTGCTTATACAGCTAGCCACTTGCTCCATCTATCACTGCATGGTCTTAATGTGCACAAGTTGTATCTGGACCCCTCAAAGCTCTCCAACCTTGCACAGGATCAATCATATGCAGGAGGTGATAACCTAATGGTATTATTGCTAGACTATTAATCCAGGAACTCAGCTAATGTTTGGGACCCAGGTTCGAGTCCTGCCATGGCAGATAGTGAAATGTGAATTCAATAAAAAATATCTGGAATTAAGAATCTACTGATGACCATTGTTGATTGTCGGGAAAACCCATCTGGTTCGCTAATGACTTTTAGGGAAGGAAATCTGCCGTCCTTACCTGGTCTGGCCTACATGTGACTCCAGAGCCACAGCAATGTGGTTGACTCTCCACTGCCCTCGGACAACTAGGGATGGGCAATAAATGCTGGCCCAGCCAGCGACACCAATGTCACACAAATGAATAATGCAGGCAGCCCAGTGTCATTCGAATCTTGATGTCATAGACTCCTTTCAACAAGCTACTTCCTCAGATGCCCAATCTTCCTGATCTTGCTCCTCGCTGCGTACATTTCTACACGCAGAACCCTCTAATCTATCCTCCAATCCATGCATCTCTGAGCTGGTACCTGCAGGTGTAGGTTGAGTGCCAGCTCCTATTGCAATACATTCCTCTTCATCTTCACTGTCTTCTTCTGCTGCTGCTTCCTGATGGTCTGGTGGAGCCTTTGGAGCTGAAATGGGCAAAAAGCAGCACAAGTTATCATCTAGTGACATGAATCAGCAGAGACAAATTGATTGGCTTCTGAAAACGGCAACAACTTGTCATGCATCATGTGTATGGATTGCACTTAATTAAGCAGGCAATGAGGGAAAGATGTAGCCTCGCCAGACACCATGATGATGACATGTCCCCTGCCCATAATGGTCATCATTCATTCTTCAGGTGGAGGCAGCACACAGATGAATAATGGCCCTCCTCCTGTAACTGTCCGCTCCATGTTATTGTGTGTGAATTTGGCCTGTAACAGAGCTGGAAAGTGTGTAAGCATTTAGAGGAGCAAAGGGTTTTGATGATTTGCAAGTGAGTGCGCAATGACTTGTGAAAGATGGCAGAGGTGTGAGAAGATGAAGGAAGTAACATTAAGGAGAGTAACCGGTGCTGAATACTGTGACACGAACAGAAGAAGGTGGAAATGAAATGCACAGTGTATCCAAAGTTTCCTTTATGTTTAAGATTTACACGCTATTTTTAAATGGTGCCAGCAACATATAAAATTGCCAATCACGATTGTCAGTAACATAGACAGCCCAGATACTTAAACCAATGAGGGGTTCAAGACATGGCCACCTTTGTGGGGATGGGATCTGGCTCTACTATAAGAGTGACGCCCTTTTTGCACACAAAAATGCACTAACACCAGAGTCACGCAGAACCTTGGTGCTGTAGGGTGATACAAGGGGACTCTCAATGGTTGTGGAGCCATTTACTCTAAAACACCTTTGTGAAAGAAAGATGGAGAATTAGATTAATAAAAACAGACTTATAGAAAATGTATGGATGACACAAGACTGGCACATGGCAAGTTCTGTTACATATTTGTTTCTATGGTCACAAAACAATGGAATGTAAGATTTTTGTGAATCTAAATTATGGTCAGGAAGGTTTTTACTTTATTGTGGGTCAAACATATTCCGAATTGCTCATGTAAATGTCTGTATCATGCTGCAAATGCCTATACCAAACTCATGATTTATTTTTCACTGCAGGGAAACAAGTGTGCAGTGGTCAACTGTATTGGAAGTGATTGCTACCAAAACCTGAGTCCGGGAGACATGTGGTGCCCTGTCGGCAAGGACTACTGCAAGGTGAGGTGTATCTAACAGGTTTACTGATACAGTACCATATTGGAGTTGACTGTATTGGGAGGGTGGGGGGCATTGTTCAATAGGCTTGTATAGCATTCTTCTGTCTGTTATTTTGGTGGAGACATTATCCTCCACCAAATTGATTTACAATTTCACCACCATTGTTGTTCAGCAATATTCACTTCAAAATAGGGAATATTGACCCTCAGACTAGGTTATCAACTGACGTGGCAGATAAAGAAACGTTTATGCAAAATATTTTGTACAATGTATTCTTTATTAATGTTTAAAACACTAGATGAACACTCAAGTGCTCTTTATTTAACTCTTTAGAGTATTGATTGCTTGTTGCAGTGAATCACAAGACTCACAGCTTGGACTCAAATACTACCTGTTGCAAGGTGAGGTTACCAGTCTCCCTTCAATGGGTCATCTTCTTTTGCGAGTCCCTGATCCAGGGCTTCCTTGTGCGATGGTTGTTCCTGCAGATCTTCATTGCGGAGGCTCCTAGCCTGCCATTTTTATCCGAAACTCCCAACAATGAGAATATTCTTAGTCACGTACCTGGGGTCATCAGTTTGCCCATTACTAGTTGCAAAACAGGCTGCCCTTACTCTTCTTATCCGTCCTTGCTGAGCAGTCTCACAGCCACAGCAGTTTCACGTCGAGTACATCTTATCACACACTTCTTACTCAACAGGCTGGATTGTTAAACGGTAACTTGTGTAAGATTGGCTACATTTCCCATCATGCTTTGAGGATGTTTAGCCATCCAGCTGCAGGAGAGATCCCAACTCTTGAGACAGAGATTTTCAGAACTGTAGACAGATTTTTAATTGGTAATGGTTTGAAGGGTTATGAGCAGAAGGCTGGAAAATGGGGATGAGGAGCATATCAGCCATGATCGAATGGTGAAGCGGACTCGATGAGCTGAATGGCCTAATTCTGCTCCTATATCTTATGAACTTATGTAGAACTTTACAAGCAAAATCATGCTCATATGAATGCATAAAGCCATCAACTAGCCATGTTTACTGTTGGATGTCATGTCTGGAGAGTAGGTCTAGGAGTAGACCATTCAGCCTGTTCTACCATTCAATTGGATTATAGCTGACCTGATGCATTTACCTGCATTTGATCCATATTTTCTTAAGATCCTTGCCTGTTAAAATTCAGGTGATCTTAGTCTTGAAAATAATAGAAAGATGGTTCATGGCAATAATGGATGATTGTTTCATCTCCATAAAGAATCGTTGACCATGTTGTCACAACTTCATGTACACTTTAATTTACAAATTCTAAACATATTGGACATGGGGAAAACACCATTTAATTGACAGTCAATGATCATCTATTTGGCCAATCAACAGCCCATTCACATGCTGGGGGCCAGTTCCAGTCAGTTGGCAAGATGATATAGAACATGATGTAATATTGTATCCAAAACAACAGTTCAATCCCTGTATTGGCTCAGGCTGGTCTTGGGGCCAGCCTCTTTGCAAAACCCCAGCCATGATTTGGACAATATGAATGCTAAATAAATAGAAATTCACCTTCTGATCGAAGTGGGAAAGTAACTTCCCAAGCGGATGGGCTTGTTGGGTGATGGATGATGACTGAGTAGATCGAACTGAAGATGGGACATCACATGATGGAACAGCGGCATGGTGGCGCAGTGGTTAGCACAGCTGCTTCACAGCGCCAGGGACTCAGGTTTGTTTCCCAGCTTGGGTCACTGTCTGTGTGGAGTTTGCACACTCTCCCCGTGTCTATGTGGGTTTCCTCCGGATGCTCTGGTTTCCTCCCACTGTCCAAAGATGTGCGGGTTAGGTGGATTGGCCATGCTAAATTGCCCCTTAGTGTCAGGGGGACTAGATAGGGTAAATGCATGGGGTTATGGGGATAGGGCCTGGGTGGGATTGTGGTCAGTGCAGACTCGATGGGCCGAATGGCCTCCTTCTGCACTGTAGGATTCTATGATTCTATGAACCTGAAGGAATATGTTTAAAAGTAAGGCATCGCCCATTTAAAACGAAGGTGAGGTGAAATGCTTTCACTCAGACAGTCATGAGTCTTTGGAATTCTCTTCCTGAAAAGGCTGTGGAAACAGAGTCTTTGGATATTTATAAGGCAGAGATGGATAGAGTGTGGGTAAACAAGGGGGTGACAGGTTATCAGGAGTAGATGGAGTGAAGATTTATGGTTACGATTAGATCAGCCACGATCATTTTGAATGGTGCAGTGGGCTCGAAGGACTGACTGGCCTACCCCTTGTTTGTACCTCTGTACCTCCCCGATATCTGAATATATATGGGATAATTCTCTTGGAAAGGTTGTTAGTGCAAAATTAATGCCCTTTTTAGCACAGCATTTTAACGCATGAATTAACAAATCTCTTTGACCAGGTTTTTGACCACCGGTCCTAATGGCTTCTTCTTCAATTTGGGGTTAACTTTGATTTGATAACTCACGTGTGAAGTCTCTTGGGACTTTTTACTGCATTAAAGGTGCTATATAAATACAAGTGCCAGGGACCCGGGTTCAATTCTGGCCTTGCGTCACTGTCTGTGTGGAGTTTTAACGTTCTCCCTGTGTCTGCGTGAGTTTCCTCCAGGTGCTCAGGTTTCCTCCAGAGGACCAATGTCAAACATCAAGTTTATTCCTACCTTTACCTTGTTTAAATACATGTCCCAGTCTTTCAAACTGGAGTAATTTATCTGCAGGTATGTTATCCATCCCATTATTTATTTCAGAAACCTTAAAGTGAATAGACTCAACCCTTTTAACCTGTCTGAGTAACCATGAGGTTCAAAAGATCATCATAGAATCATAGAATCTACAGTGCGGAAGGAGGTCATTGGCCCATCAGGCCTGCACCGACAACACTCCCACCCAGGTCCTATCCCCGTAACCCCACATATTTACGGTGCTAATTCCCCCTGACACTAAGGGGCTATTTATCATGGCCAATGCACCTAACCAGCTCATCTTTTGCACTGTGGGAAGAAACCGGAGCACCTGGAGGAAACCCACGCAGACCAGGGGAGAAAGTGCAAACTCCACACAGACAGTCAGCTGAGGCCGGAACCAAACCCAGGTCCCTGGCGCTGTGAGGCAGCAGTGCCACTGTGCTGACCATCAATGTGCGGGTTAGGTGGATTGGCCATGCTAAATTGCTCCTTAGTGTCAGGGGAATTGCAGGATAAATACTGGGATAGGGCCTGGGTGGGATTGTTGTCGGTGCAAGCTTGGTGGGCCGAATGGCCTCCTTCTGCACTGCTGCGATTCCACGAACTTCATCCTGATTTTTAACGGTGCACTCTATGGTGACATACACTTCTCGTTTCTTCTGTTACCCAGCTGGAGAAGAATACAGCAACCAACACATGGACAAGCGGCTGTGACAACAGTTGCAACACTGTGTCCTCTGGGTGTTCCTCCAGCAGCAGCTCGTCAACATGTCTCCAGGAGTGCTGCACAGCCACCCCGACCTCCTGTCTGAAATTAGATGGAACCGAAAGTTTACTCGGAGCTGCAAGTATGACAGAATCTGTGAAGCTGATGGTGTATACAATTGCTGTGTTTATTTTGACTAATCACTTTTCACCCTTTAGTTTCTAAATGCAGGAGCCAAGAATTCACACCAGACTTTGAATGTTCAATTATGTCAATTTTCATTCGGACATCAGCGTACAACTGCATAAGCCTTTTCATGTCAGTATTCAAACTGAGGAGATGTTTCGAAGTAGCCAGTCATCCTTAATGTAGTTAAAGCAATTGTTTTCTTCACTCACCAATTTGGCTCTCCGAATAGGAGATGGTTTAAGGGTTCTGTAATGATTCTGAGGTGTAGAAATAGCTCTCTCTCTCTGCCTCAACCCGCTCTCTTGGCATCATCGTGAATGAAATCGAGAATCTCAAATACACAGGCTGCAGAGAACATGCAAAAAAACCTTTCTCTGTAGCCAAAGAATCAAATTATTAAAAGTTCCGTGCACATCTTACTGCTGTAGGCGCCACAGATCTCCGGCAGTAAGCAGTAAAGTCAAAAATTATATTGGTTTGATTTTGACCATCAAGATTTGTATTGTCCTCAGCAAAGTATATCGAAATAAAAATAACATGTACTTTCTAACAGTGTGGAACAAAATTAAGCCTTTTTCTCCAACATTTAAGTACATTCTAACAAAAAGTAATCTTCTGGGCTTCTCAACTTGTAATGAGTGAGAAAGTGGACGCTGTCTTCCACCAATCTGAAATACACACAATCAAACATAAACATAACAGGAGATAGATATATTTCTGATTTTTTAAAAAACGGGTTAAAGGGATATGGGGAACAGGTGGAGAGGTGAATTTGAGACCAGGAAAAGATCAGCCACGATCTGATTGAATGGCGGAGCAGGTACGAAGGGCTGAATTTGCCTACTTCTGCTCCTAGTTCCTATGTTCCTGTAAAGCCAAATATAAAAGAGAAAGCAGTGTTTTCAACATCAAAATGGATATCAGTAATTTGAAATCTCGATTGCAAACTGCAGATGAGGTGACATGAAGCTTATTCCCTTTTTCTCAAATTTTCATCTCCGCAGCTCTGCGTTACAGAATGCTTGAAGAACTATACAGAAAAGGCTTATGCAGTGTATATAGCAAGGTTCTAAATAGAGATAAATCATTGTAATGTCAAGTGATACATCTAGTTGAAAGGTCTGTTCAGTTCAGTGAGTTGCAGTGTTGAAATCTTTGTAGGTTATTGTAAATAACAACAATCTATTTGATTGAAAAATGTTGCTCATATGGCAGGGGAAAAAAAAGTCTGAAGGGTCCTGCACTTCATTGTTAAAGAATGGGAGATGGCGAAGGAAATACAGAAGTGCAGGATAGCTGTGTGGCCCTCTGAGGGTTCCAGCTGTGCTATTTAGGGGATCAGCATCCAGGCAATGGGCAAGATTTTCCAAAAACCCAAACCCAATGGGCATGATCTTACGGACCATTCGCACCACGTTCCCACTGCGGCGAGGTCGGGGAATTTGGCAGCCGGCCAAATCTCCATTCACTGTGGCGGGATGGGAAAATCCCACCGGTGTGAACGGTTATAAGATTCCGCCCAATGGATTTTCGGCCGGGCTGCCGTTTCTCCCACGGCAAATTCTGCCCACAACAGGGCCGGAAAACCCCAGCCTATTGCTTTTATAATGCAAGTAGTTCTTGAGAGGTGGATAGAATTCCTTTCCGGTTGACATACAGTGACTAAGTAATGATCAAGGTGTCAGCAGTAGATCAATGAACAGCACTTTCCCATTTGAAGCAGCAGATTGTGGGTTCAAATCTCATTCCAGAGCCTTCAGCACAAAAGCCCAGGCTGAAACTCCAGTGCACTGTTGGAGGGGGTGGTGCACCATCACAGCTATTGTGCTTTGGACGTGATGTTAAACCAAGGCCCTGTCTGCTCTCTCAGGTGGCCATTGAAGATCCCATGGCACTATATTGAAGGAGACCAGTGGAATTCTCCCTAGTGTCTGAACCAATATTTATCCCTCAGTGAATATTACTAAAAGCAGATGACCTCTGATCATTTTCACTTTGGCTGTTTATGGGAGCTGGCTGGGAGTAATTTGGCTGCTGCAATCCCTACAATAGCAACTGCACTTCAAGACTACTTAATTGGCTATCAAACACTTTGGGACTTCCTGCGGTCACAAAGGGTGCTATGTAAATGCAAGTCTTCCTTTTTTAAAATTATTTTTAGAAAGTTCCAGTCATTAATGTACAAGTAAGGCCTCTTCAATTGGCTTGCAAGTTGTGTAAAAAAAAAGGAGATGCAGTTTGTCTTGTAAAGCATTATTAGTTTGAGAGCTCTGAGTAGTTCTTTGTGTTATTTGAAAAGGTCACACTAAATCAAGCTGCAGGAGAGAGGGGAATGTGCTAAACTAATTACTTTAACTGATTATGAAGGAGGTAAGGTTAGAAGTGTCTAGGAATAAGATGCAACGTTTGAACACATCAGTTGTGAATGCACTTCATATGTGCTAGAGTAGTCTATACAAATAGCTACCACACAAAAGGAATAAGTAATATGAAGGCAAATTTTCCCTTCATGGCAAGAGGAAGGAATAGGAGAGTCAGGTATCGCTGAGATAATGTACACCGAGGTTGTTATAAGCCAATCAGTTCAATTATTGTCCATTAACATTTACCCTCCATGTGAGGAAATAGTCCTAACCAGAGTTACCCATCCTGTCCTCATTCCCCTTTGACACCTTGTCCAGCATCTATCCATCCAATCTATCCCACAATGTTCATATAGTTTCTGCTTCAAAGACTAATTGTGGAAGTGAGATGTTATCATCTGGTTATCTCGGCAGCCCTCAGACTTTTATTTAGCCCTGTTTTCCACCAATATTCAAGGGGAACTATCTATTCATAAATGCAATAAAGATCACATTCCGCTCCTACCCGACCTTCCTTTCGGGAATACTTTTCTTTGTAAATCCTAGCTGGAACAATTGGCCAGTGCAGCCTTTTTCGTTCGCTGCTCTCACTCAAAGGTTTCTGCAAGTACCTGTCATTGCTTTTGACATTCAATCTTTGCAGACTCACTCCTGAACAGGCCCCTTAAAGAAACATCTGAGCAAAGTCGAATGTATTTCTGAACAGTTGTAGCTGCTGTCGCATACACTGCCAGCCCTGTCATTACAGAGCACAGTGCGAATTCAAATTCTGGCAAGGTCTGGTCACCCTGCTTATTTGTGAATATGCAGTTTAAACCCATGTCTTGTGATGTTTGCTTCAAGCATAAAATATTTGTTTGACTGGACTGTAATAAAATTAAAACAGAATTATATTTGTATAATGTTAGAGTTAATGTATGGAATATGAATAAAGAATATAAGAAGGGCTATATTTCTCCTTTAATGAAACGAAGAGAGAGCCTGCTTTTCCCCAGAAGCAATGATGTTGAATTCCCAGAAACGCTCATGTTTTTGTGATTTTGTATGTGGTTATTAATTAAGAAGAAATGCAGACATTCTCCTGTTACTGTTAAAGGGAGGAATATCACCATTCATAGAGACTTAACTGAAAGCAGCAGGAGGTATTGCTATGAGCATTGCAAGCATTCAACCATTTTACTGTATCCATTGTAAGAGGCTCATCACCAAATAAGTACATTTGAAAATAGGAGTGCGCTCTGCTTGAAAAGTGTCTTTCCCATCCTTCTCTTCCGTGATGGTAATTCTCTCCAGGAGCTAGCCTACTTTGTAACTTTGATCCTACCAAGACTATGGAGAAATCAGTCCTGCCCAAGGTACCATTGTTGGCGTCATCAGTGTGCCAGTGTATTCCATATTAATAAGAACCAATGGATTACCATATCTAATTGGGCGGAACCTTCCAGCCGTTCACGCTGGCGGGATTCTTTGGTCCAACTGCAGTGAACAGAGAATTGGCTGAGTGTCAAATTCTCCATCCTTGCTTGCAGCGGCCGTGGGGTGTGAATGGCAATATGATCATGCCCAAAATTTGATTTGACTTATCATTGATAGATGCATTAAACTACCAGCGATTCTTGCAACAGCAATTGTGCTCAAGAATGAAACCCACTTGTATCCAAGCTTTCAATTTGAAAATTACTGATCCAATGAAATAAATAAAATCGTAGCTTATTTCTGATTCAGTTGCGAAAAGCAATACCTGGACTCAACCTAACCAAGTATGGTTACAAGTTTATTTTTTATTTTTGATTAGTGAATCATTAGTTAATCGGTACATGGCCAGAAATTAACTTTCATGACTCCAGTAAATGCACTGGGTTCATTTTCTGACATGACTAATAGTGATTCTTAGCCTAAAGTTGATCAGTAATACACAATTTCACATTATGTTACTGGACATGTCACCCTAACAGCACAACAATACTGGTAGATCATCAGGGAGTGAAGTTGGTGACATTTTGAATGCAGGTAAATGTAATCACTGCACTTAACTATCTTTAATACTTCTTCAGGGTGGGGGGAGGGAGGGTTGTCTTTATAAGTAACAACAGGTAAAAGGCCTGCCATTTTTGAGTTTTGATGATAACACAGGAAGAGAGATTCACAATATCCATATGACATTAAAGTGGCTAATTCTCCTTTTCCATAGTCTGTTAAAGGATATTTTTAAATTAGTTTCTAATGAAATCACAGTTGAACGTTGCTTTATTCACTGTGGCTGCAATCGTTTAACTGTGTTATTATTAGGATTCAGTCATATCTTTTTGTTTCAGGTAATGACTATCAGATGTACGACTCTGTGTGGCATCTATGTATTATCAAATAAGCTTTAATAAAGTTATATGCAGAAAAAAACAAACCCTCAACGCTGTTTAACTTAACTGCATCGGATTTATAGGGGCAAATTTTCCCGTTCTGCCAGCCACAGGAATCGGAGCGGGTGAGGGGCGGGTGAGGGGCAGGTCACAGAAAGGTCCGTTGACCTCGGGCAGGATTTTCAGGTTTTGGGGCGAGCGTGGCCAGAAAATCCCACTCGTAGAGTTTTTACAATATCCTATTTTTCAAAGATATAAAGATGCATTTATTTTGGGAAGACTTGTTTAATTTTTTTTGCTGTGTATTCAGGGCAATTTTTAATATAGTCACACATTTTAAATGCCTCATAAATGCTGCTGTCCTCCCTGTACTTTTGCCAACTTTAGAAATGTGCAGCGCTACTGACAATGATAGGCCGGCTATTTATTGTATGGAAAAACTGTCCAAAAATGTCATATTGAATTAGATGGTATTTGTTTTCATCTTTTAAAAAAATCCTGCTTCATTGAAACATCATGAAGGGAGAATAGGATTCACTCTGATATGAAGTGACATTGCCAGCGTGCTGATTATAAAATAAAGTCCCATTTATGATATTGCTGGAAACACTGCCCTGAGCAAACATCATGAGAGCGTTCATCAGATTGTTGCACATATTAATCAGAACAGTTTGCCCTCCATGGTTGCCTCTTTGTCTTCCTCTTAGTTGCCATTCCCACTCATTACTTCCAGAATGTTAATACATTAGAATTATCTCCATAGGCTGATTGTCACATCTCTTTAAGCTTTATTGGCAGCTATTTTATTGGCTCGCTGCCAAAATGCAGAGCATTGAAATATTTGCATTACCCGGAATAACAGATGCACCGACTTACACAAAACATGAATTTAAGTCTGACACATTGAATAATTATAGCATAATTCTCAATGTTCCAGGGTTAAGATCTTCCTTGGAGCTAATCGTTTTCACTTTTATCAAAAAAACAGCGGAAGGAATATCTCTTACTCGCATGAGTTTAGCAGAACTGTAGGATGAGTAGTCATAGGATCCCTACAGTGCAGAAGGAGGCCATTCCCCATACACACACACGCGCGCACGCACACACACGCACACACACATCCGATGAAGGGTCATCTCAATTCTCTCTCCACAGATGCTGTCAGAACTGCTGAGATTTTCCAGCATTTTTCTGTTTTTGCATCAAAAATACAAGTTGGTCGCAGAATCATTTAGCAAACAGAATAAAAGGACAATTTTCATTTTAAAAGAAAGTCAAGAGGATAAAAATGTTAAAAACTCATATTTTATCAGGCCTCACAGGCAAACCTAAAGGACCGGGGAAAGCTGGAGAAGTATAGTGGCAAAAGAAGGGTTAAAATGGCAATATACATAAGCAATAGCATTGCAAATGCCTCAGATACATTTGACCCAGCCATGCCAGCCAGGTTGCATAAGTAAACACGCTGGAACGTTCTTCGAAATATGGAATATCCAGCCCTGGCATTTGGTGTCAACGCTTTGAAAGAACTGTCCGACTAACTCCGCTCTCTGCTCATTCCCCGCACCTGCATTTTATTTTCCATTCAAGTCTATTTCCAATTCCCTTCTGAAAGTTCCCGTTTAATCAGCTTCCGCCGCCTTTTCAGGCACCTGGGATCAGAACAACTTACACAAATTTTCCTCGTAGCCCGTCTGGCTCATTTGCCAATCAACTTAAACCTGTGACCTCTGGTTGTATTGATCTTTCTGGCACTCAAAACAGTTTCTCCTTATTTAATTGCTCAGAATCCTTTAGTAATTTTAAACACCACTCTGTTTCACCTTCCCTGCTGTCAGGAGGATGACCCCAGTTTGGCCTCTCTATCCACATGACTGAATTCCTACATCCCTGGGTGCCAAACTGTGACGTCCATCTTGTTTAGTATTTATTGGCCTTAAGAGGCAGACTTCTGTTGATTGGGATGTAGTGACTAACAGCTGTATTTACGTGTTTCATGACTGCATGATGTGCATTAATTTATGGATTGTTAAACCTGGTTTTATGTTTATGGGGAATTGTGCCAAAGCTCTCCACTGAGATTGTGTTCTCTGCACTGCCAAACCTTCATAAGGTTTAGTGAAAGCAAAAATGGTCAGATGTGATTTGTCAGCTCGCTTTGAAGCCCTCTGTGCAGCAAGATAATGAGAGTTTGCTAGAAACAATATAATATTCTCTTACACCCTTCCTAACAGTAGTGTGGGTGTACCTATGCCCGTTGGATTATAGTGGTTCAAGAAGGCAGCTCACCACTCACTTCTTAAGGGCAGTTAGGGAAGGGCAATAAATGCCAGCCCAGCCAGCGATGCCCATATCTCGTGACTGAATGAAAAAACAAATTTAGAGCGTAACTTTAAAATCTTGTTTATGAATTCATATAATCCTACAGTGCTGAAGGAGGCCATTCCACCCATCGAGTCTGCACTAACCACAATCCCACCCAGGCCCTATTCCCATATCCCCACATATTTACTCTGCTAACTCCCTGACACTAAGGTCAATTTAGCATGGCCAATCAACCTAATACGCACATCTTTGGACTGTGGGAGGAAACCAGAGAACCCGGAGGAAACCCATGCAGACACAGGGAGAATGTGCAAACTCCACACAGACAGTGACCCGATGCCGGAATCGAACCCGGGTCCCTGGCGCTGAGGGGCAGTAGTGCTAACCACTGTGTCACCATGCTGCCCCTGCTCCTTCATGGTCTTATGGCTTCCCTATCTCTGTGATCTCTTCCAATCTGAAAACCTTTGAGACCTCTGTGTTCCTCCAATTCCAGCATCTTGTGCATTCCTGCTTTTAATGATGCACCCCACCGCTGGTGGCTGTGCGTTTGGCTGGCTTAGGCCTAAACTCTGAAATTCCCTCCAAAAACATCTCTGCCTTTCTAATCCTCTCTCCTCCTGTAGGAATCTCCTTATAACCAAACTTTTCTTTGCTTGTCTTAATATCTCTTTCTCTATCTTGATGCCAACCTCTTTATGAATAATGTTCTTGTTAAGCACGATGGAGCATTGTGCTACATTTAAGGAGTTACATAAATGCATCTTGTTACTGTGCATGCCTTCTATTAGTGTATGGGTAAAGCTGTACCTTTGATTCCCGATGTATTGCCTGCTTGCTGTCATCTTTTGGTATTAATGTTTTAGATCAGTTTAAAAAAAAAAGTAATTTAACCTTGTGATGATTTAAATGCGCTATTCTTGAGGTTGTAATCAGAGGCAAAGTTCCATTTTATTTCAAAGTCAGTTGGATTAGCAAACACAAGGAACACAATCCTTATGTTGTGCACAGGAGCTGTTTATCTTAGTTTATTTTTAATAGCCTCAAAACGTTCCACTGAAAACATCATTCCCAGAGGGGTTGGTTGCGGCTGGGCACTGAATCATCAGCAGCCAGCGTTCAATGTAAATGGCTCCAGAGTTCAGCCAGCTCATTGTCCCAATTGAAATCTGATCCGCTGCCGTTCAACAAAATGTTCACCAAACGAAAGGTAGTCGCTGTGTTAACACGTCAGGTACCACAAATGGTGGCTGAGGCCAGAACACTGGACTTATTTAAGAAGCAGTTAGATGCTAAAATGGAAAGGTGGTCAAGTCAATATTGAATCATAGAATCCCCACAGTGCGGAAGAAGGCCATTCAGCCCATCGAGTCCGCATTGACAACAATCCCACTTAGGCCCTATCCCCATAACCCCACATATTTACCCCACTAATCCCTCTAACCTATGCATCCGGGACACTAAGGGGCAATTTAGCATGGCCAATGCACCTAACCTGCACATCTTTGGACTGTGGGAGGAAACCGGAGCACCCGAAGGAAACCCATGCAATGGGGAGAACGCGCAAACTCCACACAGACAGTGATCCAAGGCCAGGAATCGAACCCAGGTCCCTGAAGCTATGAGGCAGCAGTGCTAACTGTTGTGCCACCATGCTGCCATATTCCAGAAGAATATAATCAAACGGGCCAAATGTCCGTCTTCATCCAAAATTATTTTAGTCCTTCAAATACCCTGTACTGCTTTTGAAATAATGCTGTATTTAAACAGCGTTCATTCTCCTTTTCATCTGTTCATTTTAGTCTTCCTTCCCCAGCCTTTTGACATCTTTAGAAGGTGTTGATCCTAGATAGAGAATCATAAAATCATAGAATCACAGAGCCTCGCAAGGAGCTATTTGGCTGATACTGGCTGTTGGAAAGAATTGTGTCCAAGGAGTACTCCCACCACCCCCACCTCTCCTCCTCATCCCCATTGCCTTGCACATTGTTTTCAAATCCAAATCCAATTCACTTTTGAAAGTTACGACTGAATCTGTTTCAATTACCCTTTAAGGCAGTGCATAACTGCTCACTACACAAAAGAAAACCTCCTTCATCTCCCCACTGGCTCTTTTGCTAATCATATGATTCTACTGCACTTCTGTTTTGAGACAGAACAAAACAACTAGCTATTGGCCTGTCATAGAATACAAAGCAAACTTGACATTTTAAACTGAAGTGGGTGCACTCTATTCTTTGAGGTGTTATCACTGATGATCATTCACAGTTCATTTTCCAAAGACGGGTACAAATTTGAGCTATAAAGTCAAGAAGCTCTGAGTCAATGACACAAAGACCAAGAATATTGGAAAATCTCAGCAGGTCTGACAGCATCTGTGGAGAGAGAAACAGAGCTAGTCTGGGTCATCCAGACTCGAAACGTTGACTCTATTCTCTCTCCACAGATGCTGTCAGACCTGCTGAGATTTTCTGGCATTATCTGTTTTGGTTTCAGATTCCAGCATCCGCAGTGATTTGCTTTATATCTGTGAATCAATGATGTTCTCTCAGCACACATACTTCTTGACTTAACCAACAGGCAAGGTAACGGTGGGTAATATATTGGGAAATACAAGAGTTTGGAACAGTTTTTAAATAATGTTTTCTATATAAAGAAGTATTCCCCAAACAGGTATGTAAAGTGGCAGGGGAGTTATCCACATTCGCAGCGAATATTGTGATCAACAATAATATGGTAATTAAGAAGCTGATGTGCTTGTGGGCTTACAGAGGCGCCTGAGATTATGAAAATAAATGAGTGACGCAGTTGGGCAGTGCTGAAGGAAATTGTGCAATTGAGTGTAAAGCTTTTGCCAAAAGGAAGCTAGGGAGATCACAACCCTTAAGAAAAAAGGAATTAGAGGAATATTGTGTTCCTCTGCATTGTGAATCAAGAAAATAAGAGTGATACATTTAACCAAAGCAATATTCCATTCTTTGCTGGACTAAATACAATCTAGTCAGGGCAGCATGGTGGCACAATGGCTAACACTGCTGCCTCACAGCGCCAGGGACCTGGGTTCAATTCCGGCATCGGGTCACTATCTACGCGGAGTCTGCACGTTCTCCCCGTGTCTGTGTGGGTTTCCTCCGGGTGCTGCGATTTCCTCCCACACGCCAAAGATGTTCAAGTTAGGTGGATTGGCCATGCTAAATTGCCCCTTAGTGTCCCAAGATGTGTAGGTTAGGGGGATTAGTGGGGTAAATACATAGGATTACGGGGATAGGATGGGTTAGATGCTGAGTCGGTGCAGACTTAATGGACCAAGTGGCCTCCTTGTGCACTGTAGGGATTCTGTAATTCCATTCTGTGATCTATGATTCCGCTTGTTTCTATGAATCCAGAGAGGGAGGCAGTGGCAGTGGTATTGTTGCTGGGTTAGTAATCCAGAGATCCAGGTTAACGCTCTGGGGATCCAGGTTTGAATCCCACCACAGCAGATGATGAAATTTGAATTCAATAGAAATCTGGAATTAAAAGTCTAACGATGGCCATGAAACCATTCTAAATTATCGTAAAAACCCATCTGGTTCACTAATGTCCTTTAGGGAAGGAAATCTGTTGTCCTTACCCAGTCTGGCCTACATGTGATTCCAAAGCCACAGCAATGTGGTTGGCTCTTAAATGCCCTCAGGGAAGGGCATGAAATGCTGGCCCGGCCAGCGACACCTACATCCCACAAACGAGTAGGAAATAAAATCCAGGGTGTGGTTTTATGGCCTCGCTTGAGCAAGACCGGAAATTCCCACCTGAGGTCAACGGACATTTCCATTGTCCCTCGCCTGCTCCGATTCCGTGATGGGTCAGGCGGTAAAATTCCTGCGTGAGTCTACAAATCTGTGCATCTCAGACGAAGGGTCATCCTGACTCGAAACATTGACTTTATTCTCTCTTTCCATAGATGTTGCATTTCTCCAGCATTTTCTGTTTTTGTTTCAGATTCCACCATCTCAAGCATTTTGCCTTTAGATAAATCTGTGCGGTTTGTTGCCCTTGGATTTTAGAAGTGAAAAGAAATCTGTAAATTCAAACGTGCCTGCAATCACAAAACATGCAGCATTCAAAAGATAATTTTGGTGGTAAAACTATCAGTTTGCTAATCTTATTAAAATATTGTCCGTCTTTTGAAAAACAAAACCGTCACACGAATTGCAATTCTGAACAATCTGCGTTATTTCAGTGTACGCTATTCTTTAGAAGCTGTAGCTATTTGAGGATGAGAACACAGAGAGAATAATCTGAAATGATGATAGATAATTAATTCCACGCACACAAAATAAAGAAGCTGAGTTATCTGTCCAACTGCAATCCTGTGAATAGGAGCGTCTTCCCCTGGCACTAAAACACTACCTACTGACGAGAATTATCGCTCCCATTTGTCACCATGGAGAAGACAACCATTTCTCATGTTTCTGAAAAGGTCAACAGCGAAAAAGGGTTGTTTACAAAATGTGTTTGAATCAGCTGGGCAGCTGCATAAATAGATTAATATTTAACTTTGTGTTAAATTAGGAACAAAGCCAACAGAACATGTTCTGTAACACAAAGTATGTTTATTTACCTGTCTATTTTGAGTTGGCCTTTTTTTTCTGCTTTAGTTTAAAAAGCTTTGATCTAAGATTACTTAAGAGGAATGATTAAAGTTTTTGAAGCCACATGTAAGATTGAGGCTAAGACTTGAACCTCAGAATACTTCTTTCTATTGGGAAGTGTGTGGTTCTTTATTTTGCATCTTTTGATGGTGCAATTTTTTTCTTTAATGGGGTGTAGGCATCGTGGGCAATGCCTGTATTTGTTGCCCATACCTAATTGCCCTCTAACAGAACTCAGAGTCAACCACAGGGCAGGACAGTGGCACAGTGGTTAGCACTGCTGTCTCACAGCGCCAGGAACCTGGGTTCGATTCCTGGCTTGGGTCACTGTCTGTGCAGAGTCTGCACATTCTCCCCGTGTCTGCGTGGGTTTCCTGAAGGTGCGCTGGTTTCCTCCAACAGTCCAAAGATGTGCGGGTTAGGTGGATTGGCCATGCTAAATTGACCCTCAACGTCAGGGGTCTAGCTAGGGTAAATACATGGGGTTATGGGGATAGGGCCTGGATGGGATTGTGGCTGGTGCAGACTCGATGGGCCAAAAGGCCTCTTTCTATGCTGTAGCATTCTATGATAACTCTATGATAACACATTGTTGTGGGTCTGGAGTCATGTGCAAGGCAGACCAGGTAAGGATGGTAGATTTCCTTTCCTCAAGACTATGAACCAGATAGGTTTTTACAGCAATCTACAATGGTTTCAGGGTCATCATTAGACATGTAATTCCACGGCTTTTATTGAATTCAAATTTCACCATCTGCCATGGTGGGATTCAATCAGGGCAGTACCTTGGGCCTCAGGGTTACTAGTCAGTATCAATACCATTATGCCACTGCCACACCTCCCAATCAAGACTAATGAAAGTTTTTAAAGTTTACTTATTAGTGTCACAAGCAGGCTTACATTAACACTGCAATGAAGTTATTGCGAAAATCTCCTAGTCGCCACATTCCGGCGCCTGTTCGGGTACACTGAGGGAGAATTTAGCATGGCCAATGCACCTAATTAGCACGTCTTCAGGACTGTAGGAGGAAACTGGAGCACTTGGAGGAAATCCACACAGACATGGGGAGAACATGCAGATTCCGCACAGCCAGTCACCCAAGACTGAGAATCGAACCGGGTCCCTGGGCGCTGTGAGGTAGCAGTGCTAACCACTGTGCCACTCGTGAAAGCCTTCTTCCTGCAATGATATGATGTGAGCTTGATTCCCTACAATACCATGCTACATTTTATTCATTGCTACAATTTTCTTCTCCGTTTTGTGGAGCAGAAAGTTTCAGTTCATGCATTAGCCCGTTAGTCCCATGCGTTCTGACCTTTAGACCCCTGGCTTCTTTCAGTTAAGTTGCATCTGGTCAATGACTATGGTCTGTTGTGCCCAGTTCCTTCAGCATTATGGTCTCACCTCGGCACTATTACAACTCTTTAAATGGCCCCTCCCTGATTGTCGTTCATGAGCGATTTGTCGGGATTGCTGCTCTTGGCTCTTCCTTGGATGCCTCACTGTGCAGATGTTCACAGCATCAGGGGAGCTATTTTCATACCAGTCCAGCGCCATTCACATTCTGTTGAAATATTCCCACTTGTTTTGTGTCCCACCCCAGCGTGGGAGGAATGCAACCCAAGCGCAAAGGGGTGGAGGCAGCTCTGCGCCCTCCAATGACTTCCACTTCCCATTGTTCTCAGAACCAGCGACCAATGGGGTATTAGAGCAAACCCTAACATGCAACGCCTTTTTTAGAAATCTGTAGGATGATATTCAACACGCAGTAAGCATTAATGCAATCAGCACTGGCGGCAAGCCAATCAATGTCCCAATTTATATGAACCAGGTGAGCACGGCCAGCATTTTTCAAAGTGCGATCACAACATCTGTTGGTGCAGCAAGAACTCTCAGGAGTAATCCCGTGCAGAAGGGAATCGTGTTTTGCGGGCAATCTCCCGTAACCTGGTGTTCTATTAAAAGAAAGAGATGACAAACACTTGTACAGCAGCTGGTGTTGGGTTACACAATAAACAATGTGGAACAATTAGCTGATTAAAGGATTTTCCACCATTCCTTTTCTCTGAACATGTGGTTATTCTTAACTATAGGCAGCCAGATTTTTATCACAATAAATTGCTATCCCAGTTACTCACATGTCATGAACCTTTTCAATGCAGTGAGCCTAACGCCATCATATGTTGCCGCCATATGCAAGACTGAGTGTCCATCTGTCTACTCGTGATCTGATGCAGTTAGATATGATGACTCTTGACAGCACATCATGGAATCAGAGCATCACAGAACTGGTACAGTGCAGAACGAGGCATTCAGCCCATCGTGTCCACCTCCACCTGCCTCCTCCGCATTCTCACACAGCGCATTCCAGATCGTAACCATTCACTGCGTAGAAGTTTTTTCTCAAATCGCTTTTGCTTCTTTGACCTTGCTTTAAATCTGTGCCCTCTCATTCTCAACCTATTTAAGAGTGGGAACAGTTTCTCCCTTTTTGCTCTGTCCAGACCCCCCATGATTTTGAACACTGCTATCAAATCTTATCTCAGCCCTCTCTTTTCCAAGAAAAATATTCCCAACCTCTCCAGTCTATCTTCATAACTGAAGTTCCCCATCTCTGGAACTATTCTCGTGAACCTTTTCTACATTCTCTCCAAGCCTTCCCAGCTTTCCTAAACTGCAGTGGCCAGAACTGGATGCAATACTTCATGCTGACATTGAACTAATGCCTTACACACGTTCAACATAAGCTACTTACGTACTCTATGCCCCTATTGATAGGGCCTAGGATTCTGTACACTTTAATAACTGCACTCTTAACCTGTCCTGCCACCTTTAATTAAATGCATATACGCAGCCAGATCCCTCAGCTCCTCAAGGGAGGCAATGGCCTAGTGGTATTATCGCTAGACTACTTATCCTGAAACTCAACTAATGTTCTGGGACCTGAGTTCAAGTCCCGCCACAGCAGATAGTGGAATTTGAATTCAGTAAAAATATCTGGAATTAAGAATCTACTGATGACCACGAAACCATTGTCGATTGTCAGAAAAACCCATCTGTTTCACTAACGCCCTTTAGGGAAGGAAATGTACCATCCTTACCTGGTCCGGCCTACACGTGACTCCAGGGCTACAGCAATGTGGTTGTCTCTCAACTGCCCTCTGAAATGGCCTAGCAAGCCACTCAGTTCAAGGGTGACGAGGGATGGGCAATAAATGCTGGCCAGCCATGTCCCACAAATGAAATTAAAAAAAGCTCCTGCTCCCCATAAAGTTGTATCCTTTATTGTAAATTTTCTCTCCATGTTCTTTCTACCAAAATGAATCACTTCGCATTTCTCCACATTGAGCTACATCTGTCACCCGTCTGCCCTCTCTGCTGACATGTCAATGTCCATGTGAAGCTCTACACGCATCCTTCTTACAGTTCACAATTCTCCCAAGTTTCATATCCACAAATTGTCCCCTGCACACCAAGGTCCAGGTCATTAATATAGATCAGGGAAAGCAAGGGTCCCAACACTGACCCCTGGGAAATGTCACTATAAACCTTCCTCCAGCCTGAAAAACATCCATTAACCACTACTCTCTGTTTCCTGTTACTCAGCCAATTTCATAACCATGTTGCGACTGCCTCTTTTATTGCACAAGCTATAACTTCACTCACAAGTCCCTTGTGTGGCACTGTATCAATTGGATTTTGAAAACCAGGTATATCACCTTAACAGCATTGCCCTCATCAACCCTCTCTGTTACCTTTTCAAAACACTTTGGCAAGTTCGTTAAACATGATGTTCCCTTAAGAAATCCATACTGGCTTATCTTAATTAACCCACATTTGTCCATGTGACTATTAATTTTGTCCATGATATTTTTTTCTAAACTATCCTCATAGGTTCCACAATTTGACTTCCAGCTGATGTTAATAATTGAATTGAATCCATTTGACATCCACCGTCTTCTTTCAAACAAGCCATATAATGCATTGTAATCTTATTAGCCAGGCTATTATGCATCTTAAAAGTTATTTCTATCATTCAAATGTTTAGATTTCTGATGGCTGCTGCTTTGGCTCAATCTGGTGGTGGAAGGAGAGCCTTAGCTGATCAGCCAAGTGATTCACCACTAAATCCTGTGCTGTGTTTTAGCCTGCGGCTTGACTTCAGGTCAGAATCCGTTAAGGTCCAATCTGAATGCTGTTTCTCCCTCCAATTTAACATACACTTTTTCTTCCTAAGATTGAACTTCTAAAACATTTATAGCTAAGCTATATTACCTATAACTTATTCAGAATTAATAATTCAGAATCAGTAGCAAGTGCTGACCTTAGATCTGCTCCAATAGGAGCTGAATCGGATTTGGATACAGAATCATAGAATTGCTACCGTGCAGAAAGAGGCCATTCAGCCTATCGAGCCTGCACCAACAACAATAATCCCACCCAGGCCCTATCCCCTTACCCCCACGTATTTACCCTGCTAATCCCCCTGACACTAAGGGCAATTTAGCATGGTCAATCCACCTAACCTGCACATCTTTGGACTGCGGAAGGAAACCAACACACCCAGAGGAAACCCATGCAGGCATGGGGAGAACATACAAACTCCACACAGTCACCCAAGGCCAGAATTGAACCCAGGTCCCTGGTGCTGTGAGGCAGCAGTGCTAACCACTGTGCCACCGAGCTGCCCTTGGGGGGATATCAAAGGTGACATCGGAGCCTGTACTAATATTATTTCTAGAGGATTTAAATCAGTCTCAAATAGGTCATTTCTTTTTGGGACTGAAGGTTATGAAAAATATACCTTTTATATTGTTTCCATGGGCTTCGGAAACAGTATTTTCAATGTTTGTAAGCCAAGAAAGGAGATTTGATTGGGGTGTTCAAAATCACAAGGGGTGTATTGAACAGAGTAGATAGGAATAATGTTCCCATTGGTGGAATGGGCAAGAACCATGTTCAGGTGATTGGCAAAAGAACCAATTATGAGCTGAGGATACAGTGGGTGCTTCGAAGTCTGGAATGCACTGCCTGGGTTGGTGAAGGAAGACTCAATTGTGGCTTTCAAAAGCGAATTGGATAAACACCTGAAGATAAAATAGTTGCTGGGCTAAGACTATAGTGCAGGGGAGTGGGACTAGCAGAGTGGCTCATGCAGAGAGAGAGAGGGGATGGTATATACATGACAGGCTGAATGGCCTACTTCTGTGCTGCAACCATTCTTTGATGCTGTGAATCTGAGGTATTCTGTTTAATTCCTTCACAATGCCCCAGGTTTTCTAAACCTTTCAATTTAATGTATTGGGATCATTCTGAAATATAGACAGCAATTTTGACTCACAAATGGGTTTGGTTCAGGTGGATTGTAAATATTTAATAATTGTCAAACCTAATTCATGTCAACTATGTCCACCTTCAGTTTAGATGGATGTGGGACAGGAGAAGGGTAACCCATGGGACGGCACGGTGGCACAGTGGTTAGCACTGCTGCCTCACAGCTCCAGAGACTTGGGTTCAATTCCTGGCTTGGGTCACTGTCTGTGTGGAGTCTGCACGTTCTCCCCATGTCTACGTGGGTTTCCTCCGGGTGCTCTGGTTTCCTCCCACAGTCCAAAGATGTGCAGGTTAGGTGAATTGGCCATGCTAAATTCTCCCTCAGTGTACCAAACAGGCGCCGGAATGTGGCGACTAGGGGATTTTCACAGTAACTACGACTATGATTCTCCCATCGCGACGCACAACATTTTTGGTGGGAGATGCGCGTCTCCGGCCTTGTACCGGGATTTGCGCAAGTGCCGGGAACGCATGCGCATCTCCCAGAGCTGGCAAACAGTCACCGGTCAGACCATACTGGAAACCGGTGGGAAGGCAGGTACGTCATTTGAATCTGTTTTAAATGTATTTTAAACATGCCTGGCAGTTCATTATCGGGAACTTTCAGGTCCCAATTGAATCTGCCACCCCGCCAGGAGTACTTCATTCCGGTGGGATTCAGACCAGCTCCCCATGTTTGGGGAGCGAGCGGGAGACCTCGCCGGAGTGAAGGGGGGGGGGCAATCGGGACCCCCAAGGGGGTTGGGCGGTGGGGGGATGGTGCCCCCTGGGCATGGGCATCCTGGCAGTGCTTAGCCGGTGCCCCCAGCACTGCCCAAGGGGCAAAGTGCCCATGGCCAGGTGGCACCTTGGCACTGCCCACTGGGCATCGGGCAGTGCCAAGGGGGCAGAGCCTATTGTGGGTGGGGCCAAGGGGGCGATCGGTGGGAGTGGGGAGTCCTGCAGACAGGATCGGTCTGGGATGGAGAGAGGGCAGCGATTGGGGCGGGCTGGGGGTGGGTTGGTCTGCCGGGGGGCGGGGGGGGGGGGGGGGGGCTGCCTCCTGGGGGGGATCGCCACTGCTGATGGGGAGGGGGCGGAGGCTGTGCACCAGGGCACTCTGGGACGGGGCAGGGGGGGCATCAGGGCTGGCCTGGGAGTGGTCGTGGGTGCTGCGATCAGGCTGTGGAGGGGGCTGGAGGGGCGGCACTACACGGGTCCCAAGCTGGCCAGCACTCAAGCTGGTCAGCAAACGGGGAGTCTGACAGATTGGGACCACTGCGCATGCGCGGAGTTCCAGAACTGTCAAACTCTGGCCCCACCCCCCTGGGTTTTTAATGATATTCACGACTGGGATCTCTGCAGTGCATCAAGTGGGGAGATTCGGGTGAGAAACTGAACTGACAAAACAGTTGGGATTTAGAACAGTTTTCCCACCAATTCAGCACTTTTGGGAGATGTTGCAGTATTAATGTAAATCTACTTGTGACGAATAAATAAACTTTACTTCAATGAGTCCGTACCCAGAAGTGGATTATTTTGTTGAATATTTTAAACGTAGAAAACGTAGAAACCCTACAGTGCAAAAGGAGGCCATTCTGCCCATTGAGTCAGCACCGATAACAATCCTACCCCACGCTCTATCCCCACAATCCCACACATTTACCCCACTAATCCTCTAACCAACACATCCTGGGACACTAAGGGGCAATTTAGGAGGCTTATGTGCCTTAGATTTTTTATCTTTACTGCTTGGTCGGGTTTCATGTGTCTCAAGAAATGCAGCAGCTAAAAGGAGGGGACAGCTACTGTATGCAAAATGTAGGTGACTTTCCAGCACTGCTGGTGAGCCGGGGGGATGAGCAGGAAGACTTCCCACAGGAAGTCCAGGTAAAGCTGTTTCTCTCCCCATGATCAGAACAACTCCCCCAACCCTCCCCAACAATCACTGCTTTCCTCCCTATGACCCTACAATCACCAACGCCACCCAGCACAGTTCTAACCCAAAATATCTCCCATACCACACAATAACACCCAACCCTCCGATTACCTGCGCACTCATCCCTCGCAATCTCCGAGCAGTTGGAAACCATTTACTTCTGGACTGAGACCTCTTGGACATTCCCCACCTAACGGAGCCAAGGCTGGCAACCTGGCTAGCTTCCGGGTGGGGTGCCTACTGCAAAGAAACATGCACACTGTGGAGTTAATACTGTGTTCGGCCAAAGTGGACTTTCCCAAACAAAACCCCTCCTCACACTTCAAAATTCTGCTCCAGTAAATACCAGGGTCACAGTATCCGCGGTCTGGATTGTAGAATGCATTGTTTATTGGTATATACAGCAACAGAAAATTTCAGGAAAACTTTTAACAAATGCAAAAAAACAAAATTGCTCAGATTTTGTGTTGGGAATGCCAGGAACAACCATTCTCTTCACTGAAACTAACAGCAACATCCGGAATCTGTTAACACACAGAATAATGCGGAAATCCGAATATTTCGATCAGTATTGTTGACAGAAGCTGCACGCTCCTCCAGACGTGCTGTGGAGGTCCCCACAGAGTACAATTCCTAAACAATCAGTGAATTGACAAAAACTTCACATTTTTATGCAGCTAGTTTCACGCTGAAATGCTTGAAAATGTTCAACAGACTTTGTTGAATTGGAGCAATTGTGTTTTCAAGGGTACCAAGTTGATATTTTTTTATCCATTCGTGGGACATGGGCGTCACTGGCTGGTCAGCATTTATTGCCCATTACCAGTTGCCCTTGGAGGATAGTTGAGAGTCAACCATATCACTGTGGCTCTGGTGTCACATGTAGGCCAGACCAGGCAAGGATTTCCTTCCCTAAAGAACATGAGTGAACCAGATGGGTTTTTACGACAATCGACAATGGTTTCATGGTCATCAGTAGATTCTTAATTCCAGATTTTTTTTACTGAAGTCACATTGCGCCATCTGCCGTGGTGGGATTCGAAACCGGCTCCCCAGAACGTTAGCTGAGTTTCTGGATTAATAGTCTCACGATAATACCACTCGGCCATCGCCACCCCTAATTTACTGCTCAACCACTCACTGGCCTGGAAAAGTCAGTTTATAATTGTGGAATGTGTCCATAATGTTAAAAAATATTCCACATATTTTTAAATTAATATATTTTTAAAAAATGTTTGTTTGTACTTATTTAAGTTGAAAATTGAAATTAATAATGGATTCCGTCACAGCTGATGAGGGTCATCTGGACTTGAAAGGTTGGCTCTATTCTCTCCCCAAAGAAATCAAGGGACCTGGATAACACAGAACCATAGAAACCAATTGAAAATTACAGCTCAGAAACAGGCCATTTGGCCCTTCTTGTCTGTGCTGAACCATTTTTTGCCTAGTCCCACTGACCTGCACTTGGACCATATCCCTCCACACCCCTCTCATCCATGAACCCCTCCAAGTTTTTCTTAAATGTTAAAAGTGACCCCCGCATTTACCACTTTATCCGGCAGCTCATTCCACACTCCCACCACTCTCTGCGTGAAGAAGCCCCCCCTAATATTCCCTTTAAACTTTTCTCCTTTCACCCTTAACCCATGCCCTCTAGTTTTTTTCTCCCCTAGCCTCAGCGGAAAAAGCCTTCTTGCATTCATTCTATCTATACCCATCAAAATCTTATACACCTCTATCAAATCTCCCTTCAATCTTCTACGCCCCAGGGAATAAAGTCCCAACCTATTCAATCTCTCTCTGTAACTCAGCTTCTCAAGTCCCGGCAACATCCTTGTGAACCTTCTCTGCACTCTTTCAACCTTATTTACATCCTTCCTGTAACTAGGTGACCAAAACTGTACACAATACTCCAAATTCGGCCTCACCAATGCCTTATATAACCTTACCATAACACTCCAACTTTTATACTCGATCAATTTATACAGATTTATACAGATCAATAATCAACCCCTTTCTTCACCTCTTTACTTCTTATATATTCATTCGTGGGATATGGGCGTCGCTGGCTGGCCAACATTTATTAACCATCCCTAGGTGCCCAAGGGCAGTTGAGAGTCAACCATATTGCTGTAGATCGGGAGTCACATGTAGGCCAGATCAGGTAAGGACGGCAGATTTCCTTCCCTCAAGGACATTTGTGAACCAGATGGGTTTTTCTGACAATCGACAATGGTTTCATGGTCATCAGTAGATTCTTAATTCCAGATTTTTTTTTATTGAATTTGCATTTCAGCATCTGCCTTGATGGGATTCGAAACTGGCTCCCCAGAGCATTAGCTGAGTTTCTGGATTAATAGTCTAGCATTAATATCACTAGGCCACGCCTCCCCCTACTATTTATATGGCTGCAGAAAAGTATTGGATTACTTTTACGTTAGCTGCCTGTCTCTTCTCATACTTCTCTTTCCATCTCTAATTAGTTTTTCTCACTTCTCCTCTGCTTTTTCCATGGTTCTTAATTGTGTTACCTGCCCGGTATCTGTTCTAGGCACCATTTTTTCTGCTTTCTCTTATTCTCTATCTGTTTGGTCATCTATATGCTTTGGATTTGTTTGCTCTCATTATCCACCTTGTGGAAATGCACTTTGTTAGTATCCAAACTGCCTCCTCTTTAATACAGTGCATTGTTTTCCATTACGGTTTTGCCTGCCCATCTTCGATTCCAATTTGTCTGGGCCAGATCCATTCTCACTCCATTAAGATATCTCCCCCCGACCCCACCCCCCGCCCCCCCCCCCCCCCCCCCCCCCCCCCGCCCCGTCCATGTTCCCAATTAATTATTTTTACACTAGATTGCTCCTTGTCATTTTACCCAACTTAAACCTTATGATATTCAATATCCTCCATATGTTCTACTGACACTTGATCCATTTGACCCACTTCCTCTCCCGAATCAAGTCTAGCAATCAATCCCTCCTTCCTCATTGTACTGGACTGATCTAGAACATTCTCCAAAACTCTCTGGAAACTTTTACCTTTCTCTGCCTCTAAGTTATTACTAGCCCAGTCACGATAAGGGCAATTTTGATATGATTTGCTTTGATTTGATTTGATTTATCATTGTCACATGTATTAACATACAGTGAAAAGTATTGTTTTTTGCACGCTATACAGACAAGGCATACCATTCATAGAGAAGGAAATGAAGACCCCATTATAACTGCTCGATAATTCTATAAATCTCGCACCTCACTGTCACTTCCTGGCAAATTTGTTCCTCTATATCTTTCCCACTGGTTGATAATCTATAGAACATTCCCTGTAATATGAAGCTATCTTATTGTTTCTTAGCTCTAACCAAATCGGTTCTGTCTCTTACCCCTCTGCGACATCCTCTCTCCTTCATCAATAATCAACTCCTCATGCTTTCTTTCCATCCCTATCTTTCCTGAACATCTTGTCTCCAGGGATATTTAATATCCCATCCCACCCTCCTTTGAGCCGGGATGGAATTTTCCGGCCCACTCGCCCGCCACCAGGATCAACTGATCCTGCCAACAATCAATGGAATTCTGACTGACCCGCCACATTCCCCCACAGTGGGCCCCAGCACGGCGGGACTGGAAAAACCCAGCCCTGGTCTCTGTTATTTCCACAATAAAGGTAAGAATCAGGAGTAGGTGGAGGCTGTGCAGCGGCTCCAGGCTGTTCAATAAGATCGGGGATGGCTTTCTACCCCAACTCCACATCTCCCTGTTCTCCCAGGTCTCTTGGTTTCCTTTGAGTTCAACAATTTATCGACCTCAGTTTTGAAAATACTTAATGACTGAGCAACCGTCGCCTTCTGGGGTAGAAAATTCCAAAGGTAAGAGAGGGTACCTCAGACACGAAAGGCACCAACTGATGCACAGTAATCTGATCTCCAATATATGTTGATCACTGCGGGACATGGGGAAGCACTGTGTCAGTTTATTGAGCATCAGTTGGACACTGCCACCAAGTGAAAGAATCTGTGCACTGCAGATTGACCTGACAGCAACCGGAACGACAATTTGCATTTATATAGCACCGTTAACATAAGGTAAAAAACAATCCCTGGTTCTTCGCAGGACAACACTGAAAGCAATGCTAGGAGGGGTGGATGCAAGCTTTATCAAAGGGAGAGACCGAAAGAAGGAGAGGAAGGTTGAGGGGCAGAATGGCTTAGGGAGGGGTTAGGGCCCAGGCAACTGAAGGTAAGTTTAAGTTTATTTATTGGTGTCGCAAGTAGGCTTACGTTAACACTGCAATGAAATTACTGTGAAATTCCCCTAGTCGCCACACTCTGGTGCCTGTCTGGATACACTGAAGGAGAATTTAGCATGGTCAATGCACCTAACTAGCATGTATTTCAGACCTGTGGGAGGAAATCGGAGCACCTGGAGGAAACCCACGCAGACACGGGGAGAATGTGCATCCTCCACACAGACAGTGACCCAAGCCAGGAATCAAACCCGGGTCCCTGGCGCTGTGAGGCAGCAGTGCTAACCACTGCACCACCGTGCCACTCTGATAGGGCCGATAATAGTGAGATGAAGGGAATAGGGGACGCACAGAAACCCAGAGTTCATGGAATGTTTTTAGGAATGGAGAAGGTTAATGTGATAGGAAAATGCAAGCCCTTGACGGGATTTGACATGACCCAAGAGGCAAAAACAGTTCAGACCAGTATTCTTATTGCCCAGTGTTTAATAGTGTTCTACTTTAAGGTGTACAAGAGAAGTTCAGAGCGGTATTCTTATTTCCCCATTTTACACTGGTTTTTCCCTTCTGGGAAGGATGAACATTTTAAATTCAGAAGGATCCTGAAGCATAATTATTTTTCTCATACTTTAAAAGTTAAAATTGTGCTGATATGATCGAGAATCCTGAACATCGGAGAAAATATGTGTAGAGAAGAAAATTAAAATAATCCATATACACGCCGGAGGAAGTCTGGCAGCCAGGTGCATTTTAGTGATTCTTTGTTCCTTTATTCTGCAATGAAAAATAAAGAATATTGAGTGACCTTCAAAGCTAAGAAGAAGCAGGTACAAATGCCTTTAATCGGGAAGATTGAGCCATTTGACCAAGAGGTGGAAAACTAGGGGGCAATGTATCGAAAGGCTGTGTTATTTCTTTGTAGCTAATGAGATCACTGCAGAAGGAAAATGAAAGGTTATACTACTCACAGCCTGTGGCCCATTAACCCTAACCCTAAATATAATGGAGCCTAGTAAGGAGCATAACATCACCTGACGCTCCAGACACAAGCAGCACAAACGAAGACAGAGAATTTGGCCCTCAGCTGGGACCAGAGAATCCAGCTGGCATGGACGGCCAGAGAATTCTGACCAAAATCTTTTGACCGGATGGTGGAAATGGTCGAAGATAATTTTGACTCCCAACCTTCGGTCATCATGTGGGGGTATAAACTTCATTCTGCAGTCTGGGGAGCCAGGAGAGACTATTTCTGGTTTAATGGCCCGGTTGAGAGGGTTAGCAAAGCACTACAAATTCAGCCCACTCTGGAGGAGATGTTAAGAGATCGTTCGGTCTGCGGAATCAATAGAAAAAGCTGCTGGCTGAGACTAAACTCCGAAAGCTGTAGAGATGGTCCAGGTGACTGAATGTGCTGGACACAGCGTAAGTGAATTACAAAGAGTGCCCAACAAGGTGTGCCATTTGTGGTGGGAAACGCCGAGGAACAGCTCAAGGGAGGATGCAGCAGAGCCTGAGAAAAGGAGTCCAACACTGGGGGTGGAAGCTTGTTTTCAATGTGGGGGAACGGACTCCCAAGAAACTTGCCGATGCAGAAATTACATATGTTTCCTTTGCAGGAGGAAGGATCATTTATAAATGTGGGTCAGAATGAAGCAGGTAGGACAGAATTCACAAAAATAAAACATAGGTTACTTTAGCACTGTTAAAGGAACTGGCTGAGAAGCCCAACAAGAGATCCAAATCATATACTATAAATCAGGTCCAACTCAGTAAGGTGCCACCTATAGAAATAGCTTCGACTGTCAACAGCAGTTCCCTTAAAGCGGAAGTCGACACAGGAGCCGTGGCCACAGTCATAGTGGAACAAGCATTGCGATACCTTCAAAAAGCTCGGCAACTCCTGAGGTTGAGTAATTCAGAAGCCATTTTGACTACTTATACAGGAGAGATGCTGAAGACAGCAGGATCAGTTACAGTAACAGTATCCTACAGAAACCAAACAGCACAATTGCCTGTTCTAGCGATTGAGAGTCACAGACCTTGTCTCATCGGTCAGGACTGGTTGAAACAGATAAAATTAGACTGCCCGGAGATAACAAATATTCGGGATGGAGGATTTCAACAGCTACTGTCAGATACAAAGTAAAAGTTTATTTATTAGTGTCACAAGTAAGGCTTACATTAACACTGCAATGAAGTTACTGAGAAAATCCCCTAGTCGCCACACTCTGGCACCTGTTTGGCGACACTGAGGGAGAATTTTAACATTGCAAATGCACCTAACCAACACATCTTTTGGACTGGGGGACGAAACCGGAGCACTCGGAGCACAGGGGAAAACGTGCAGACTCTGCACACACAGTGACCCAAGCCAGGAATTGAACCCGGGTCCCTGGTGCTGTGAGGTAGCAGTGCTAATCACCATGCCTCTGTGCCACCCTACTCTGAGGTTTTCCAAAAGGAACTGGAAGAATAAAAGAGGTTAAAGCCAAAAGTTATTTGAACCTTGAGACAACAGCTGGCTTTTTTAGGCCCACCCACTGCCTTAAGCACTCCATCATAAAGTAGAAGTGGAGCCAGGAAGATTGGGGGACTTAGGTGACATTAAGTCTGTAGTTTTCTGAATGGGCTGTGCCTATTGTCCCTATTCTAAATCAAGTTCATCTGGAGATCAAAGATGGATTGTGTCCGCAGGGAGGCGATGCACAAATCTCCAGAGAACGGAGGGAAAAACGTTCCCAACGCCGCCCTCATCCTGATGGCCACCTTTGTGTGCGGCTGCATCAAGCTGTGTGTAGATCCTCGGTACAGTAACAGCAAGTGCCACTATTTTTTGAGGTTCTACCTGTCCCAAGTGTTGCGGAGGATGGGTCTGGCCACATTGCCGCGGAACGCTCCAAGTAGTTGGACCGTACCGCAGCACCTGTCCTTCGTGGAGAAATTCTTCCGGAAACACACCTTTGACCACATGGCTATCAAGCAGTGGTCAGCACGTAATGTCCTTGAGGCCCTGAGAGAAAAGGAGATGGCAGATCCTGTCGGATGGTTCCCTGAGCGGACTGTCAATGTCATTTGGCAGAATGCCTCATCACCAGAACTCACAAACAAGCACCAAGACCTGGCTTGGCTGGTGGTGAGAAGGGCACTCCCCGTCAGATCCTTTATGCACGCCCGGGGTCTCAACCTCACCGCACGCTGCCCTCGAAGCGGCTGCGGGGCTGATGAGACGGTCGCACACCTCCTTGTGGAATGTGCCTTTGCAAAGAAGGTCTGGAACGAGATGCAGTGGTATTTGTCGCGGTTCGTCCTGGGCAGCTCGGTGACGCAGGACTCTGTGCTCTACGGGCTGTTTCCGGGGACGCACATCGAGACAAAAATCAACTGCTGCTGGAGGGTCATCAACTCGGTGAAGGACGCGCTTTGGTCCGCCCGAAACTTGCTGATCTTCCAGCTGAAAGAATTGTCCTCGACCGAGTGTTGCAGACTGGCACATTCCAAGGTCCAGGACTACATGCTCAGGGACGCGCTCAAGCTTGGGGCAGCCGCCGCCAAGGCACAATGGGGAAAGGCCACCGTGTAAAGCGTCTCAACCGAGGCAGACCGAGGGCCGGGTAACTGCAGAATACCCTCGGCCTGCGTAACTGTGTGCCAACCTGAAAAATAACGGCACACAGTAAACTCTGACACATGTATATAGTTTTAAGAAATGAAATGTAACGGAATGTAATGTTTTTGTAAATGAGCACGGTATTGTACTGTAAAAATGATTCTTTTTTGCACTGTTTATGACTTTTGGATCTGTAATTTTGCAATGTTTTATCGGAGAGTTTTTTTTTTGTGAATAAAGTATATTTTTGAAATTAAAAAAAAAAATCACAAAAAGTCACCATTAGGGCCAGCGGGTAAACGGACAGTTATCTCACCCACGACCTCATTAATTGCAACTCTGGGATGATTCTGCCTTTGGTTTCCAATCTCTGTTTGGGTTTAAGGTTCCCTGGAGGCTGGGAGGATCAGTCTCCCTACTCCGTTTGAGTGTGTCTCAAAAAATTCAAGCTTTGGAAAGACAAACCCATCACACCAAAAATTTCAATCTGTGACGATTATCTCCTCTTTACGGTTCGCTCGCCTCCTCTTCCCTCCCAATTGCTCCCTTCTTAACGTTGGTTCTTCACCTGCCACAAGAGGGGCAAAAAGCTGTCACTGGAGGTAATTTTCCCTGTGTCCATTAGAAACAGTAATGCTGTTAGCAGCAAACATGACTAAACACCAATGCTGCCATCATTCCCTCAGATCATACTGAGGTTTACCATTGAAAGGAGCGGATACGCAATGGGCCCTATTTTACCATTTTCATTCTAACTGCTGGGCGCACATGAAACTGGGAGTGTTTCAGATCCGACTTTTAGACACATTCTCAGGTGCCCCCATACGCACTCTGCCTGAAAAAATATCGGCGATTCCGAATCGCACTGCAGAAGCCTGTGGGCGGGGCTGAACATGCCCAAAGTTCTGCAGCTCCGATCGGCGCCTCCAACTGCGCATGCGCAGAAAAACAGAAGATAGAATGTGGCTCCTCTGCCACACCGTTCCCAGGACGGATAATGCCTCCCCCTGTACCCCACAAATATTGGCCCACCCCCACAACACTACTGACCCCCTTATCCCCCACCCCCTCCGCCACCCAGACCGATCGCATCCCCCTCACTGATCACAGGCAGAGTGGCAGGGGGCCCACCCCTTCTCCCCCCACACCGATCTCAAGCAGAGAGCTGTCAGACGCTTGGCACTTATCTCCTCATGAGCTGGAGCGCCCGAATTGGACTTTTGTAGAGCATGTCTGTTTTTAGATGGGCGAACGGGGTGGTAAAGGGGGAAGTGCCGGTAAGGTTGAGTGTGGAGCCCATTAATTTAAATGCAAGCAAATGCAAATCGGGCGCGGTTCCGATCGCGGCCATTTTCAGGCCTTGATAAAGGGGAAACTGGCGCGGAGGCAGACGCGGATCACACTAGTCGTCTTGCTCCTGACTTTACCAAGTTTTCGCGCCCAAAAATGGGCGCAACTTGATGGTACATAAGAAATAGGCACAGGAGTAGGCCATCTAGCCCCTCAAGCCTGCTCTGCCATTCAATAAGATCATGGCTGATCTGATAGTGGGTTCAGTTCCACTTACCCGCCCGCTCCCCATAACCCTTAATTCCCTTAATGGTTAAAAATCTATCTATCCGTGACTTAAATACATTTAACGAAGTAGCCTCTACTGCTTCAATGGGCAGAGAATTCCAAAGATTCACTATCCTCTGGGAGAAGAAGTTCCTCCTCAACTCTGTTCTAAATTGACTTCCCCGTATTTTGAGGCTATGCCCCCTAGTTCTTGTTTCCATTGTAAGTGGAAATAACCTCGCTGCTTCTACCCTGTCTAGACCCTTCATTATCTTATATGTCTCTATAAGATCTCCCCTCAACCTTCTAAACTCCAATGAGTACAGGCCCAATCTACTCAATCTCTCCTCATAAGCTAACCCCCTCATCTCCGGAATCAACCTGGTGAACCTTCTCTGTATCCCCTTCAAAGCTAATATATCCTTTCTTAAATAAGGGGACCAACATTGTACACAGTACTCTAGGTGCGGCCTCACCAGTACCCTGTACAGTTGCAGCATGACCTCCCTGCCTTTATACTCCATCCCCTTCGCGATAAAGGCCAACATTCAATTTGCCTTCTTGATTACCTGCTGCACCTGCAAACTGAGTTTTTGTGATTCATGCACAAGGACCCCCAGGTCCCTCTGCACAGTAGCATGTTGTAATTTTTCACCGTTTAAATAATAGTCCATTTTACTATTATTCCTTCCAAAGTGGATAACCTCACACTTACCAACGTTATACTCCATCTTCCAGATCCTTGCCCACTCACAGCCTATCCAAATCTCTCTGCAGACTCTCTGTGTCCTCCACGCAATTTGCTTTCCCACTCATCTTTGTGTCATCCGCAAACTTTGTCACCCTATATTCAGTCCCCTCCTCCAGATCGTCTATGTATATGGTAAATAGTTGAGGCCCCAGCACCGATCCCTGCGGCACGCCACTAGTCACTGATTGCCAACTGGAAAAGCACCCATTTATTCATAGAAATCATAGAAACCCTAGAGTGCAGAAGGAGGCCATTCGGCCCATCGAGTCTGCACCGACCACAATCCCACCCAGGCCCTACCCCCACATATTTTACCCACTAATCCCTCTAACCTACACATCCCAGGACTCTAAGGGGCAATTTTTTTAACCTGGCCAATCAACCTAACCTGCACATCTTTGGACTGTGGGAGGAAACCGGAGCACCCGGAGGAAACCCACGCAGACACGAGGAGAATGTGCAAACTCCACACAGACAGTGACCCGAGCCAGGAATCGAACCCAGGACCCTGGAGCTGTGAAGCAGCAGTGCTAACCACTGTGCTACCGTGCCGCCCCTCGACTCTCTGCTTTCTGTTAGATAGCCAATCCTCAATTCACGCTATCACTTTACCACGGATATCACTTTACCCCCAACTCCGTGTACCTTTATCTTATGCATTATTTATGTATTATTATGCATTATTATTATTATGCATTTATGCATTATTTATCTTATCTCATTGATGGTAATATCGGGCCCAATGTTTTGGTAGATGTTATTTGATATTAATGTCTTTTCTTGTCCACTCAATTGTTACTAAGGCTCCAAGCCAATCTAACTTTGTTTCCTCATAAAAATTAGCCAGTGGGATTTCCTACTGAAATCTTTCGAGATTTGGAGGACACACAGAGAAGAGTTTGAGGGGCCGTTCGACAGATGAACCATAATTTGCCTCCAAGCTGCATATATGGGAGCATACTTATCACTCAAAGCCAGCTGTGTATTTTCGCATTGATGTTCTGTTCAAACTTCCTTCAAACAGTGGAAAAGATTCACAGTTAGAAATGAAGCAACCAGACACTCCACGGTTGTTTCTTCATGGGCACCTGTCCTTTGATACTCACCCATCCCTGCAATATAAATAAAGTGTGATTTGCACCCCAGGGAATGCCAGAACACATTTAAGGACTAAAGTTCTTTTGAATACATTTTTTCATGAGATGATAGGGCAGCACAATGGCACAGTGGTCAGCACTGCTGCCTCACAGCACCATGGACCTGGGTTCAATTCCAGCTTTGGGTGACTGTCTGTGTGGAGTTTGCACATTCTCCCATGTCTGCGTAGGTTTCCTCCTACAGTCCAAAGATATGCACGTTAGTTGGATTGACCATGCTAAATTGCCCCTTAGTGTCCCAAGATGGATTAGCCGTGATAAATCTGTGGGGTTACAGGGATAAAGCTGGGAAGAGGACCTGGGTAAGAAAAGTAAAGTAAAGTTTATTTATTGTCACAAGTAGGCTTACATTCCCACTGTGATGAAGATACTGTGAAAATCCTCGAGTCGCCACATTCCAGCGCCTGTTCGGGTACAGAGGGAGAATTTAGCATGGCCAATTCACCTAACCTGCACATCTTTGGACTGTGGGAGGAAACCGGAGCACCCGGAGAAAACCCACTCTGTCAGAGTGTTCGTGCAGACTCAATGGGCCGAAAGGCCTCCTTCTACACTGCAAGATTGTAACCTTAATGTGGGCGTCAGTGGCAAGGACAAAATCTATTGCTCATCCCAAAATTCCCTTGAGAACGTCTGCAAAGTGAAAAGACACAGGTGACCCAGTGTCTCCCCACCAGGGCTATCCTCCGCTGAAGTTGTGTAAAAGTAACATTTCTTCAGCACAGGAAAATGATGGCCACAAGAGGGAACCAATGTTCTAGTTGACAATCTAACTGACTACAAAAGCTTTTTTTCATATCCTTAGAATCATAGAATCCCTACAGTGCAGAAGGTGGCCATTTGGCCCATTGAGTCTGCACTGACAACAATCCCACCCAGGCCCTATCCCCATAACCCCACATATTTATCCTACTAATCTCCCTGACATCCCCCTAACACTAAGGAGCAATTTAGCATGGCCAATCAACCTAACCCACACATTTTTGGACTGTGGGAGGAAACCAGCGCACCCAGAGGAAACCCACGCAGACACGGGGAGAACATGCAGACTCTGCACAGTGACCCAAAGTCGGAATTGAACCTGGGTCCCTGGTGCTGTGAGGCAGCAGTGCTAACCACTGTGCCACCGTGCCGCCCCTTCAAGATCCTGCAGCAACTTTGCTCTCCATATGGTGGATTTTGTGTTCAGCGGTTGGTGGGTTCAAAGAAGACAAGTTATGTGGAGTTCCCTGAGCAGCAGACAAGGCCTGTTTGATGTGATTTCCTTAAAGCGTAGCTGACAATCATACAGAAATTCTGGAGCCAGGGACAGGTTGGATTGTGTGGGAAATCGTGGAAGTGATTCTTGATTGGACCACAACATTGTGTTGTGGGAAACCCTTTCAATGAATGCCCCAAGAACTCTGTGCCCCTCCAGAGAGAGAAATGTGATGTTCACATCGAGGTTAAAGGATACTAAGCAGAAGTGGCCAAAATCTTGGCAGCAGACTTTAGACTGCACTCTCATGCTTTCCCAAGGATGCATGGGAACACCACCACCTGCAAGTTCCCTTCCAAGTCACTCACCATCCTGACTTAGAAATATATCACGACTCCTTCACCATAGCAGGGTCTAAATCCTGAAACACCTCCCAAACAGCACTATGGATGTACCGACACCACATGGACTGCAGCAACTCAAGAAGGCAACTCACCATCACCTTCTCAAGGGCAATTAGGGATAAGCAATAAATATTGGCCTAGTCAGTGACACTCACATCCCATGAATGAATAAAAAATAGTTTTTGAGTGTGTGGCAAGCAGGTTTACCTGGATTGATTTGTGAAAGAAATACATAAATAGGTAGAATTCATACGTATTTAGGATAGTATGTTTTAGAATTGAGAAAGGGGACACATATTCAGGTATAGCCATTTTTACTCAGAGGTCTTAAAGCACATGCATGGCCAGCATGAGCTGATAGCTTTGGTTTCAACATGTGTCTGTGCCATGATAAAATTAAGACCCAGGGCCTTTCAAGTTCTCTTTACACTAAGGACAGATAAGAAAAAACTCTAAAGTAATTTTCAAAGGAACTTCAAAAGAGTTTATGGTGGTATTGTCTCTCCTTATCTATGATATAGAGATGCCGGCGTTGGACTGGGGTAAAGACAGTAAGAGTTTTAACAACACCAGGTTAAAGTCCAACAGGTTTATTTGGTAGCAAATGCCATTTGGCATTTGCTACCAAATAAACTTGTTGGACTTTAACCTGGTGTTGTTAAAACTCTTACTCTCCTTATCTATGCAGGAGATATTCTTAGATCTGTAGAAGGATCATAGAATCATACAATGCAGAAGGAGACCATTCAGCACATCGAGTCTGCACTGACCACAATCCCACTCAAGCCCCATCCCCATAACCCCACACATTTATCCTAGCTAGTCCCCATGACATTAAGCGGCAATTTTAGCATGGCCAATCCAGCTAACCCACACATCTTTGGACTGTGGGAGGAAACCCACGCAGACACAGGGAGAACGTGCACACTCCACACAGACAGTGACTCAAGCTGGGAATCGAACCCAGGTCCCTGGCGCTGTGAGGCAGCAGTGCTAACCACTGTGCCACCGTGTCACCTCATTTAGATCCAGAACTTTATCTATGTTTCTCTCCACAGATGCTGCCGGACCTGCTGAGTTTTTCCAGCACTTTCTGTTTTTATTCCAGATTTCCAGCATCCGCAGTATTATGCTTTTATTCTTAGATCTTACCTCAGCAAATTAGAAAAACAGACTTCAAAAAATGTATTCCTTTATTAAAAATTTAAAGTTGGCTCATTTATTAAGACTAGGCCAATGGGAACAGATATACATGGGTATAAAGTTTGAAGGCATCGGAGATCTAGAGGTGTTTATGCTCTGTCGAAAGCAAATGGAAAACTGAAACTGGATCGCATGACATATTTTCTTTGTAGTGATGCCATGCCACAATCCCTAAAAGGCACATTACAACATCCCCATTTCTTTTTAAAAGATACACCACCCCCCCTCAATTCCCAAAGAAGTATAACTATTTACAACACATGTTCATCTTTGGTTACTATTACAAAAGTGTATAGGACTGATGAATCTATGAGTTTCTAAAGCGTTTTGTAGGTGCACCCAGATCTTGTAACGGTAATGTTGTTTAGAGGTTGCCTCCATTGCTCGCAGTGATCTGTTGGATTATTATTCTTGGATGTTGCTCATGGTTGCACTTGGGATTTAGTTCTTGCTGCATTAGGACTGTGCAATGGTTGAGGAGATGGAATGGATCTGATTTGTTCTTGGTACTCCTTACTGTTGTAGCTTTGTGTGCAATAACTTCACAGGATGTTGATTCTGAAGAAATTAGTGTCTATGTGCATAAGTCATTAAAGGTGACAGGACAAGTTGACAGAGTGGCTAATAAAACAGACAGTGTTCAAGGCTTTATTAGCAGAGGCATAGTGCACAAGAGCAAGGAGGTTATGTTGAGCTTGCATCAGCTAGCTAGATCTCAGCTGGAGTACTGTGTACAGTGCTGGGCACCACATTTAAGAAGGATGTGAACGCATTGGTGAGAGTGCTAAAGAGGTTTACAAGAATGATTTCAGGGATGAGAAACTCGAATTATGAAGCTGGATTGGAGAGGTTGGGACTGTTTTCCTCAGAGAAGAGAAGCCTGAGAGGAGATTTGATAGAAGTATTCAAAATCATGAGGGACCTGAATATGATAGGTAGGAAGAAAGTGTTCCCATTGGCGGAAGGATCGAGAATCAGATTTAAGGTAATTGGTAAAAGAAGCAAAAGTGATAAGAGAGCAAGCCTGTTCGCACAGCGAGTCATCAGGGTCTGGAATGCACTGCCTGAGAGTGTGATAGAGGCAGGTTTAATCGAGGCATTAAGGTTGGGCAGGGTCTTCATGTGGAATCAATGGCTCTTTGTGCTGACTTGGCACATGCTCTTGGCATGCCTCAAACTTATTGACAGTGACTCAACCTTGGCCTCCCAGACCCTGACTCAATCTCCCAGGCCCCTGACCCTGACTCAATTTCGGCGTCCTGAGCCCTGACTCGTCCTCCCAGACCCAGACTCAACCTCAGCCTCCTACACCCCTACTCAGCCTCTTGGGCTTCGAATTGACCCCCCAGACTCTGACTCAACCTCCCAGGACCTAACTTGACCTCCCAGACCTCGACTCAACCTCGGCTTCCTGGGCTCCGACTTGACCTTGACCTCCCAGACATCCACTCAACCTTGGCCTCCCAGACCCTGACTCAACCTCCCAATGCAACCTCAGCCTCACTGTCCCTGACATGACTTCCTGACCTGAACGCACCCTCCCTGGGGTTCAGGTCAGAGGTACCTGGCTCCCAGGGCTTGAGCCTCACCTTTGGTTCTCTTCCCTCAGCCTGGCAGCACTCAGCAACACGGTGTTCACTGCTCCTCCAATCAGATATTGATTCACTCCCTCATTTGCCACCGATAGGCTCACTAGTCCGCCTATCAGAAGCAAAAGCGAGAGAGAACTGGCCTGTGATTGGAGGAATAGCTGCAAGCATAATCTTCCATTGGAACTCACCTGTTGGCAGGGAAGTTGAAAACTGGGGCTAGGAGCTGCATGGCGGGGCTTTGCAGCCACATCCAGCTCACAGGCCATACTTTGGACAAGCCTGTTTTAGATGTATGGATACAGATTCTGTTTTTACTGGGTTGGACAATCTGCTAAGTGTATCCAATGTGACCATCACATTACCTGGCTTTGATTGAATGCCATGACCTTGCAAGAGACATTGCAATCTGTGCAGTACACCCGTGCAGTTCACCAAATAATCTCTAATGGCTTGAGGACAGATTCCACCACTAGTCTTCACCACAAGATATGAAAATGCATGATTCCAAACATTAAAGTGAATGTTTCCCACTCAATGGGGGGGAATGTTCTGTGGCGTCCCGTCCACCACAGAAATCATAACAGGCGGGGCGGGGTGGGGGGGGGGGGGGGGGGGGGGGAGCGGACCATGCAAAGGTCCCTTGACCTCGGGTGGGATTTTCCGGCTTTAGGGCAAGCGTGGCTGGAAAATCCCACCAAATACTGGAGTAGTTGGATTGAGTTGCATGGGGGCATGGGGGTGGGGGCACGAGGGTGTTCCCTTAAACAAGAAAAACATGAGTCGATTTGAATAACAGAGGATTTCATTGCATAATGACGATTTCCAAACCGATTTCCTCTGCCGGGTACAATTAGTTTTATCGCCGTAAACAATTTGGACACATTTTTAAAATCAGCGGCTGCAGCTTAAAACAAAACCTCTGGACAGGTAGTTCAGTTTTGGATTTGTTGTCTCAACCTAAAATGATATGCCTTCACCAAAATCGAAACTCAGGTTTTAGTTCTCCAGAATTGAAACTGATCTGTTTCTTTTGGAACGAGGCCAGGTCTGCTGTGTATAAAAACCCACAGTGCCACCAGTTAGACACTTACTCTTCATTTGTTTTTTTTTGTGTCTCTGATCACAAACAGATCTCCAACGGATTGCAGCCAAGGTATTTTAATACTTTTGATGAAGGATTTGTGAAGTTTTATGAATAATTGGTGAGAGCAACGCGCCAAATTTTTCAATTGACCTTTAACTTTCTCACTCCAGTCGAAGTGTCTGCAATTTATGTTGCAGACCTGCATGTTTTAATGCTTTTTGAAATATCTCTGTATTTCTCCTCTTTTCCTCTTCCGATGATTCTTCCATTTTTCTTCTGGTGTCTTGAAGCAATTGCTACCTTCCTGAGGCAATGAACTGACAGGGTATCAGCTGTGCTTTTTAAACCTCTTCTTTACATGTTAACTCAAATAGCGTCATGTTTGTTCAATGTCAGTATTGTTCTTCGTTCTTTGGGATACAAACAGATGGTCTAGTTAGGAATACATGATCGGTGCAGGCTTGGAGGGCCGAAGGGCCTGTTCCTGTGCTGTATTGTTCTTTGTCCTTATGTGAAAACACCAGACATCCAGTTTTGTGTGACCCTCATCCAGGGAAGATTTTCATTGTGGGCAGCACAGTGGCATAGTGGTTAGCACTGCTGCCTCACAGCGCCAGGGACCTGGGTTCGGTTCCCAGCTTGGGTCACTGTCTGCGTGGAGATTGCACGTTCTCCCCAGGTCTGTGTGGGTTTTCTCCAGGTGCTCTGGTTTCCTCCCACAGTCTGAAAGACGTGCTGGTTAGGTGCATTGACCCGAACAGGCGCTGAAGCGTGGCAACTAGGGGAATTTCACAGTAACTTCATTGCAATGTTAATGTAAGCTTTACTTGTGACTAATTAATAAATAAACTAAAGTAAACATTTAGCATGGCCAATGCACCTAACCAGCATGTCTTTTGGACTATTGGAGGAAACCAGAGCACCCGGAAGAAACCCATGCTGACACGGGAAGAACGTGACTCTACATAGACAAGCGACCCAAGGCCAGAATTGAACCGGGTCCCTGGCGCTGTGAGGCAGCAGTGCTAACCACGGTGCCACATCCTAGAATCATTGTCTGCTATTGTTCTTTTTGTTTTACACAGTTGTGATTTGCCATTGCCTTCCATTCTCGGGGCAGGGTGAGGGGGCAGATCCTAAATTGACATCTATGGTTCTATAACATTTAAGAAAAACTTGGACGGGTTCATGGATGAGAGGGGTGTGGAGGGATATGGTCCAAGTGCAGGTCAGTGGGACTCGGCATAAAATGGTTCGGCACAGACAAGAAGGGCCAATAGGCCTGTTTCTGAGCTGTAATTTTCTATGGTTCTATGGTTCTAACTGGAATTGGGAATAACCAGGTGCTGTTGAACATAAGAATATAAGAACATAAGAAAGAGGAGCAGGAGTAGGCCTTCTGGCCCCTCAAGCCTGCTCCGCCATTCAATAAGATCATGGCTGATCTGATAGTGGGTTCAGTTCCACTTACCCGCCCGCTCCCCATAACCCTTAATTCCCTTAATGGTTAAAAATCTGTCTATCTGTGACTAAAACACATTTAACGAAGTAGCCTCTACTGCTTCATTGGGCAGAGAATTCCAAAGATTCACTACCCTCTGGGAGAAGTTCCTCCTCAACTCTGTTCTAAATTGACTCCCCCGTATTTTGAGGCTATGCCCCCTAGTTCTTGTTTCCATTGTAAGTGGAAATAACCTCGCTGCTTCTACCCTGTCTAGACCCTTCATTATCTTATATGTCTCTATAAGATCTCCCCTCAACCTTCTAAACTCCAATGAGTACAGGTCAAGTCTACTCAATCTCTCCTCATAAGCTAACCCCCTCATCTCCGAAATCAACCTGGTGAACCTTCTCTGTATCCCCTCCAAAGCTAATATATCCTTTCTTAAATAAAGGGACCAAAATTGTACAAAGTACTCTAGGTGCGGCCTCACCAGTACCCTGTACAGTTGCAGCATGACCTCCCTGCTTTTATACTCCATCCCTCTTGCGATAAAGGCCAACATTCCATTTGCCTTCTTGATTACTTGCTGCGCTTGCAAACTGAGTTTTTGTGATTCATGCACAAGGACCCCCAGGTCCCTCTGCACAGTAGCATGTTGTAATTTTTCACCGTTTAAATCATAGTCCATTTTACTATTATTCCTTCCAAAGTGGATAACCTCACACTTACCAACGTTATACTCCATCTGCCAGATCCTTGCCCACTCACTTAGCCTATCCAAATCTCTCTGCAGACTATCTGTGTCCTCCACGCAATTTGCTTTCCCACTCATCTTTGTGTCATCCGCAAACTTTGTTACCCTACACTCGGTCCCCTCCTCCAGATCGTCTATGTATATGGTAAATAGTTGAGGCCCCAGCACCGATCCCTGCGGCACGCCACTGGTCACTGATTGCCAACCGGAAAAGCACCCATTTATTCCGACTCTCTGCTTTCTGTTCATAGAATCATAGAATCATAGAAACCCTACAGTGCAGAAGGAGGCCATTCGGCCCATCGAGTCTGCACCGACCACAATCCCACTCAGGCCCTACCCCCACATATTTTTACCCGCTAATCCCTCTAACCTACGCATCCCAGGACTCTAAAGGGCAATTTTTAACCTGGCCAATCAACCTAACCCGCACATCTTTGGCCTGTGGGAGGAAACCGGAGCACCCGGAGGAAACCCACGCAGACACGAGGAGAATGTGCAAACTCCACACAGACAGTGACCCGAGCCGGGAATCGAACCCGGGACCCTGGAGCTGTGAAGCAGCAGTGCTAACCACTGTGCTACCGTGCCGCCCTCAAGATAGCCAATCCTCAATCCATGCTAACACTTTACCCCCAGCTCCGTGTACCTTTATCTTATGCAGCAACCTTTTGTGAGGCACCTTATCGAATGCCTTCTGGAAATCTAAATACACCACATCCACCGGTTCCCTCTGTCAACCGCAGTCGTTATATCCTCAAATAATTCCAGTAAATTAGTCAAGCAAGACTTTCCCTTCATGAATCAATGCTGCATCTGCTTGATTGAACCATTCTTTTCCAGGTGTCCTGCTATTTCTTCCTTAATGATAGGTTCCAGCATTTTCCCAACTACGGATGTTAAGCTAACCGGCCTGTAGTTACCTGCCTTTTGTCTACCTCCTTTTTTAAACAGTGACGTTACATTAGCTGTTTTCCAATCAGTTGGCACCTCCCCAGAGTCCAGTGAATTTTGATAAACTACAACTAATGCATTTGCTATTTCTTCTGCCGTTTCTTTTAGTACCCTGGGATGCATTCTATCCGGACCAGGGGACTTGTCTACCTTTAGTCCCATTAGCCCACCCAGCACTACCTCTTTAGTAACAGTGGTCGTTTTAAGGTCCTCACCCCCTACAGTCCGATGACCATCAATTATTGGTATGCTATTTGTGTCCTCCACTGTGAAGACCGACACAAAAAACTTGTTTAAAGCCTCGGCCATTTCTTCGTTTCCTATTATTAAATCCCCCTTCTCATCTTCTAAGGGACCAACATTTACTTTAGCCACTCTTTTCCGTTTTATATGTTTGTAAATCTTTTACTATCAGTTTTTATATTTTGTGCTTGTTTACTTTCATAATCTATCTTTCCTTTCTTTATTGCTTTCTTAGTAGTTCTTTGTTGTTTTTTAAAGCCTTCCCAACCTTCTAGTTCCCCACTAAGTTTGGCCACTCTGTATGCATTGGTTTTTAATTTGATACTTTCCTTTATTAACTTAGTTATCCATGTCTGGTTATCCCTTTTCTTACATTCCTTCTTTTTCACTGGAATATATTTTTGCTGAGTACTGAGAAAAATCTCCTTAAAAATCCTCCACTGTTCCTCAACTGTCCCACCAATTAGTCTGTGTTCCCAGTCTACATTAGCCAACTCCGCCCTCATCCTATTGTAATCCCCCTTGTTCAAGCAGAGGACACTGGTTTGGGACCCTTCTTTCTCACCCTCCATCTGTATTAGAAATTCAACCATATTGTGATCACTCATTCCAAGAGGATCCCTCACAAGGAGATCATTAATTTTACCTGTCTCATTACACAGGACCACAAACCACAAACACACGCCCGCTCCTCCAACCACCATGTACCCCACCTGTGACGGAGATTGCAAGTCAGGCATTGGACTCCTCAGTCACCTGAGAGCTCATTTTTAGCACGGAAGCAAGTGGCCTTCGACCCCAAGGGACTGCCTAAGAGAGAAGAGCCATTTAGCCAATGAGCTAAACCACCCCACTGAAGAATGCACTTTCAAAGATTCATTCTTTCAAAAGATGCGGCAAGGTCAGAATTTGCTGCCTATCCCTAAATGCCCTGAATAGCTTGCTAGGTCACTTTAGAGGGCAGCCAAGAGCCAGCCACATTGCCGTGGGTCACACGAAAGACAAACTAGCTGAGGATGTCAGATTTCCTTCCCTAAAGGCCATTGGTGAAACAAACTGGTTCTTATGACAATCAATGGTGGTTTTATGGTCACTCTTATTGATGCCAACTTTCAATTCCAGATTACAGCCACTTAACTGCAGCTATGTTTCGTGGAACATTCAGTTTCTTCATTACCTACCTGCTATTTTCAAGCACATTTGCAACCACAGGTGAGTTTTCAATTCTTTGCCATGAATGATACATTATTACAATATTTGACACACTGTCCGCCCATCAAACTTCCTTACAATTCCTGTGTCGCACACCACTGGTGTTATATTTCTGCTGGGCAAATTTGGTGCCACATTGGCACCTGATATTGGGTTTAAGTGTCATGTAATTCATAGAATCATTACAGTGGCCATTCAGCCCATCGAGTCTGCACTGGCTCTCTGACAGAGTAAATTACCCAGGCCCTCTCTCCCATCCTATCCCTGCAACCTCAAACATTTACCATGGCTAATCCATCTAACCTAATGTCTTGGGACACTAAGGGGCAATTTAGCATCACCAATCCACCTAACCTGTACTTGTTTGGACTGTGGGAGGAAACTGGAGCACCCGAAGGAAACGCACGCAGACACGAGAAGAACGTGCAAACTCTACGCAGTCACCCAAGGCTGGAATGGAACCCAGGTCCCTGGCGCTGTGAGGCAGCAGTGCTAACCACTGTGCCACCGTGTCACTCCATGGTGACACTGTTCTGTTCTCATCTTGTTTTTGATTGCCCATAGGATTGGAAATGAATTGCCCACAATTTTATTTTGCCTGATTAGCTTGTTTTTTTAAAAAAAACTTTCTTTCCGATGCTCCACGTGCGTGTTGGAGATTGTGCAGGATTTGAAACATGTCATTTTATTGCAATACATTTGAATATAAGCAATGGTTTTCTTCTATTCATCTTTTTAGGATGTTCATGCCCTTCCTTACAATTGGAATGATGAGTAATTCCTCAATCCCGGAATTCCAGCAAGTTGACCCACATAAGAAAAATGTGTCCTTTATGTGAGAAAATAGCCCTAATTTATAATTATTTATTAGTGTCACAAGTAGGCTTATGTTAACACTGCAATGAAGTTACTGTGAAAATCCCCTAGTGGCCACACTCTGGCACCTGTTCGGGTACACTGGAGGAGAATTTAGCATGGCCAATGCACTGAACCAGCATGTCTTTTGGATTGTGGGAGGAAACCAGAGCACCCGGAGGAAACCTAGGCAGACACGGGGAGAATGTGCAGAGTCCGCACAGACAGTGACCCAAGCCAGGAATCGAACCCGGATCCCTGGCATTGTGAGGTAGCAGTGCTAATCACTAATTGCATTTACTTCCCCTATTTTCGAGTCACTTTACTTTCCTTATTCACCTATCCACTCACATTTTGAGTGTTGGCACAATTTATCTCAATCACTAACTTTGGAAGTGAATTCCACAGCTTCACTAGTCTGTACAACAAAACCTCACTTGCTCCCTCTTCTTAATCTCTTACATTGAGATAGCAGCTAATGATAATCCTGTATCCATTCCCCCTTGTCATTGGTAGCAGAGGGTTAGGAAAGGATTTGGCTCAGTTACAATGGATCAATAAAGAAATGCCTTGATGACACTCACTACCTGGGCTCAAGCACAAGGTAAAGGCAGTTGGATAACATGTGAAATTCAAGGGCAAATTATCTGTGCTGCTGGCATACATCAAGAAGGTAAGTCATGGAATGGTGTAGCCATGATTTCGCACGGCAGCACAATTTTACCCAATCACGAGTCAACATCAGCCGAAAGATAGGAACAAAATAGAGAACTATGAGAAGATATAGCCATTTAAACCTTTAAAAAATCTTTCCTCTTCCTCAGATCCTCCTTCAGAAGAAGATGACTCCTGTGGAATAATAGATGCGCTCCCATACATTGTTGTTGGTGGAGGTATGAACATCAATTAATATTCACAATTCAGAATATAGAATCATAGAATCCTACAGTGCAGAAGGAGGCCATCTGGTCCATCGAGTCTGCACTGACCACAATCCCACCCAGGCCCTATCCCCATAACCCCATGCATTTACCCTAGCTAGTCCCCCTGACACTAAGGGGCAATTTAGCATAGCCAATCCACCTAACCTGCACATCTTTGGAGTGTGGGAAGAAACCAGAGCACTCACAGGAAACCCATGCAGACATGGGGAGAATGTGCAAACTCCACACAGAGTGTGGCCAAAGCTGGGAATTGAACCCGGGTCCCTGGCACTGTGAGGCAGCAGTGCTAACCACTGTGCCACCGTGCCACCCGCTTTGTCTCAATAATGTTGAGAATCGATAAATATATAGATCATCCAACAAAGGGATTGGATCACATAGTGAGCAGGTAATGCAGATAATAGTGCATTCTGAAATAGTAAAAATAAATCACAGAACCATAGGATCCCTACAGTGCAGAAGGAGGCCATTCAGCCCACTGAATCTGCGCTGACGCTCCAAAAGAGCATCAAATCATACTATGCAACTTCAGAATTTAATTTCTTTGTATGAAATTCTAATGGACGTAACACTTGTGAAAAGGCAACAATAGTGGTTGACGTATGTTGTATTTTTTTAAAGGGTGGAGTATGTATCTTTTTGTGTAAGTACACACTTCGGGGTGATTGACCTGTTTTCAGAGTACACACCCACTGTGCTTACGTGAATGAGCAACCTTGTTTCGTGCAGTTGCCATTCTTGTTTTTAGCTGCCATTCAAGCGGCCCGTGAGATTTGCTTCTGTATAGCTTTCACAATCATGCTCCTGTGGGGAAATGTTCGGCTTTACTCGTCTTTTGGTACAAAGCAAGGCCAGGTGTCAAGAGCTGAGTGGAGATGAGGGCTGAACTGGCATTTCTTCTCATTCTGGCTGGTTTAAGTGAGAATTGGTTGGATTCATTCAAGCTCATTTTCAGGCTTGACTAGTGCAAGTCAACACATGAGTTCACAGCAGTAAGGTCACTACAGTTAAGGGGATGATTGCTCACCTTTTATGTGTATGTGTCCATTCCTTCATGGAAAATGGCAACAATACACATGCATATATGTATGTATTCCACTTACATAAATGATGCAATTGAGTTCTAGCATTTTCTGCAGTAATATTATTTTTGATTTTGATTTGATTTGATTTATTATTGTCACATGTATTAACATACAGTGAAAAGTATTGTTTCTTGCGCGCTATACAAAGCATACCATTCACAGAGAAGGAAAGGAGAGAGTGCAGAATGTACTATTACAGTCATAGCTAGGGTGTAGAGAAAGATCAACTTAATGCAAGGTAAGTCCATTCAAAAGTCTAACAGCAACAGGGAAGAAGCTCTTCTTGAATCAGTTGGTACGTGACCTCAGACTTTTCTATCTTTTTCCCAATGGAAGAAGGTGGAAGAGAGAATGTCTGGGGTACGTGGGGTCCTTAATTATGCTGGTTGCTTTGCCAAAGCAATGGGAAGTGTAGGTAGAGTCAATGGATGGGAGGCAAGTTTGCATGATGGATTGGGCTACATTCACGACCTTTTGTCGTTCCTTGCAGTCTTGGGCAGAGCAGGAGCCATACCAAGCTGTGAAAGAATGCTTTCTATGGTGATTCTGTAAAAGTTGGTGAGAGTTGTAGCTGACATGCCAAATTTCCTTAGTCTTCTGAGAAAGTAGAGATGTTGGTGGGCTTTCTTATAGTGTCAGCATGGGGGGACCAGGACAGGTTGTTGGTGATCTGGACACCTAAAAACTTGAAGCTCTCGACCCTTTCTACTTCGTCCCCGTTGATGTAGACAGGGGTTGTTGATGTTGACAGCAGACGTTTGCCAATAAGGAAAATTCACTGTTAGTGCAGCCATTCTCAATTATTCTCCAGGATTTTTCCTTTGCTTTTCTTTCTCATTCATTCTGAAAGGTGTAGCTCTTATTGGAGTAGTTTTCACACCTGGAGTTTAAGCTTAATATCCAGTTGCTCCACCTCTGTTTCATGAACCAGTAATGATGCCAGCCTCAGACCCACATCCGGCGACCCCCACATATCTCCAGCTATTCAACCATGGCAGGCACAGCACCCAAACCCAGTGCAGAAACATGACTGACATTATGTCCCCTCTTTTGCATGTCAAGGAAACAGAGAAGGGGACAGAGTAGAACCAATGGTGCACAATGAAACCTGTTCTGCTGAGCCTTACAGAGGAGACCATAGAATCCCTACTGTGCAGAATGAAGCCATTTGACCCATCAAGCCTGCACTGTCTATAATCCCAACCAGGCCTTATCCCTGTGACCACATGAAATAACCCTTTTAATCTTCCTGACATTCAGTGGCAATTGAGCAATCCACCTAATCCACATATGTTTGGTGGTCCACAACACAGAGGACAGCTGTGATGGAGCATCTGGCATTGAAGAGAATATTGAGGATGATGGCTTAAGTACTTTCTCAACTTCTTGCGCACCTTTATCTTGCAATCTGGCACTATGAGCAAGCGGTATGACCATGAACCTCTGGCTTTGTAGCCCTTGTTTAGCCTGTGCTCAACCTCATTAGCATGCTACAGCCCCACTTTGGCATTGCCACTGCTGCCTCCCTACCTGTTTCACTCTGTGTGTGCACAGGCCACCTACTTCTCTGCCTTCCTTACTTAAATCAGTAAGAAGTCTCACAACACCAGGTTAAAGTCCAATAGGTTTATTTGGAATCATGAGCTTTCGCAACACTGCTCCTTCATCAGGTGTGTGGAGAGGTGGGCTCACAAACATAGCATATATAGGCAGACACAACTGCAAGCTAATGGTTGGAATGTGTGTTTTTACAGGTAATCAAGTCTTTACAGGTACAGACAGTACCTGTACCTGTACCTTATTTAAATCAGGTAACACCCCCTGCCAAATTTACGAACTCAACAAAAAAAATCTCCAGAAACATTCGAGAGTACTATCAGACACTTTTTTTCAAAAAAGTTGTCAAAAATTACTTTCCTGTTGTGCTGATAGGCACATATGAACATATATTTAAATAAATATATATGTATATATATGTTTCAGGACACTGTCTTAAAGTTCAGTTGGTTCTACAGGCAGTCGGTATGTCTGGAAGGAATTCAGTTCAGATGCTAGGGGAGCAAGATAATTACTCATTTTCGCCATATAGTGATACTTAGGAGAGGGCGAATGGATTCTTGTTTATAAATGGAGATTTCCCCTGGGTTTTTTGATGAAAGGAATGGAAAGTGGGTTTAGATATCCAGGACCATGTGATAATGTGGGAGGAGCTAGGTATGTAGCAGAGAGAAAAAAAAAGCTTCCTGTTCAGTTTCTGCTGAGGTGTTTAAAGACTGAAGTCTGCAACCTGTTCTTGAAATCAAAATCTCTCTGAAAGCTTCAAGCTGTCAATACATTTTATAGCACCTATGCATGGGATTGCTAATTGGGCATTTGGCTCTAAGAGGAATGTTGCTTATTTGGAACTGAGATAGTGATAAGTTAGACATTAGAGTTGTTTCCTTTCATTTTTTTAACTATTGTTCAACTGTTAAAAGTTATCTTGCTTCATTTTGTTAGAGTTATATTTAAACTGTGTTATGAATAAAGCTTATTTTGATTTTAAAAAACCGCTAATTTGTCAGCAGAATTACTCCTGGAGCAAAGCATCCCTTTCTCACATTCATGCTGAAATAGAAAAATTGCTGGGGTCTAGTCTGGCTTCATGACATATCTTTGGGTTGAGTCCAGGATCCTAACACTGCCTCCCCCTTTAACTTACATGAATGAATAGTGGTGCCTGAATTTAAGATTCTAGCATTTTATCAACCATTTGCACTGTGTAACATGAGGATAACACTGTTTCTTAGGCTTCTGGCATTTGCAAAGGATTAGGCAAGGGCACGAAGGCACTGTGGTTAGCACTGCTGCCTCACAGTGCCAGGGACCCGGGTTCAATTCTGGCCTCGGGTCACTGTCTGTGTTAAATTTGTACATGCTCCCCATGTCTGCGTGGGTTTCTGCCAGGTGCTCCGGTTTCCTCCCACACTCCAAAGATGCGTGTTAGGATGATTGGCCATGCTAAATTGCCCCTTAGGGCCCGATTTTACCATTGTGTCGCACCCGTTTTCGGGCACGAAAACGTGGTAAAGTCGGGTGTGAGGCCATTAACGCGATCCGCACCCGCATACACGCAGATTGCCACTTTACCGAAACCCGGGAATGGCGGCGATTCAATTCGCGCCCAACGACGATTTAAATGCATTTGCATGCATTTAAATTGAATTAATGAACTGCCCGCCCAACTTTATCAGCATTTCCCCCTTTACCACCACGTTTGCCAATCCGGAACGGCGCCGTAATGGACCTGCTAAATAAAAGTCTGAATCGGGCGCTCCAGCTTCTGAAGAGCACATTCAGAGCTTCCAGCGGCTCTCTGACTCAGATCAGTGGTGGGGGGGAGGAGGGAGGCGGTTCAGATCATTCTCTGGTTGGGGGGGGAGGAGGGTAGTGAGGTCAGATCGTTGTCTGGTTGGGGGAGCGGGGAGGAGGAGGAGGCGGGTCAGATGTATCTCTGGCGGGGGGGGCAGGGGGCAATCGTTGTCTGGTGGGGAGGGAGGAGGAGGCGGGTCAGATGTTCCTCTGGAGGGGAGGGGGAGTGAGGCCAGACCATTCTCTGGGGGGAAGGGAGTTAGCCAGATCGTTGTATGGTGGGGTGGGGGTGGGGAGGGTGTGTGAGGGCAGACCATTCTCGGGGGGGGGGGCGGGGGGAGTGAGGCCAGATCGTTGTCTGGGCGGGGGGGAGGAGGGAGGTGGGTAAGATGTATCTCGGCGGGGGGGGAAGGCCTGATCGCTCACTGGTGGGAGGGGCACAGATGGATCTCTGGTCGGGGGGGGCAGATGGATCTCTGGTGGGGGGGGCAGGTGGATCTCTGGTGGGGGGGGCAGATGGATCTCTGGTGGGGGGGCAGATGGATCTCTGGTGGTGGGGGGCAGATGGATCTCTGGTGGGGGGGCAGAGGGGTCCGCTGCCACTCTGCGGGCGATCGGTGGGGGGGGAGGGGGACAAGGGTGGTGATCGGACTGGGTAGCGGGGGGGTGGGTGGGTAAGGGGGACAGCGATGTGTGTGGGTAGTGGGGGGGGGTGGATAAGGGGGACAGTGATGTGTGTGGGTAGTGGGGGGTGGATAAGGGGGACAGTGATGTGTATGGGTAGTGGGGAGGTGGATAAGGGGGACAGTGATGTGTGTGGGTAGTGGGGGGGGGGATGGATAAGGGGGACAGTGATGTGTGTGTGCACCATCGCTCCTGCTTTTCGCTCCCGGGCCTCTTTCTCCGCTTTCTGTGGCCCGGGGCGATCTGACACAGGTGCACTTTTTCAAATTTTTTTCTGACTGCGCATGCGCAGTTCAGAGCTCCAATCGTTTTGGCTGCGCTAAGCCCCGCCCACAGCGCAAATGGGACTGGAGATGGCTGAGTGCGTATTGGGGGTGCCTGAAAGCAGGTTTCTAAGTCGGATCTGCATTACGCCCAGATTCAGCACTTAGAGTGAAAATGGTAAAATCGGACCCTTAGTGTCAGGGCGATTAGCTAGGGTAAATGTATGGGATTATGGGGATAGGGCTTGGGAGGGATTGTGGTCGGTGCAGACTTGATGGGCTGAATGGCCTCCTTCTGCACTGTAGGGATTCTTTGATTTCCATGTGGACATCACTTTATCCAAGCCTCATTGCATGTCCAAAACCACTGATGCCTCTGTGTGTCCCTGGGAAACAATACTGGGCCTCAATATCACCACCTTGTGTGCCGATGACACAAAGCAGAACCCCATATGTTTTAAAAACGTATATTTCCAAGTGTTATCATTTTAGCCAATTGACTGCCAACGGTAACAATCAGTGTGTGCTCCTTTGAAAATCTTTTCTTCTGTTTAGGTAAAATAATTTGCTGCGATTCTATGATAAATATGCATAAAACTTTGACATTATTGAGGAATGGCCAAGCACAATTGTATTGAATGCTGTATTATCTCTCCATTGGACACAGGAGCACTTATGCTCGGAGGTCCTGCAGCTCTTGGATATCTTGGATTTACCACAAAGGGGATAGCAGCGAAATCTATTGGGGCTACAGTGATGAAAATTGGTGCACATATGAACGGTGGAGGGGTGGCTGCAGGAGGTCTGGTGGCAACACTACAAAGCCTTGGTAAGTTGTTTTTATTCTTTAAGGGGATGTGTGTGTCACTGGCTGGGCCAGCATTTATTGCCCAGTCCTGAGGGCATTTAAGAATCAGCCGCATTGCTGTGGATCTGGAGTCACATGTAGGCCAGACCAGGTAAGGACGGCAGATTTCCTTCCCTAAAGGACATTAGTGAACCAGGTGGGTTTTTATGACAATCAACAATGTTTTCATGGTCAACAATAATTAAACTTTTAATTCCAGATTTTTATTGAATCCCATGGTGGGATTTGAACCCAGGTACCCAGAGCATTACTCTGGCTCACTGGATTACTAGTCTAGTGACAATACCACACCACTACCTAAAGTAATATTATACCTTCTTTGTGTTAGTCCAACAATCTTCAATTGTGCTACACCATGCACATCTGTCATTGTGATTTCACATTTCAGAATCACTTAAGTTTATTAATGTCACATTAACACTCCAATGAAGTTACTGTGAAAATCCCCTAGTCGCCACACTCCAGCGCCTGTTCGGGTACACTGAGGGAGAATTTAGCACGGCCAATGCACCTAACCAGCATGTCTTTCGGACTGTGGGAGGAACCCAGAGCACTTGGAGGAAACCCGTGCAGTGGAGACATGGGGAGAACGTGCAGACTCCACACAGACAGTGACCCAAGCCGGGAATCGAACCCAGGTCCCTGGTGCTGTGAAGCAGCCGTGCTAACTACTGTGCCACCTATGGTGCTGGAAGATTTGAAGAACTCCCAAAGGAATTAATGTCTCATATTTTGTGGATACTATGTTACTGAAGTAATGATTCAGAGCCCTGATCCCTCTATCAATAGTTCAATCAATGCTGGCTTTGCCAATGATGCCCATATCCCATGGTGAATTAAGTAAATCACTACATTAATTCTTCGAGGAAAACTTTAACTAGAACTGAATCAATGTGTTTTCTCTCAACAGGGACAAAGGCTGGGACCACTGCCTTGGGTTGGCTTGGAGCTAAGGGTGGATATTATTACCATAAATACTTTGTGTGTGAAAAAAATAAAAAGTCAACCTCAAAAGATGCGCGTTAAAGAGCACGAAAGTGGCATTGCAGTCGAAGTACATGATGTTATTATACATTTAAAAACTTGTAGATTTCAAACAGTTTGTATAGGTAAGAAGGTAAGGGTATAACTAACTGGTCTACTTCTGATCAATAGCTCTCCAATTTTACCCACCTCGTATTCACTCACTTAGAGATAACAATGAAATGGAGGCAGCCATTTTCAGATGCATCATTTCTATTGTAGGATTACATTGTAGGTGAAGTATTTTACCTTTTTTCTGCTCTAACTTGGTAACCCTAACTTGGTTCACGCAACACATGTAGAGTGCCGTCTGCAAGCTTCAATCCGAGAATAAATAACTGAGCATGAGTAAAGAATACAACGATTAAGTTGATGCTAATTCACAGGAGAGGAACAGATTGCACCTCCTGTCACATACAGTTCACAAAAGCAGTACTCTGCATTTCAAAAGTGGAGCATTGTAAAGAAAACTATAGAGAGGAAATTTTAAACAAATAAAAAATCAGGTTACATTTAGGTTGGGTGGGATGCAAACATTATCAAATCTCAAGCCTGAATTCAACATAAAGTGAACCTGTCCATCCCTACTTTTAATTGAGATGGGACAAGGAGCAAGCCACTAACCCACTCCCGTGAGTCAGATACCTCATTTAAATATTTTAATTGGGCTGCGCAGATCAGAATTTATTCCTGTCCCAAGATTGACACTTTTTACTGTTTGATAAATAAAAGAGAGGATTGACACTTTTTAGGTGCTCAATTAAATGATTTTCCAACACTGCTTGAGAGCCAAGAGCAACTGAAGTGTTTCTTTAAGCCCCAAAGTTAGCCCGCATCAGTACTCATGATCACAGCCCTTGCATTAATGCCCGCCCCCACCTCCTCGCAATCACGGACCGCCCCACTACTTTTAGTGAACCCCTACCAGAATTAGAACCCACCATCTCACTCCACAATCACAACACCACTGTCCCCTCATCTGTCTCAGAACCCCCTCAGATAACCCCCTGATGCTACAATCTATGCTTTATCCACTCACCCCAACTCAGGATCTCTTCCCAGCAACACAAGCTTATCTGCTCCCAGACTGTGGTCTCTTCTGTATTCCCCGCGAGGCGAGGAACTAATTTGGTTAATCAGCCTGGCTTCCTGGCAGAATTCCTGTTCATTCTGCCTGGAATCTTGACCCAGTAAAGATCAGGACCAGGCTGCCTAGATATCGGTTTAGATTTACACATTATCATGGCTTGTGCTGTGAGTTTATTTACTGTTAAAGTACTGGTACCTGGACTTCTTTACTTGATAAAATGATGGAGTACAATTAGAAGTTTCACAACACCATGTTAAAGTCCGAAAGTTCGTGATACCAAATAAGTCTATTGGACTTTAACGTGGTGTTGTTAGACTTCTTACTGTGCCACCCCAGTCCAATGCCGGCATCTCCACTTCATGAGTACAATTATGTAGCTAGTCACTGTAAAGTATTTCTCATGATTTGAAAGAGCAAAGAACAAAGAAAATTACAGCACAGGAACAGGCCATTCAGCCCTCCAAGCCTGCACCGACCATGCTGCCCGACTTAACTAAAACAACCTACCCTCCCGGGTATCCCTCTATTCCCATCCTATTCATGTACTTGTCAAGACACCCCTTAAAAGTCACTACCGTATCCACTTCCACTCCCTCTCCCGGCAACGAGTTCCAGGCACCCACTACTCTCTGTGTAAAAAATCTGCCTTGTTCATCTCCTTTAAACCTTGCTCCTCGCACCTTAAACCTTTGTTCTCACTGGAGCGACGGAGGTTGAGGGGAGACCTGATAGAAGTCTACAAGATTATGAGAGGCATGGCAGAGTGGATAGTCAGAAGCTTTTTCCCAGGGTGGAAGAGTCAATTACTAGAGGGCATAGGTTTAAGGTGAGAGGGGCAAGGATTAAAGGAGATGTACGAGGCAGATGTTTTACACAGTGAGTAGTGGGTGCCTGGAACTCGTTGCCAGGGGAGGTAGTGGAAGTGGATACAGTAATGACTTTTAAGCGGCATCTTGACAAGTACATGGATAGGATGGGAATAGAGGGATATGGTCCCCGGAAGGAAGCGTCGGGGGTTTTAGTTCAGTCGGGCAGTATGGTCGATGCAGGCTTGGAGGGCCGAAGGGCCTGTTCCTGTGCTGTAATTTTCTTTGTTCTTTGTTCTATGTAAGCTTGTTACATTTTATTTCTGGTAATGATATGTCATGACAGTTCTGAATTTATTAAAGTTAATTACTTCACCTGGAAAAAAAGGTGAATTATAGAAAATATTCCACAATATTTTGAATGCACAATTTATCGTCAATAAAGTTCTTTTCTCTTCATGCTCTGAAAGTGTTGCCGATTTTATTTTATTTGCTATTCATTTTGGTGAACGCTTAGTGATATATATGGAAAGCTGAGGAAACCAAGGTCAGGTTCACGGTCACATACCAAGCCATTCAAACCCTCACAGTGCTGACCCCAAATACTTCCCCTGACATTATGTCCTTGGGTAAAGTTCTTCAATTTGTACCACTTGCATGGTTTATAAGGTGATATGAGGCCAATTTTCATTCATCTTTAGCAGGAACACAATCAAAATGGGGGTATGCTGTTTACAGCTCTCTTCCATCTTGGTTTCTGCCTAGGCATAGGTGGCCAAACTCCTGCCTGAAGCAGATGCCTCATAAAAAAATTGGAGATTGGTGCCCGATGACCTTAAGTAGCACCTCAATGCCATTTGCATTCACATGATTGTGGTGCTCGCTCAGTGCCAACAATTTACATAAATTTGTATTAGCTCCATTAATGGAATAAATATTCCAAGGTTATTTAAAGCAGTGTTATGGAACAAAATTTGACATTGAATTATGTGAGGAGATAACCAGATGACCAAAACCTTGGTCAAAGTAGCAAAGAGAGGTGGCGATTTGCAGGGACTCCCAGAGCTTAGGAACAAGGCAGCTGAAAACACTGCCACCAGTGGTGAAATAACTAAAGTTGGATGTGCTCAAGAGACCCGGTATGGAGGAGTGCAGAGATCTAGACAGGTTGAAGGAGATTACAGAGGTAGTGAGGAGTGAGGCCATGGTGGGTTTTGAACGAAAGAATGATTGTTTTAAATTTGAGGAATTGTTTGGCCTTTCCAGTACAATTTGAAAGATGCTCACAGCCAAGTATCATAGAATCTCTACAGTGCAGAAGGAGGCCATTTGACCCATCAAGCCTGCACCGACACTAATCCCCCTGACATTAAGGGACAATTTAGCATGTGTGGTGAACCATCGTTGGTTCCCACTAGATAGTACTGAGCCAGGGTCTGGCCAGTACTACAAGTATGTATATATGTTGCTGTTGGGGTTAGGGATGGGTTGTTCTACTTGTTGCTGTTGGGGTTAGGGTTGGGCTGTTACACCTTGTATTATGGTTATTGTGGTACATCCCAGTCGGGCTCCGCCTCCTGGGAGAGGTATAAAGGTCTCTGCTCTGTCTGGAACCCCTCAGTCTGGGATCGTGTATATAATTAGTAGCTTCATTGTTACAGCAAATAAAAGCCTTTATTTCCTGAGCATCTCAAGCCTTGTGTGTGATAACGTGCATCAATTTTATTTGCTGTAAATAAACTCTCGTCGAAAAAAAAAACGATATAGAGAGTATGGAGCAGATACTGAAGCCTGAACGCCTTACACTGGATCCACGTGCGGTGGGTGCCTCTAACGCCTTCGACCACTGGTTGAAATGTTTTGAGGTCTACCTGGCAGCCTCCGCAGCGGTCACCACAGATGATGACAGACTCCGGGTCCTCCATGCGAGGGTAAGCGACACCGTCTACCTCGCGATCCATGCGGCCACTGACTACACAAAGGCCCTCGAGCTTCTTAAGAAGCGTTATATTAAACCGCCCAACGAAATGCATGCTCAATACCTCTTAGCCACTCGACGACGGCAGTCCGGCGAAACGACGGAAGAATACGTGAATGAGCTCCTACAGCTAGCCAGGGGCTGTAACTGCAAAGCAGTGTCGGCAGATCAGAATATGAACGACCTCGCTCGAGATGCGTTTGTGGCGGGAATCGGATCATCTTACATCCGACTCAGACTACTGGAGAAAGGTAATCTTGACCTCACCAAGGCAATAGAACTAGCGGATATGTTGGAGACGGCCTCCAAAAGCCTAGTATTGTATCCTGAAGACCACGTGGAGACAACGTGGCAGGAGCAGTCGCTGATCCCTCCTCGTCCCTCGGGTGCGAAAAGCTGCGTGATGGCGTGAGGTATAAAGGTCTCTGCTCTGTCTGGGACCCCTCAGTCTGGGATCGTGTATATAATTAGTAGCTTCATTGTTACAGCAAATTATTTCCTGAGCATCTCAAGCCTCGTGTGTGATAACGCGCATCAGCATGGCCAATCCACCCAACCTGCACATCTTTGGACTGTGGGAGGAAACTGGAGCACCCAGTGGAAAGCCACGCAGACATTGGGAAAATGTGCAAACTCTACACTGTTGCCTGAGGCCGGAATTGAACCCGGGTCCCTGGCGCAGTGAGGTAGCAGTGCTAACCACTGTGCCACATTGCTGCCCATCATCAGATCATTGCTATTTGTCTAGTTTGGACCAGGGAGCGGCGCGGGCTTGGAGGGCCGAAGGGCCTGTTCCTGTGCTGTATTGTTCTTTGTTCTTTGGTCTTTGTCTGGACAGCTGAAGGATCTTCACTGAGTATTTTGTTTTTGCTGAAAGTAAGCTCTATTTGCATTCTTTCTTATTTCAAGCCTTCCTCAGTGTTCCAGAAGTCAATTCAGAGAAACTCTCAGTAATTTCTGACCCTTGCCTTATGTAGATGCTGAACAGCATGGGTGTGTCTTTTCCTTTAACTTTCACAAAATAGATTTATTTTTAATGTAGTTGAAGGTTCTCTAAAAGCTTTACAAACTAAGGAACGCGAATGAGATGATTGAAAATTCTATATCAAGGGCAGATCTTCTTTTGGAATTATGTTGGTTCCTTCAATGTACTTTCAATGGCTGGAGTTGAAAATCAACTGGGAAGCCGTCCCATGCCCAATCCTGCCCTTTTCCAAGCTTTCCTGCTCAATTCCAAGATTTCCCGTGACAAAGTATTGTGATGCGTTGAATGGATGCAGGCGTATTCAAATGACATGATAAGAAAAATGGCACCTGACAAATTGCCAGTCACCAGCGTTGCGGCAATGTCAGATACCAGGTATGCCAACATGTTCCTTTGGTGCTAATGACATGAAATATGTCACATGATGTCTTTCCATCACTAATGTTTCACTTGAATACTCTTACCTGCAACACAGTCTCTACTCACAGAGCCCAAGAATTCTGTTCTTCTAACCAGTGGGCCTGGAGGCTGTTGGACATCCTCCATTGCTGCTGTTGTCAAGGCCTGTAGCAATGGTTCCCTTTCCTCTCCTGAGGGCAGGATGCACATTGGAGCCAGAAATCACACTAGGCACTTGCCAAAAAATTTAACTAAAGTCTGATTCCTGGGAATCAGATCGGGGGCAAAGTTAGCACTGCTGCCTCACAGCGCTGGGGATCCGGGTTCGATTCCCAGCTTGGGTCACTGTCTGTGTGGAGTCTACACATTCTCCCCGTGTCTGCGTGTGTTTCCTCGGGGTGCTCCGGTTTCCTCCCACCATTCGAAAGACATGCTGTTTATGTGCATTGGCCATGCTAAATTCTCCCTCAATGTACCCAAACAGGCGCCGGAGTGTGGCCACTAGGGGATTTTCACAGTAGCTTCATTGCAGCATTAACGTAAGCCTGCTTGTGACACTAATAAACAAACTATTGCTGCCATGGAAACTCGCAGTATTAGGTTCCACCCTGCCAAAGCTGCCAGATATCTCACTTGCTACATGGATCCAGTGCAGTTACTTTGATGTTAATGGGAATGTGTAACAACGTTGTGTATTGAGAATAAAGTACCATAGTCCCAACAAGTTTTGAGAAGAACTGTGCAATTGTTCAAGTTTATAGAGAGGTTCTGAATAAAAGCCTGACTGACCAATATTTGTTTGAGCGGAACCTCAATCCATGATGATTGGAAGAGGTAGTATAGTGGTATTTTCACTGGAATAGAAATCCAGAAACCCAGAGCAATGCTCTGGGGGCAGCACAGTGCCACAATGGTTAGCACTGCTGCCTCACAGTGCCAGGGACACAAGTTCAATTTTAGCCTTGGGTGACTGTCTGTGTAGAATTTGCACGTTCTCCCTGTGTCTGCGTGGGTTTCTTCTGGGTGCTCTGGTTTCCTTCCACACTCCAAAGATGTGCTGGTTAGGTGGATTGACCATGCTAAATTGTCCCTCAATGTCCAAGGTGTGTAGGTTAGGGGGATTAGCCATGGTAAATGTGTGGGGTTCCAGGAATAGTATTGTTAAAATGTTCTTTCAGAGAGTTGGTGCAGACTGGATGGGCCAAATGGTCTCCTTCTGCACTGTAGGGATTCTATGATTCTATGATACATATAAACTGGAAAAATCAGATGAGAAATGGTCGTGTTGTTGAGGAATTCAAAGAATGTTTTGGGAATAGCTTCTTCCATCAGGCTACACTATATGGGTATTGTGCAATAAGATAGGATAACCTCATAGTGAAGGCACCCCTAGATAGAGGAGATCATAATATGAATGAACTTTACATTCTGTTTGAGGGAGAGAAGAGTGAGTCCAAGACTAGTATTTTAAACTTAAATAAAGACAATTAATAGGGCATGAAATCAGAAATAGCTAAAAGGACATTCTTGCTATTGAGGGAGTCCAGTGAAGGTTCACCAGACTGATTCCTGAAATGGCAGGGCTGACATATGAAGAAAAATTGGATTGACTGGACTTGTACTCACTGGAATTTAGAAGAATGAGAGGGGATCTCATAGAAACATATAAAATTCTGATGGGACTGGACAGGCTAGATGAGAGAAGAACGTTCCTGATGTTGGGGAAGTCTAGAACTAGGGGTCACAGTCTAAGAATAAGGGATACGCTATTCAGGACTAGGATGAGGAAGAACATCTTCACTCAGAGATTGTGAACCTGTGGAATTCTCTACCACATAAAACTGTTGGGGCCAGTTCATTAGGGATCAAGGAGTATGGAGTGGGATATTGAGAGTCATTATCATATTGAATGGTGGTACAGGTTTGAAGGGCCGAATGGCCTACTTCTGCACCTGTTTTCTATGTTTCTAAAGTGAACTGACAAATGAGGGTAAGGGATTGGTTAATCGCGATGCAGTAGCAGACATTTAAAGGGGAGGTTCAGGAATGGTGATGACGGGGAACCTGTGGATGTACTTTACTTAGATTTCGAGAAGGTATTTGATAAGATGCCACTTCAAAGGTTATTGCGGAAAGTAAAAACTCATGGGGCGGGGGGAGGGGTGGGAGGAGGGAGGGGTTGCGGTGGAGATGGGCAATTTTACAAATTAAATTCTAAGTCCAGGATGAGTGCGAAGAAGGGAGAGTTTCTGATCCATTTTTTGGGTGAGTCCAAATCTGCTATCTTATGCACTTAGACAACACCCCCCTCTCCCCCCCCCCCCCGCCCCCGTCCCACCACCAAAAACCGTTTCGACTGTAGGGGAGGGAGTGAGGCTTAAATCGCCCAAATGCTGGCTGAGAGCAGCAGAGGGTGCAATTGCACATGCGCAGGCCCCTCTGCAGTGAGAGCAGAGAGCTCTGTCACTCAGCCTCTGCTGCTTTCAGCCATGCCTAAACATAGCAACCCTTAGCTACCGTGGGGACCTGCGGTCTATCATGATCCGCCCCCCCTCCCCACCCACCCAGACCGATCTCCCCCCGTGACCGTCCCCCTCACCCGGACTGATCTTGCCCTCCAACTTCCACCAATCGCAATGCAGAGTAACAGTGGGCCTCCCTGATGGCCAACCTGACCACCCCCACTGCCCCCCTCCCTCTCCCCCCTACCACACCCACCGATTTCCTGAAGTTGATTTCTCGGGTCTCGTGCGACCGTACCGGCTTGCTCCACTCGTCAGTCGGTGGAGCGCAATGGTAAGATTGCCCCCATGGTGTAGGAGTCACATATTGGCATGGATAGAAGTCTGGCTAACTGACAGGGAACAGAAAATAGGTGTCGTGCCTGCCGCACAGTCTGTTTTAACCCTTATACGGTGGACAAATAACTGCGAATAGACGTCTTGTTAGTACAACCAATATTTATTTAATACACACAATCAATAATCACCCACCCAACCAACAATAAGTTATCTTACAGAAAATACTAGAGTTCAAGTCCAATACAAGACCTCGACTTAACTTTGCGTGACTGGCAAGTACCCAAGCAGATATTGGCCTTTATCTGTGCGTTGGTCTCGGTCATCCTCTGCGTAGTCTGGTCCTTTGGTCTGGTCTGGCACTCTGGCTCTGGTCTTCTTAGCTTTAGGATAGTGATGGAAAAGGATGAGTGGTGTCCCAAGGGTAAGGTGTTGGATTGGGGGAAGGCTAACTTTAGTGGGATCAGGCAGAAATTGGCAGCTCTTGATTGGGAGAGGCTGTTTGAGGGTAAATCCACATCTGGTATGTGGCAGTCTTTTAAGGAACGGTTGTTAGGGCTACAGGACAAGCATGTGCCTGTAAAAAAGAAGGATAGGAAGGGTAGGATTAGAGAACCGTGGATAACCAGGGAAATTGAGGGACTGGTCAAAAAGAAAAGAGAGGCGTATGTTAGGTCCAAGCAGCTAAAAACGGAGGGAGCTCTGGAGGAGTACAAAGAAAGTAGGAAAGTACTCAAACGGGGAATTAGAAGGGCAAAAAGGGGTCACGAAATGTTCTTGGCAGACAGGATTAAGGAGAATCCCAAGGCATTTTATTCATACGTTAGGAACAAAAGGGTTGTTAGGGAAAAAATCGGACCTCTCAGGGACAAAAGTGGGCATGCTTGGAGCCCAAAGAAGTAGGGGAGATCCTAAATGAATACTTTGCGTCGGTATTCACAAAGGAGAGGGATGTGTTGACTGGGAGTGTCTCGGAGGGGAGTGTTGAACCGTTGGAGAAAATCTCCATTACAAAGGAGGAAGTGTTAGGTTTGTTAGAGAATATAAAGACTGACAAATCCCCAGGGCCTGATGGAATCTATCCAAGGCTGCTCAGGGAGACGAGGGGTGAAATCGTTGGGCCTCTGACGCAAATCTTTGTCTCGTCACTGGACGCAGGTGAGGTCCCAGAGGATTGGAGGATAGCTAATGTGGTCCCGTTATTTAAGAAGGGTAGGAAGGATAACCCGGGTAATTATAGGCCGGTGAACTTGACGTCCGTGGTGGGGAAGTTGTTGGAGAAGATTCTTAGAGATAGGATGTATGCACATTTAGAAAGGAATAAACTCATTAACGATAGTCAGCATGGTTTTGTGAGAGGGAGGTCATGCCTCACTAACCTGGTGGTGTTTTTTGAAGAAGTGACCAGAATGGTTGACGAAGGAAGGGCCGTGGATGTTGTCTATATGGACTTTAGTAAAGCGTTTGACAAAGTCCCTCATGGTAGGCCAGTGAAAAAGGTTGGATCTCATGGGATAAAGGGGGAGGTGGCTAGATGGGTGGAGAACTGGCTTGGTCATAGAAGACAGAGGGTGGTAGTGGAAGGGTCTTTTTCCGGCTGGAGGCCTGTGACTAGTGGTGTTCCGCAGGGCTCTGTATTGGGACCTCTGCTGTTTGTGATTTATATAAATGATCTGGAAGAAGGAGTAACTGGGGTGATCAGTGAGTTTGCGGACGACACAAAACTGGCAGGACTTGCAGATAGTGAGGAGCATTGTCAGAGGCTACAGAAGGATATAGATAGGCTGGAAATTTGGGCAAAGAAATGGCAGATGGAGTTCAATCCTGACAAATGCGAAGTGATGCATTTTGGTGGGAATAATGTAGGGAGGAGCTACACGATAAATGGAAGAACCATAAAGGGTGTAGAGACGCAGAGGGACCTGGGTGTGCAAGTCCACAGATCTTTGAAGGTGACGTCACAGGTGGAGAAGGTGGTGAAGAAGGCATATGGCATGCTTGCCTTTATAGGACGGGGCATAGAGTATAAAAGTTGGGGTCTGATGTTGCAGATGTATAGAACGTTGGTTCGGCCGCATTTGGAATACTGCGTCCAGTTCTGGTCGCCACACTACCAGAAGGACGTGGAGGCTTTGGAGAGAGTACAGAGGAGGTTTACCAGGATGTTGCCTGGTATGGAGGGGCTTGGTTATGAGGAGAGATTGGGGAAACTGGGGTTGTTCTCCCTGGAAAGACGGAGGATGAGGGGAGACTTAATAGAGGTGTATAAAATTATGAAAGGCATAGATAGGGTGAACGGTGGGAAGCTTTTCCCCGGGTCGGTGGTGACGTTCACGAGGGGTCATAGGTTCAAGGTGAAGGGGGGGAGGTTTAACACAGATATCAGAAGGACATATTTTACACAGAGGGTCGTGGGGGCCTGGAATGTGTTGCTGGGCAAGGTGGTGGAGGCGGACACACTGGGAACGTTTAAGACTTATCTAGACAGCTATATGAACGGAGTGGGAATGGAGGGATATAAAAGAGTGGTCTAGTTTGGACTAGGGAGCGGCGCGGGCTAATTGTTCTTTGTTTCTCGTTTCAAGGCTTCATTCTATGATCATCTTGCTGGTGCCAGTACAGAGCGAGACTGCGGATAGTTGGGAACCTGTCTCGGGGGCAGGGAATTCAGATGGTGTTCGTAAAGCAGAAGTGGAAATGAATAGGGTTGGGAAGCATTTTCCGATCAGGGCCATTGTGATCTCCTGGACTCGTTTCGATCGCCTCAGGGGGTCGGAGAGGAATTTCCCAGATTTTTTTTTCCCCATATTGGCCCTGGGGTTTTCACTCTGGGTTTTCGCCTCTCCCTGGAGATCACATGGTCTGGAATGGGGGGGTGGGGGTGAGTTAATAGGTTGTGATGAACAAAGCATCGTAGCTGTGAGGGACAGCTCGGTGGATAGGATATGAGGATGTAGATAGGCTGGAAAATTGGGCGGGGATCCTGGATTCAGGATTCAATCCTGGACCGGGGAGCGGCGCGGGCTTGGAGGGCCGAAGGGCCTGTTCCTGTGCTGTATTGTTCTTTGTTTGTTGTTCTTGTTCCTTCCTTCTCGGGTGTGGTGGCTCTCCTTGTGCTGGTCGTCGCTGGCGATGGTCACCGTTGTTGCAGCTCGTTCGTGGGGTCAGAGAGAGAGAGAGAGATTCTTGGTTGCGCAGAACCCTTTATACCCCATTGGGTTTCGCGCCCCTTTTGGCCATTGCCAATCAATCGATCAGGACTTGATCACCCTGATCGATAAAGTCCAATCGGGTGCTGCCACACCAACCTCTGGGTGTGTCCCCAACGGCCATGTCTGCAGGTGCTGGGGGCACGTAGAATACTCACCTCCCTCCCAAATAAGGGGTTACAGCGCCCCCTATGTTTGGTAAACAACCCAGTTTGACCAGAAAGTCCCCTTTGTCCTGGAGATGACCCATATCCTGTGTATTCACTCGTCTGGGTTGCAGCCTGTTTATCTCTGTCTTTTAGGCTGCAGCCTGCTGTTTTAGTTCTTGCCCAATTGTCCCAGAGTGCTTTACAAATCACCATGTTAGATGGCCCGTTTGGCCACATAGGCATAAAGGGGTCTACTTCTGGTTGGCAGGATGTAACAAGTGGTGTGCCACAGGGATCAGTGCCTGGGGCCTCAACTTTTTATAATTTATACAAATGAGTTGGATGAAGCGATTGATTTGGTGATGACACAAAGATAGGTAGGAAAGTAAGTTGTGAAGGGGACATAAGAAGGCTACAAAGGGATATAAGTGAGTGGGCAAAGAGCTGGCAAATGGAGTGTAATTATAATGTGGGAAATATGAAATTGTCCATTTTAGCAGGAAGAATGAAAAATAAGCTTATTATCGAAATGGTGAGAGATTGCAGAGGTCTGAGATTCAGAGGAATCTGGGTGTCTTCGTGCATGAATCACAAAAACAGGTACAGCAAATCATTAACAAAGCTAATAGAATGTTATCAATTATTGCGAGGGGAATTGATTACAGAGATAAGGAGGTTATGATTCAGCTGCACAGGGCATAGATGAGACTCTGGAAGACTGTGTCCAGTATTGGTCTGCTTATTTAAGTAAGTATGTAAATGCATTAGATGCAGTTTGATTGATACCAGGAATGGGTGGGTTGTCTTTTGAGAAAAGGTTGGACAGGCAAGGATTGTATCCATTGGAGTTTAGAAGAGTAAGAGGTGACTTGATTGAACCTTAAATGTCCTGAGTGGTCTCGAAAGGTTGGATGTGGAGAGGATATTTCCTCTTGTGGGAAAATCTAGAATGAGGGGTCACTGTTTAAAAATAAAGGATTGCTCATCTAAGACAGAGATCAGGAGAATTTTTCTCTCTCAGAGGATCATGAGTCTTTGAAACTCTCTTGCTCCAAAAGCAGGGGAAATAGAGTCATTGAATAGTTTTAAGGCAGCAGTAGATAAGCTTTTGATAAGGGTGGGTAAAAGGGGTAGGCCAGAGTTCACATTGGAATTAGCCATGATCATATTGAATGGCGGAGCAGCCTCAAGGGGCTCAATGGCCTACTCCTGCTCCTAATTTGTCTGTGTGTCTGTCTGTATGTTTTTTGATCTGGGCCGGATGAGAATAGTGCAGCGGTTTCCTGATAACTTCAGCCGGAAGGTGAGGAGTCAGCTAGTCAGTGGGAGATGGGTGATGAGTGGGGATGGGACAGTAAGGAGGTCAGTGACGGTAGTGATCAGTGGGTTGGTTCGATGGTCTGTGGGCTGAGAGTGTTGTCGGGAGTGATGAGACAGTCAGAGGTTGCCTCAGAGATTATAGGGGTAGTTTGAAGGTCAGGAGGCTAGTCAGAGGTCAAGATAATCTGGGGGCTGGGGATAGTCAGGGGCTTGAGAGGACAGTTTGGGGATAGGATATTGCTTGGACGGGATGTGGGAGGTGGCCAGGAAGGTATTTGGAGGTCCAATAAGAATAGTGCAATGGGTTTCTGATGCCTTCAGGGGGGTGCAGCAGAGGAGAAAGGGAAATCTCTGCTGCAGAATGGAGTGCTCCAATGATTTAAAATCCTGCCAGGTGACATGGGGACATGGAGATTAAAGTGACCCGGCCACTTCAAAATTTCCACAGCTGACAGGCAGGAATGCAGATCTTGATCACAGGGCTGTCTGATGCCAGGGATGATCTTCAGGGCTGCCATAGTAGAAGGGGCAGTCCATCCACAACACCCCATCCTGGCGGAAAGTGGTGAGGTCAACCCCTTGCGAGCAGCCAGAGTCCACGCACCCCCGCAGGATCCTTGAGGGACCCTTCCTCTGCAGCCTGGCAGCAGCAGAGGGGAAAATGGCCTTACCACCTCGAGCCCTCTTGGGGTCAAGGCACTAGGCCAAGTGTCAGTGCCAGGGTTCCAGAGGGCAGTGCATAGTTGGTACTGCCAAGGCATGTCTTCTGAAGAGATGCTGAGTGGGGGGGCCGAAGGAGGAAGGGGACTGTGTGGGGGTCTGAATCTGAGGGGGGAAAAGGGGGGGTGTGGAGGGTCTGAGGGTGAGTGGGCTGGGGAGGGGAATCAGGTCAAGTCACCCTCATGCCTGCATGGTGTGTGGGGGGGGGGAGTTGACCTGTGATTTGAGTGGTGGGGGGAGGATGCCCCTCTTTTCTGAGAGGTTGGTGGTTCTCCCCTGGACCTTTGGGCTGCAGCACACTATGTCCCCGCTTGTGGGTAGCACATGTAAAGCCCTTCGGGTACCATTCCTACTGGCGGGTCGGGTAAATGGCGGGAGGCTGGTGAATGGCCTGTCAAACCTGCGAATGCCATTCAAATTGGCGGGTTTGCAATAACTATCGGCTTGCCGCCCGCTCTGCCGACCGGGGCCAGCGGGACAGGGCGGGTGAATCCCGAGAGCCTCGCCAATCGGGAATCCCCATTTTTGCCCGACGCCCCATCCACCGGGACGATGAGATTCCCAATGGCTGTCTGAAGAAACCGGAGAATCGGGCCCTTCATTAACAGCCCTGTACAATTAACATAGCTATGAACCCTTTATTCCACACAGCAGCAATGCTGATGATAATGCAGGTTATATGTGACACAGTGGTTAGCACTGCTGCCTCACAGCACCAGGGACCTGGGTTCGATTCCCGGCTTGGGTCACTGTTTGCATGGAGTTCTTACGTTCTCCCCGTGTCTGCGTGGGTTTCCTCCGGGTGCTCCGCTTTCCTCCCACAGTCTGAAAGACGTGCTGGTTAGGTGCATTGACCTGAACAGATGCCGGAGTGTGGCAATTAGGGGAATTTCACAGTAACTTCACTGCAGTGTTAAAGTGAGCCTTACCTGTGACTAATAAATAAACTTTACTTCATTTTCAGTTCAATTCCTCCAGACTAGAAATTGGACGGTGAAAACAATAAAGGGTGTGTCTTGGCCTTTCTCGGTTTGCTGCCGTTTTGAAAGACTGGGCGTTGCCTCTTATCACGGGAAAGAACTTAGTGCTGTTACATTCACCCTTACCAGCTGGAAGTGGATGGTGTACTGAGACCCGCTGTGAGTGTGTGGCTAAATCGAATATATATCCGGTAATGGTAAAGATATTGAAGGGAAATCTGGGTCAGTGATTGCAGTGTGGCATTCTTTTTAAGAACTTTAACCATGATTTTAAGTAGGGGGACAATATATTTAGAAGCTGTTATTGTGAATGGCTCCGTTGTTCGTGTAGAAGGAACAGCAACACTCGCAGCCCCCTCTGCTTCCCGGCTGTGAATTTCCCCTCCTGAAATTCCTCTCTCTGTATTAATTCTCTGCCAATGTGTTAAACCCGTCCGTTTCATACTCTCCGGGTGTTGCGGAGGGAGGAGGGTGAGGGGAGATGGGGGGGGGAGGAGGGTGAGGGAAGGGGGGGAGGAGGGTGAGGGAAGGGGGGAGGGAAGGGGGGGAGGGAAGGGGGGGAGGGGGAGGGGAGGGGGGGGAGGGGGAGGGGAGGGGGGGGGGAGGGGGAGGGGAGGGGGGGGGGAGGGGAGGGGGGGAGGGGAAGGGGGGGAGGGGAGAGGGGAGGGGGAAGGGGGGGAGGGGAAGGGGGGGAGGGGAGGGGAAGGGGGAGAGGGGAGGGGGAAGGGGGGGAGGGGAGGGGGAAGGGGGGGAGGGGAGGAGGGGAGGGGGGGAGGGGGGGGAGAGGGGGAGGGGGAAGGGGGGAAGGGGGGGGGAGGGGGAAGGGGGGAAGGGGGGGGGGAGGGGGAAGGGGGAGGGGGGAGGGGGGGAAGGGGGAGGGGGGGAAGGGGGGGGGGGGGGAGGGGGGAGGGGGGGGGAGGGGGAAGGGGGAAGGGGGGGGGAGGGGGAAGGGGGGGGGAGGGGGAAGAGGGGGGAGGAGGGGGGGGGGGGAGGGGGGAGGGGGGGGGGAAGGGGGAGGGGGGGGGGAAGGGGGAGGGGGGGGGGAAGGGGGAGGGGGGGGGGAAGGGGGAGGGGGGAGAAGGGGGAGGGGGGGGGAAGGGGGAGGGGGGGGGAAGGGGGAGGGGGGGGGAAGGGGGAGGGGGGGGGGAAGGAGGGGGGGGGGAGGGGAGGGAGGGGGGGGGAGGGAGGGGGGGGGGGGGGGAAGGAGGGGGGGGGGAGGGGAGGGAGGGGGGGGGGAGGGAGGGGGGGGGGGGGGGGAGGGGAGGGAGGGAGGGGGGGGGAGGGGAGGGAGGGGGGGGGAGGGGGGGGGAGGGAGGGGGGGGGGGGAGGGAGGGGGGGGGGGGGGGCGGGGGGGGGGGGGGGCGGGGAGGGGGGGGGGGAGGGGAGGGAGGGGGGGGGAGGGCGGGGGGGGGGGGGAGGGGAGGGAGGGGGGGGGAGGGAGGGGGGGGGGGAGGGGGGGGGGAGGGGGGGGGGGGGAGGGTGGGGGGGGGGGGGGGGGGAGGGGGGGGGGGGGGGGAGGGGGGGGGGGGGGGGGGGGGGGGGGTGGAGGGGGGGGTGGGGTGGGGGGGGGGAGGGGGGGGGGAGGGGG